>NC_089501.1:43582263-43904638 GCF_036850765.1 Saccopteryx bilineata | reverse complement strand
TATAGCATAGAGGAGGGATGTCACCTCGAGCTCCTCATATAAAATTTGGTCCTATACAATATCATTTGTGGAAAGTAGCCATGGCACTTAAACATATGTCAGTATGGAAAGGAAAAATCTGGAGAAATTATTCTTCTAATTATATTATGTTAATCTTTAAGAAGAATGAAACACATTTCATATCTGCTTGTGTTAGATTACCTTATATGTTTGTTATAGGTGAAACCAAATAGACAGCTGAAAATTATTCAATAACTTGTAATAAGTGTGCTTTTTATACATGTATTAACTCTTCTATTCTTTTTAATGAAAATAGTCAAAGTCTTTACATTTTAAGAACCTGAACAGGAGTCTGGATCCCAGTACAGATGCATCGGATGTGGCAGGGTTCCCCTTCCATGATGCTGTTACAACATCTTATTAAGTCCTTGAAGCGAACCAAGAGACTAGTTAGACTGATCATCACCATCATTACAGGACTAATAGCTGTAACCACCGTGGCTGATGTATCTGGATTTGCATTACATCAAAGTATACAGACTGTGGACTTTGTGCAAAAATGGCATGAAGATTCTGAACTGTGGACTTCTCAATAATATATAAATAGTAAAATTAATACTAAAGTTAATGATTTAGAACAGACTATGATTATGTTAAAAGATCAAATTGTTAGCCTGCAAAGACAAATTAAGCTAAGATATGACTAGAATGTAACTACTTTTTGTGTTACCCCTATTCCTTAAAATCATAATTATTTTAGAAAAATGTTAAAAAGCATTTGTTAAATCATGATAATATGACTAAAGAAATCACCAAATTACAAAGACATATTCATGAAGCTTTTCAAAGAAAATTAGAAATTCTAACATGTCAACCTATATTGAAGGGGTTAATGGATAATTTATCGCAATTACATCCTATTGAATATATTAAAGGATTTTGGGGATCCACTGTAGGACTTTTTATAATAGTATTAATTCTATGTTTTCTTTTATATGTAGTATGTCAACGAATCAAAACAAGAGAAATAAAGGATGAACGGCTGAAGGCTGTGTCTTCCGTGGTGCTTCGTAACATTGAACATAAACAAAAAGGGGGAAATGTAGCAGAATAACCCATTGAATGGCCTTGAATGGGAACACAGCCAACAAGAAAAGAATCCTTGTATACTTACCTGTCAGGGGAGATACCATGATCACGAAGGTGGTTTTCCCAGGGCGAGGCTTATCCATTGCACTCTGGATGTGCTGACCCCTGCGATTTCCCCAAATGTGGGAAACTCGACTGCGTAATTTGTGGTAGTGGGGGACTGCGAAAAAAAAAACAAAAAACAAAAGAATCTTTTGCCAAGAGAATTGTTTTGTGACTTGAAGGCAGGTCACTGAAACAGGTCTATGTGACCGAAGGCAGTTGCTGGGCTTTTTTTCTCAATAAAACATTCTCATAAGATTTCCGTTCCTTGCTCATCTTCTTTAGCTATTAGAGAAATGCAAATCAAAACTGCAATGAGATACCACCTCACACCTGCTCGATTAGCTATTATTAGCAAGACAGGTAATAGCAAATGTTGGAGAGGCTGTGGAGAAAAAGGAACCCTCATACACTGTTGGTGGGAATGTAAAATAGTACAACCATTATGGAAGAAAGTATGGTGGTTCCTCAAAAAACTAAAAATAGAACTACCTTATGACCCAGCAATCCCTCTACTGGGTATATACCCCAAAAACTCAGAAACATTGATACGTAAAGACACATGCAGCCCCATGTTTATTGCAGCATTGTTCACAGTGGCCAGGACATGGAAACAACCAAAAAGCCCATCAATAGATGACTGGATAAAGAAGATGTGGCACATATACACTATGGAATACTACTCAGCCATAAGAAATGATGACATCAGAACATTTACAGCAAAATGGTGGGATCTTGATAACATGATACGAAGCGAAATAAGTAAATCAGAAAAAACCAGGAACTGCATTATTCCATACGTAGGTGGGACATAAAAGTGAAACTAAGAGACATTGATAAGAGTGTGGTGGTTACGGGGGAGAGGGGGGGAAAGGGAGAGGGAAAGGGGGAAGGGGCGGGGCACAAAGAAAACAAGATAGAAGGTGACAGAGGACAATCTGACTTTGGGTGATGGGTATGCAACATAATTGAACGACAAGATAACCTGGACTTGTTATCTTTGAATATATGTATCCTGATTTATTGATGTCACCCCATTAAAAAAATAAAAATATTATAATAAAAAATAAAAATAAAAAAAAAAAGATTTTTGTTCCTTTCAAGGTTATCCCTTGAGATAAAGAGAGGAATGTTGTGGGAACCATAGAAGCAATAGCAATTAATGCCTTTTGATATTATATTATTATTAAGCTATCATGCAGGTGTACTCCATGTATCTTTAAGTAAAAGTTATGTTTGATGTTATGCTAATTTCTCAGTAAATAAGCTCTTTGAAATCTTATAAATAAAAATAGGACAAAAAAAAAAATAGGACAAAGCTCGAACTCGAGGCCATTTGCCTGAGCGAGCGGTGGTCCTTTGCTAGTTCACAATGATCTTGTCTGCCGATCTCTCTCTCTGCTCCCCCCAACTCACAACAACAGGCATGGGTGCTCTGTGTCAAGATCAAAGGTAGTATGATGATCAAAATGATCAGGAATGTCAGAAATCGAGATAGGCCTGACCAGGCAGTGGCACAGTGGATAGAGTGTCGACCTGGGATGCTGAGGACTCAAATTTGAAACCCCAAGGTCACAGTCCTGATCGTAGGGTCACTAGCTTGAGTGTGGTATCATAGACATGGCCCCATGGTTGCTGGCTTGAGTCCAAGGTCGCTGACTTGAGCCAGGGGTCACTGGCTCAGCTGGAGCCCCCCAGTAAGGCACATATGAGAAAGCAACTAAGGTGCTGCAATGAAGAATGAATGTCTCACCTCTCTCTCTCTTCCTGCCTGTCTGTCCCTGTCTGTCTGTCCCTCTCTCTTAAAAAAATAAATATATAAAGCAATTGATACAGGGTTCCACCACACAGAGCTATGACTATGGGTCATATAACAGGGTCATCTTAAAAGCAAAGCACGCCTGACCTGTGGTGGCGCAGTGGATAAAAGCGTTGACCTGGAAATGCTGAGGTCGCTGGTTCGAAATCCTGGGCTTGCCTAGTCAAGGCACATATGGGAGTTGATGCTTCCAGCTCCTCCCCCCCTGTCTCTCTCTCCTCTTTCTCTCTGTTTCTCTCTCCCTCTCTCTCTCCTCTCTAAAATGAATAAATAAAATAAAATAAAAATAAACGCAAAAGCAAAGCAGATGAAGAGCCAACCTGGATACTTAGTGCTTGATTTAAGTAATTAAAATAAACATGGACAAAATATGAGGATGGATGATCAGGAGGCTGAAAGCAACCTCCCAACAAATGACTGAATCTTTTACCCGGTTTCCAGAACTGAGCCACTTCGCAGGCACAGACTCATTGCTGGAAGGACAGGCCAGGCTGCAATGAGAAGGCCCTTTCAACCCCACAGCAAGTGCAGAGTCCTGCAGGCCTTCCCCAAAGACCCACATGGCCATTGGCTCGAGTGTGTGGAAACCAGGAAGCAGAAACTACTCACACATTCAGAGTTGACCTTATCATGAGTTGACATCATCCACAGAAATCTAAAGTGATGCATGGGGGCCAGGTAGTAAATAGACACCTGTCCCAGGTCCTGCTCACAGAGGAGCTGTTGGTCCTTAGAGCACACAGTGGTCATTTCACATTTCCCAGGTTTGTAACAGGAATGTAATACATTTGTCGTTATTGAATTACTTGTGGGCTGAGGGCTACTATACTAGGATAATTTAAGTATAATATTCTCAAACTGTCTTCCTTTTTCTCTAAATAGAATATCAAAACAGTATTTTGTCTTGGATACAATGATAGACATGAGCACCAACTTTAAACCCTAAAGGATAAATGGCATGATACATATCCTGTAGATATTTAGTAACAGTCTGATCTGGAGACTTTTTTTGTAAACGCTACTAAATATTTTAAGCTGTGCAGACCATAGGTCTCTTTACAACTACTCAACTCTGCTGCTGGAGCATGAAAGAAGCCATAGACAATACATGAATGATTGAGTGTAGCTGGACCTGCCACTAGGGCCCTGTGACCCACAGAATCTAGGATATAGAGGTATCTGTCCCAGGAAAAGTTACTATGTGGACTTCAAGGCATCTTAATTGGAGAATCAGATAACAGACCCACAGGGCAGAAGAAAGGCCTTGACACCTGCAACAGGGAAATGCACACCATTTAAAAGGGCCTGACAGAGATGAGATCTCTGGCTCTGAGATATCAGTTTCCCATCATAAGCGTAATTAGTTAAGTAGGCTGAGTGCTCATAAGACAAAAGTGAATTTTCTGGCAGTGAAATGAGCAGGGTCACAGGGAACAAATGTGATGCAGAAGCAGGTAGCTTCCATCTTGACATCAGAAATGTACCAGCGCCACCCTCAGCTCACACCCATAGCTTCATGCAGTGTCCCTCATGGCCCCTTCCACGAAGCAATCCAGTCTACAGAAAGGAGGGGAGCACTGACCCCTACCTGGGGGACCCACAGCTTCTCACATTCACTCCACCTAGAAGTCACAAACGGGATATGGGATGCTTCTGATTTTCCAGAACCAGTAGAGTATCCTGGGAGATGATTCCCCAAGGGTGTGGCCACCCATATCTGTAAAATCCTACATACCCTAAATTTAGGGTGAGCAAGCTAGGTGAGTGGCCATCTGGTCCCCCAATTGTTTGCATGTGTTTTTGGCTGCTTTTGTACCACGAATAAGGGGATCCTAGTGCATACAGAGAGACGCCAAGAGTTTTGTAAAGACAAAGGTATTTACTATTTGCCCTTCATAGAAACAGTTAGTAGGACCTGTCTGACTCTACGACCATTGCATGCTGCTGCCTTCTGAGTAGGTGGGAAATGTGGGTGTGGGACCAAAGAGTAGGGTGAGAGTGCCCTTCTTTTCCAGTCTGATTTTCAAGGTCATATTTTGGAAAGATGTGTTTCCTGTCTGGCCAGGTGCAGAGGCTTTTGCTGGGTGTGTCCTCTGGCAAAGGGATAAGGAGCCACTTGGTGGAGAGAGTGATTAGTCATTTCACAGATGGGAAGTCATTGCAGGCTCTGGTGTTCTTGGGACCCCAACTTATGAATAAAGCTGGTGGGCTGGGGGCAGGAGGGGGGGCAGTGACTCTTGAGGGAACGTGGTGGTGAATGAGCCTGGGCTGGGTGGCAGAGCGGCTGGGGTGTTCAAGGGTGGAGAGGAGTGGGGATAACTGAGGGGGTGCGGGGCAAGTGCTGTGAGTAGAGCAGGGGCTAAGGTTGGCTGTCTGTGGGTCGCGACCCTGAGGGAACTCCTCCACCTCATAGGACAGGGGTCCCCAGTTCCCTAGAGGTAAGAGGTGAACTGGGGGAGGGGAGCGGCCTGGGGATGTGGGGGGGGGGCGAGCGCCCTCTTTTCCTCCTCTCTTCCCCCCTGAGCACTTACACACATTACTTCTGCCCAGACACCTTGCCCAGGTACCCCTTATTGTCTGAAAGACAACACCTTGCCCAGGACGCCTAGGCGGAAATAAACCCACAGAGATTATGGAGGAGGTGGGTAAGGCGCCAAGCTGCTGGAAGGTTCTCTAATGGCCATGGAAACTCCATCTCCTTCCTGGAGCTTAATGCCCCGCCATCACTATCCTTCCCCCTGGCCCCCTCTCCCCAGTCACCCCACTGAAGGTTACATCCTGAACTCAGGGTCGTGAACGCAGAGACAGCAGCCTGGCAGGATACAACAGCACCCAGGACCAGGGGGACAGGACTGAACTTGGAGTCCGCGGCCGCACCAAAGGGAGACACAGTTCTGAGAGACACTCTGCTAGAAAAAGTGTCCAGGAGAGCTCCTTCCACCACCTGTCCCAGCCGTCCATGCTTTCCTGACAAGGAGAGAGGTGGAGAAAGGGATCTGGATAAAAATTGTTACCAGGCAAATGCATCCACAGAGCAGAAGGAAGGAGAGAGACTGAATTCACAGCCCCAGTGCCCTCTGCACCCTCCTCTCACGAACCCCCGCCCCCAGCCCTAACCAGTCCCTGACCCGCCTGCCGCCAACCCACCCCACCACACCCCACCACACCAGCCATCACCAACCCACCCTGGCCCGACTCAGCCTGCAAACTCCACCAACACCAGCACCAGCCCCCCACCCCTGCGCGGTCCTTGCCCATCCCGACCCCCCGACCCCCGCACCATGACCCCACCACCGTCTGATACTGGTTCGGTCCGGTCTCAACCCCCCACACCAACTGCTGTGGGCACTCCACCCTGCCTACCAGCTCTATGACACCCTTCTCCCTCCCCCACCCCACCCCACTGAAGGTTACGGCCCGAGCTCACTATCCTGAGCCCAGAGACAACCCCCTGCCGAGGGACAGTCAGCAGCACAGCAGGAGCCGGAGGAGAGAATAAACCCGGAGCCCGTGGTCCGCACCAAGGAGAGGAACTCAGGGAGGCGAGCCACTCTATTCTGGCTGGCGCAGGGCTGTATGCGAGTATTAAGAAAATCTGTCCGGGAATGTTCTTCTCAGAGCCTTGTCCAGATCGGTTAATGCTTTCCGGAGGCGTTCCGACCAAAAAGGCCCTGCCGGTTGTGCCTGCGGAGGATCAGAAGTGAAGGATCTCGAGGGCATGTATGGCCCTGAGCAGCCTGTGGATACAGCCTTGACCTGGGATGCTCAGGACCCAGGTTTGAATCCCCCCCAGTCTCCGGCTTGAGCTCTGGTTGAGCATGGACTCACTCTGATTTATAAAATAAATGTCATGGGAATGTAATGTACACAGGGTGACTATAGTAAATAACATACACAAATATAAAATCTTGTACAAAAGAAACAAACATAATGTTGTATATCTATTATATCTCAGAGGGAAAAAAGGGTTTCAAAAAGGAAAACTGAAAAAATGAAGATTCTTTTGGGGGTGGAAAATGATAGTGTATGCCTCTATTATGGGTTTAATTGAGTCTCCCCTAAAAATTTGTTAAGTCCTAACTGGTACTTGTGAATGTCATCGTATTTGGAAACCAGGTCTTGGCAGATGTAATCAAGTGAAAATGAGGACATTAGGGTGAACGTTCATTCAATGTGACTGATGTCCATGTAAGAAGAGAGACAGTGGCAGGCAGGGAGAACACCAGGTGAGAACATAGACATGCAGAAGAAGGCCCTGTGACAACAGAGGCAGACATTGGCCTTAGCAGCTGTAAGCCAGGGGCTGCCGCCAGGGACATCCAATAGCTAGGAGAGGGAGTGTGGTTCTGTGGACATCTGGATCTCAAATTCTAGCCTTCAGAACTGGGAGAGAATACAATTCCATGTTTTGCTTATTTCTTTCTCTATTTTATTGAGATATAATTGACATATTATATTAATTTCAATGTACAACATAATGATTTGTGTATATTGTGAAAATATCACCACAATAAGTCTATTTAATGTCCATCACCACATAGTTACAATTTTTTTCTTTTGATGAGAAGTGTTAGATTTACTCTCCTAATAACTTTCCCTTCACCAGATAGTAGTATTAACTATAGTCATCATGCTCTACTACATTACATCCCCATGACTTGATTATCTTATACCTGGATGATTGTGTCTTTGATTGTAAAAAAAGCAATGATTTTTAAAGTAGGAATGGAAATAAGAAAAGATAAGGTGATAACACAATGGGGCGCAGAAGGCCTGAGGGAAGGGAAATGCACAGGCGGATTAAGGTCGACTGAGGCTCTGGGAGCAGAAGAAAATATTGGGCCCCTACATTAGAAAAAAAGTGTAAAGGTGGGGTTTTACGGGGCCAGGGCACGGTCCGGGTAGGCCTGCCATTATATCCTCCTATGAGGAAATGGGAAATACCACAAGAACTATGACCCATCTGGGCTCCAGGCACTCGCCCCGCGCCGGGACCGGCGCCGCCCGGCTTCAGCCCCGCACCGCCACGCCACACGTCACCAACTTCCATCCGTCCCCTTCTTTCCTCCTCCCCGCCCCGTCGCTGCCCGCGTGTCTGGCCCCGCTCGCTCGGTCGCGCACCTCCTCCCCGCCCAGTCGCAGCAGCCACTTGAAAACCTGCGGCCAGCTCTGAATCGCCGCACTACTCCTCGCTCCTTGCAAGCTGACCGCGCCACAGTAGGGTCCCCGCCTGGGCTTCTGTCCGGGGTCAGGATGACTGCGCCGGCCAAGTGCAGCCGGGTCTTCCTGCGCCTGCTGCTGCTGCTGTCCTGTGTCAGGGCTGCGCCCGCCGTAAGGTCGGGGCTGGGACCTCCGAGAAAGGTACGGATATCAATACGGGAACCGGAGGGAGAAGCCGGGGAGAGAGGAGCTGGGGGTGGGGAGTTAGAGCCGGGTGGGGCAGCGGAGATGCCCGCGGTGGGGTTCCGACCGTCCCGGTGGTGCCGGTGGTGGCACCGCCGTCCCCTCCTCTAACATCCCCCGCGATCAGTCACTGCTCCTCACTTCGACTCAGAACGATGTTTACCCAATTCTTTGGTGTAAAAACCAGCAGTGCCTCCAACACCTTACCATTTGGAAGTGACCCTAATTCCTCCACTCGTGGCCCCTTATCCCCCTCGCTGAGGACACCCTCCAAAAAACCTCTGCACGTGGCCCGCGGAACCTAAAGCAAGAGGGACCAGAAGCACATTTTTGCAAAGTGTAGCAGTGAGAAGGACGGTAAGGAAGGGCACTCTTCCCTCCCAAACCCACATTGTCCACCTCCTGAAAAGAAAAGCACCTAAAGGTCCTACGTGCAGGAAGCAGTCTGCAAACTTTTTCTTCTCTTCTTTCTTTTTTTTTTTATTTTTTGGGGTTGGTTTTTTTTTTTTGTATTTGAAAATCTTCATTTTTAATTACACTGCCATCCATTGTAACTCTTTTGTTTTATTTTTTCAATTACCATTTACATTCCATATTACTTTGTATTAGTTTTAGGTGTACAGCATAGTAGCTAGACAATTACATATTTTACTGAGTGTCCCCACCCCGATATTTCAAGTACCTGCCAGGAACATCACACACTTATTACAATATTGTTGACTTAATCTTCTGTGCTGTACTTTACACCCCATAACTATTCTGTAGTTATCAATCTGTTCTTCCAAATCTCTTCACCTTCTTCACCAAGTCTCCCAATCACTTTCTCTCTGCAACTATCAGTCTGTTCCCTGTATCTATGAGTCTGTTTCAGTTTTATCTGTTTGTTTATATTGCTCTTTAGATTCCACATACAAGGGAAATCATCTGGTATTTGTCTTTCTCAGACTGATTTGTTTCACTTAGCATAATATCCTCTAGGTCCATCCGTGCTGTCACAAAGGGTAAGATAGTGAATTGTATGATCTCTGCAGACCACTTACTATCTGTCTGTATGTACTAGGCTCCTCCCTCCATGTTTATGGTTGGAAAGCAGCCAAAGACAACATGCAATGACTGGGGGCCAGATTTAGATACTGCCCTAGATCCTGACCCCACATTGAGGGTGTCCCACATATGGATGCCCTGTCCACTGGGAAATCATCTCCCAGGGTTCCTCCAGTGCGTGTTGAAGGGTGAGAAACATGCCCTCTTTTGACTGTGGCTTCTGGGTGGAGTGACTGTGAGAGGCTGTGGGTCCCAGAGGAAGGGGCCAGTGCTCCCCTGCTTTCTGTAGACTGGATTCCTCAATCCGAGGGGCCATGACAGATACTACCTGAGGCCACAGGTGAGAGCTTAGGGTAGTGCTGCTACATTTCTGGTGTCAAGATCAGCACCACCTGCTTCTACACCTCACTGGTTCCCTGTGCTCCTGCCCATATGATCGCTTGATGAATCACTTCTGTCATGACCACTGAGCTTACCTGACTTAATGATATTCATGATGAGTGACTGACAGCACATGCCCAGAGGCCTCATCTCTACCAGACTCTAGGGCAGGGGTCCCCAAACTATGGCCCCGGCGGGCCGCATGCGGCCCCCTGAGGCCATTTATCCGGCCCCCCTCCGCACACCCGGAAGGGGCACCTCTTTCATTAGTGGTCAGTGAGAGGAGCATAGTTCCCATTGAAATACTGGTCAGTTTGTTGATTTAAATTTACTTGTTCTCATTTTAAATATTGTATTTGTTCCCATTTTGTTTTTTCACTTTAAAATAAGATATGTGTAGTGTGCATAGGGATTTGTTCATAGTTTTTTTTATAGTCCGGCCCTCCAACGGTCTGAGGGAAAGTGAACTGGCCCCCTGTGTAAAAAGTTTGGGGACCCCTGCTCTAGGGCTTTACCAGCAGCCTTTTTACATGGGGTGGATTTCCCTGCTGCAAGTGACAATTCCTTGATTCTGAAGACTGGGGGTCTGTGGTGTAATTCTCTAGTAATAATGCCATAATGTCCCTTGTCCTACCACAGGTATCTCTTATTATAGCTCTATTATTATGGGTCTGTGTCTCTAGAACAAGATTCAGCCTCATTCATCCACTCACGTATTGTCTCTACCGCCTTTCCTGCTACAGTAGCAGTGCTGAGTGGTGGCAACTGAGATCTACCATCTGCAAAGCCTGAAGTATTTAATGGGTACCATTTCTAGCAAATGTGTGGAACAGGCTGGCAATTAAATAGAGGTAGGAAATGATCATACCCCTGAAATCTTACAGAGCCTTTAAGACTGGTACTCTTCTCTGTCATTTTATTCAGAATAAGATACTGTTTTAACAATAAATTTGGAGGAAAAAATGAGAGTTTTAGAAGGTTGTACTTGCATTTCCCTACTGTGTAGCCCTCAACCTACGAGTAATTCACTCACTACGATGATTTCTTTTTTTGTTACAAATCTGGGGAATGTGAAATGACCGCTGTGTGGGTTGCTAAACTAAATGACACCACAATGAGCAGGAGCTGGGACAGGTATCTGCTCATTACCTGGGCCCCACCCCAAGCACCTCTTCAGTAACAGGGCCTCTGATGATATATCCAATCTCTGGGGATGATACCTACTCCCACACTAAGTCCAATATGAATGTCCGGGCAGCTCCTGTTTCCCAGTGTACCCTTACCCAAGTCAGTGACCACATGGTGCTTTGGAGAAGGCCAGAAGGAATCATTGCACTTGTTGTCAACTTGAAGGGTCCCTCCTCATTGGATCCTGGCCTCTCCTTCTATGAATGGGGTCCAGTTCTGAAAAGTGATTCCGTCCCGGAAACTCAGCAAAGTATCAGGCCTCTTTAGTGGTACACTGCTTTTCTCCTGCTAATCACCCGTCTTTGTGTTTAGACTGACTTTATTACTTAAATCCAGTGTTCTCTGGGTTGGCTGTCCATCCATATTGCCTCTAGGATCACTGTATTCTATGAGCCAAAGGGGTAGTCCTCTGTGGGCCAGGCTCTTAGCTGGCATTTCAACCTTCCTCATCATTTCAACTGCTTGTAACAGTTGAACGCCTATATCTCAAATGTATTATTTTAGGATTTTTCATCTCCATCATACTGGGAGCCTATTTCTGGAATACCCTCCCCACCTGCCAATCCCTGCCATCAGAGACAGCCAGCACTGAGGTACAGGACAGTGATGTTGTCCTCAGTGTTGGGAAAGAACAATTTTATTTCTACTCTTCTGGGTTCTTCTGGCTGGTCTAACAGTTAAATTGAAATGAGACACAATAATGGGTGAAAACCAATTAAATGTGGTACATAGAGGAGGTCATTAAAGTATGAGACTCTCTGAAGTGACCAAAGTAAACAGACTTTATATCTTTTAAACAAAGATATCATAAATTTGTGAAGAATTGAAAGAGGTGTTTGGGTTGCAGTAGTCAATTAGAAATGAAGTAAGAAGGTTTGTTTATACAGCCTTCTTGTGCTTCAATTCCCTTTCTCTGGTGCAAAGGACGTCTCTCTAACTCCTAGTACAGGGAAGGTATATGTCACACGAGAGATTTATCTCCTGCTTTCAATGGGACACAAGAGGATCAGTATGTCCTTCTTGCTCCAGTTGTTTCTTAGGTAACTAATTTAAAATAATCAATATGCCAGAGTGGCACAATTAGGGTGACCAGCCTTGAACCCCATCATCACCATGAGTTCTTTATATGAGTTCAGTAAGCAAAGAGTCCTCAGGCCTTCCCTTGAGCACAGTTGGTGAGCATTTCCTGGTTGTTCTGACATTTCATACTCTATCCATTCTCCCGTCCAAGTACTAGCCCTGCTTAGCTTCTGAGATCAGACGAGATCGGGTGCGTTCAGGGTGGGATGGCCATAGTCCTACCGATTCTGACATGTGTATTTCTCTGAGTATTCTAATCCCTCTCTCTACTCTCTGTCTTGGAAGCTCCTAATAATTGTATTCCATGCAGTGTAGCCCTCTTTTCTCCCCAACTCGCAAGGCCCATGCTAGCAGCCTGCAAGCATTCTGTCCCAGAGCCGTGCTGGGTCCCCTGACCGATACTTGTCCATTCTCCTTGTCCGACAATGGGTTCCCTTCCCACCTGCCCCTCATCATCCATTTTCCTCGGGGGTGGCCCCCACGTACCATCTCGGCACAATGCACTGAGCTAGGTCCTGACTCCTCTGGCAGCAAGACCTCTTTCTCCCCAGCCGGCCTGGACATCCCTGGACTGCTGCTGGACTGACTGACGCTGGGTCCTGCCTGGGGGACAGAGGGGACATTTTTGGGGACGTGTACGTTTCTGCCAGTGAGGCCTTGGAGAGCATGATAGAAACCGTGAATGACCCGATGGAAGAGCTTGTAAAGACACTGCTTGAGAGTAAAACCATCGGTAAGTTTCCAGACCCAAACCTGGTGTGAGCAGTGCTGTAGGGTTAGGGAGCTGTGTGTGTGTAAATATTGGAAAGTGGTCCCACCCCAGGGGCCCAGGAGCCAGGGCGGGACACAGAGGACAGAGCAAGATCAGGACACAGGAGGGGAGGGGAGCAGAGAGCTGGATCCGGGGGTGGGGGACCTGTCACAACCTGAGACTGACCTTTTCCCCATGACTGTGGGGACAGGTGTTCACTCCCTACAGGGCGAGATGCGGTGTGAGAAGGAAGCCAATGGAAACAGCGCATTCTGGATATTTGTTATCGAAGGAAAAAAGTCTCTTTAGTTTAATGCAATGACCAGAAATATCAAAGATTTTAATGATGAAGGCAGAAAGTTAAAAGAAATATTGGAAAATAACACATATTTGACACATCTTTTTGTTACGAGTGCAGCTGGAGGCTGTGTGAACGTTCTTAGAGTTTTGGGACCCCAGAATGAAACGTTGGACACAAAAGGTAACTGTGCTGAGGGGCTGAAGTCATAGGTCTCTGGAAATGACATTGACACTGTGTCTGTGTGTCTCAGTGTTGTGTGTGGTTTGAGAAAGTAATCCATTCACGGTGGGGTTTTGGGAAATAGCGGCCATCAGTGTGTCCACCATCCCTCCCTGCGTTCCCTTCTCTCCTCCCAGCCTCTCTTTCTCACTACATGTGGGAGAACTCACCATGGATTTCTTGATGACTCCAAATGTGAGGGCATCATTCTGTTTTCATACCTGTTTCTTTTTCTTTCCTTTTTTCTTTCTTTCTTTTTTTTTTTTTTTTTTTAGCGAGCGAGAGAGGGAGATTGACAGATAAAAACAGACAGACAGGACTGACCAGGTGGTGCGCAGTGGATAGAGCGTCAGACTGGGATGCAGAGCACCCAGTTTCAAGATGCCGAGGTCGCCAGCTTGAGCGCAGGCCTATCTGGTTTGAGCAAAAGCTCATCAGCTTGGACCCAAGGTCGCTGGCTGGAGCAAGGGGTTATTCAGTCTGCTGAAGGCCTGTGGTCAAGGCACATATGAGAAAGCAATCAATGAACAACCAAGGTGTCACAACAAAAAACTAATGATTGATGCTTCTTATCTCTCTCCATCCCTGTCTGTTCCTGTCTATCCCTGTCTCTGACTCCCTCTCTCTGACTCCCTCTCTGTCCCTGAAAGAAAAAAAAAAAAAAAAAAACATAAAAAAAAGAACAGACGCAGGAAGAGAGAGATGAGAAGCATGAATTTTTTATTGCGGCACCTTAGTTGTTGTTTTTTTTTATTGCTTTCTTATATGTGCCTTGAATGGGGGGCTCCAGCTGAGCCAGCAACCCTGGGCTTCAAGCCAGCGACCATGGGGTCATATCAATGATACCACACTCAAGCCAGCGACTCCACACTCTGCTGGTGAGCCCTCACTCAATTCAGATAAGCCCATACTCAAGCCAGAAACCTCAGAGCTTCAAACACGAGTCCTGCCTGACCAGGCGGTGGAGCAGTGGATAGAGTGTCAGACTGGGATGTGGAAGACCCAGGTTCGAGACCCCGAGGTTGCCAGCCTGAGTGCGGGCTCATCTGGTTTGAGCAAAGCTCACCAGCTTGGACCCAAGGTCACTGGCTCGAGCAAGGGGTTACTCGGTCTGCTGTAGCCCCACGGTCAATAAGAGAGAAAGCAATCAATGAACAACTAAGGTGTAGCGACAAAAAATTGATGATTGATGCTTCTCATCTCTCTCCTTTCCTGTCTGTCTATCCCTTTCTCTGACTCTGTCTCTGTAAACAAATAAAACAAAAAACAAACAAACAACAACAACAACAACAAAAAACCACCTCCAATCAGCTCATGGGAGAATTTCTCTACCGTCTTCCTCCTGTGTCACCTCTTCTTCTGTCACAGCAGGGACTGTTGTGGGTATGTTGTGACCCTTCTTCCCACATTAGCTGTATGAGCCCCAAGGGGACAGGGCCTATCTCCTCTCTGTTCCAACCCCAGGATCTGTCACAGTGGCTGTCACATGTAGAGGGGTAGAAACTGTCTGCATTGTAGGAGTAGCTGGAGCAGCAGAGACTGGAGACGGGTCTCCTCAGAATTGGGGTCTGGACAGGATGTCACTCTTGTGTTTCCTTTACAGCTGCACCCACCAAGGCCATAGCCACAGCCACACCAGCCACACCCTCAAAACAGCTGCACCAACCATTGCCTCATCTCAACCCATGAACGTGATTATGACATTCGTCACCCAGATCTTACCTCTGATTGTCACCTGAAATGATCATATTGGGCGTCCTGGCTTCGTTCATACATTAAAAGGTGTGGAGGTAAGAATTGAGTGGAAATTGAAGGGCAGATGGCTTGGAGTGAGGAAAAGGGAAGGCAAATTCCCAGTCTGACTCATATCGTCTCCCTGACTCTTCTCTTTGTGGAAATGAGACCTCATACCACTTTATAGAAGTGACTTGGACAAGCTCAGCCCTGAGATGTGCTGGGTCCTCACTGTTAATGCCAGAGGGGATGGGAGGGCCCACACCCAGGCTTCAGGCCTGTTGATGCTGAAGGGTTAGTGATTTCAGTCCTGACTCAGATTCTCTGGTTGGGGAGTGTGTTTGGGCCCAGTGCGGGGGATGCGGGGACAGCAGGCACACGGGGCATGGGCAGTGCCCCCATTCCAGAGAGCAGCCTGGTGGCTCCCTGTGGTGTCTCCACCGGAAGGGGAATATCCAGGGGGCTCAGAGGAGAGGGGCCAAGTTCTAATCCCAGTAAGAGGGGTGGAAGGCCTTGAACTCACCTCAAAAGGCTGGTTTTAGGGTTGAGTTCCCAGAGAAAGTTGCTTTGGGGACAGCAGGTAAGGCAGCAGGTGAACAGTAGGGACTGTGCAGGACGTGGTTAGCAGGAGACCAGTTCTCCATGGACCCTGGGATTCCTGGCTGAGCCCTGGTGCAATCACCTGGCAGCCAGCCTCCTCAGACTCAGACCCTGAGCCTCGGAGGGGCTGTGTCTTGAGCAGAGGTGACTCGGGAGAGATGTGGGGCTGACCAGGAATGGATGGTGCAGGGCTGGCTCCATCATGCTGAGAGTTTCCCGTGTTGCCAGGTAAAAGGCTGAGAGATGGGAAAGAAGGATGTTGGTCTGCAACCCTCCCCAGTGTCAGGCTGCAGGCCCCTCTCCATCAGAGCTCCCACCAGGCCCGTTAGGCCCTCCCAGACCTGGGAGAATCAGGCCCTGCGTGAAGGGAACAGATTGGTTCATTACTCACGTCAGCTGTGAGCCCAGCAGCTCTGTACAGGCCCTTGGACTAGCTCTGTGATATGCGGAAGGGGGACAGAGGTTGGTGCAGGTGCAGGTCCCAGGGCGGGGGGAAGGCTCAGAGGATACAGGACTTACTGAGTGGAGGGTTCCAGGTGGGGAGTGGTGGGTGCTGCAGCCCTAGGAGAATTGACCCAGGATTTCTGCAGCCACTGGGTCCAACACGCGTTCTTTTCTGCAGGCTGCTGCTGCTGCTGCTGAGAGCCCGTGACCATGTGGTCCATCTCAGCACCTCTCTCTTCTGGTTGGCAGCCTGTGGATGACCTGCTGTTCATTCTCGAACCTTCCAAGTCCAGAGGCCACCGTCAGACCTGGATGAGACAGTAGATGCAACAAACACCTCACGTCCTTTTTGCATTTGCTGATTATCCTCTCTGGTGCTTTTAAAAACATTATGCACTTTCTTCGGTGCTAAGAGATGTAATTCCCACATTTAAAGTGTAGTAGCGACAGTAAGAAATCTCCGGCCTAGCGTGCGGAGGACCCGGGTTCGATTCCCGGCCAGGGCACACAGGAGAAGTACCCATTTGCTTCTCCACCCCTCCGCCGCGCTTTCCTCTCTGTCTCTCTCTTCCCCTCCCGCAGCCAAGGCTCCATTGGAGCAAAGATGGCCCGGGCGCTGGGAATGGCTCTGTGGCCTCTTCCTCAGGCGCTAGAGTGGCTCTGGTCGCAACATGGCGACGCCCAGGATGGGCAGAGCATCGCCCCCTGGTGGGCAGAGCGTCGCCCCTGGTGGGCGTGCCGGGTGGATCCCGGTCGGGCGCATGCGGGAGTCTGTCTGACTGTCTCTCCCTGTTTCCAGCTTCAGAAAAATGAAAAAAAAAAAAAAAAAGAAATCTCCACAAGGCGGGGAGGAGCCCCGGGACCGGAGGGAGCCCGCGCCGCCCGGCTCCGCCGCCTGCCCGAGAGCTCGCGGAGCGGCGCACTGCCCGCGCGGGAGGAGGGGCCTGAGCAGCGGAGGGCGGGCGGAGGGAGCGGGAGGCGGGTGGCGGAGAGGAGGCTGAGCGAGCGGCGGGCGCGGCGAGCCAGGATGGATTTCCAGCAGCTGGCTGACGTTGCGGAGAAATGGTGCTCCAACACGCCCTTCGAGCTCATCGCTACCGAGGAGACCGAGCGCAGGATGGATTTCTACGCCGACCCCGGCGTCTCCTTCTACGTGCTGTGCCCGGACAACGGCTGCGAGGACAATTTTCACGTGTGGAGTGAGAGCGAGGACTGCCTGCCCTTCCTGCAGCTGGCACAGGACTACATCTCCTCCTGCGGCAAGAAGACGCTCCAGGAAGTCTTGGAAAAAGTCTTCAAGTATTTCAGACCTTTACTGGGGCTTCCGGATGCAGATGACGACGCCTTTGAAGAGTACAGTGCCGACGTGGAGGAGGAGGAACCGGAGGCTGACCACCCCCAAATGGGGGTCAGTCAGCAGTAAACTCACAAGGGCTTCCATCTGACAATGAGTGAGTCCCGTGGCACCCGAGGTGGGGTCGCGGGTCCCTGGGTTAGCTCTTCGAAACAGGACGTCTTGACTCCCCAGCCTCCAAATTAAAAATGAAATACCTTAAAAAAAAAAAAAAAAAAAAAAAGAAATCTCCACAAAGAGATCACTTTCCATACTCTCCCTTCTTTGTGGACGATCAGGTACATCTCTGCATCGTGACCTTGTTCTTGAAAATGACGGTGCCAAACTCAGAACATCAGGGCTTCTCCGTGTCCTCAGACACAATCGTGTATTTTAAAGCATAAAATTATATTTATGAATGTTTTCGTTAGTGACTTATGTAAATATAATGATATCAAAATAAATACCTTTATATTCTAAAAAACTTAATTACTTTAGACTTTTGTTTTATTTTTGGTTTTCTAGAGAATTTTTTTAGTTTATTTCAGCCAAACACTATGTATGCTAAAGACCTAGATCCCAGTGTTCCTGAGAATAACAAGGTTTTTTCTTTCTATGAGCTTTTGTTTGTTTTTCCTTAATCCTTTCACCTTTTTCACCCAGTCCCCCTATCATCCACTCTGACAGCTGTCAGTCTGTTTTTTTGTGTGTATGTCTATGTGTCTGTATTTTTTTGCTAGCTTATTTTATTCATTCAGTTCTACATGTAAGTGAATCATATGGTACTTGTCTTTCTCTGACTGGTTTATTTCACTTGGCATAATGTCTCCAGGTTCATTCATGCTGTCGCAAAAGGTAAGATTTTCTTCTTTTTTACAGCAGAGCAGTATTCCATTGTGCAAATGTGTCAAACACATCTTTTTTTTATCCACTAAGATACTTGTTGGGCACTTGGATGTTTCCAAATTGTGGCTATCGTAAATACTGTTATAGTGAACACTGGGGTACATGTATTCTTTCAAATCAGTGTTTTGAGTTTCTTCTAATACATTCTCAGAGGCAGGATTGCAAGGTTATAAAGCAGTTCCATTTTTAATTTTTATAGGTCTGGCATTGTGTTTTATAACCCCGTAGAGAATGTATGTCATTTCACTCTTCCTCCATGCTAGAGGGTAGATAGTACCAGTGATTCTGCTAGATTTTTCATGGAAATAAAAAGTTTAAGGGTCACTGTTAAATTAACAGGCATCTTGTGTTGGTCTCAGATGTCATGGTGACGCTGTGAGTGCAAACAAACATTCTGAGACTTAAGTGCTGAGAATCTTTCTGATTTCACCCTATTCCTGACCCTCCACAGCAATTCTCCTGTGATCCCAGCCCCCAGCTCACCTCCTGCAGTGAGAAGTAAGTCTTCAAGCAGAAATGCCTCTCTGTCTCAGAGTTGTTCTATTTATTACAAATGATTAGTATTCAGAATATATAACAAACTCCCATAAATAAATAAGTCTACTTCTCCTAAATTAGATAATTACATTTGGGTAAATGCTTGGAGTCAATCTCAGATGATGAATAAGCCTGTGCAAAGATTGTGCCCCAAATCCTCAAGATAACAAGAACAATGGGATACCCTGAAACACCCATGACATTGACCAAATTTCAGCTTATATATGGTTTGTTTTGTTTTGTTTTGTTTTTTTGTTTTGTTTTTTTCATTTTTTCTGAAGCTGGAAACAGGGAGAGACAGTCAGACTCCCGCATGCGCCGGACCGGGATCCACCCGGCACGCCCACCAGGGGCGACGCTCTGCCCACCAGGGGACGATGCTCTGCCCATCCTGGGCGTCGCCATGTTGCGACCAGAGCCACTCTAGCGCCTGGGGCAGAGGCCACAGAGCCATCCCCAGCGCCTGGGCCATCTTTGCTCCAATGGAGCCTTAGCTGCGGGAGGGGAAGAGAGAGGCAGAGAGGAAAGCACGGCGGAGGGGTGGAGAAGCAAATGGGCGCTTCTCCTGTGTGCCCTGGCCGGGAATCGAACCCGGGTCCTCTGCACGCTAGGCCGATGCTCTACCGCTGAGCCAACCGGCCAGGGCCCTCAGCTTATATATGAAGTGGTGGGCAGGGGATGGGATATCAGGCATTCTCTTACTTTGTTAACAGAAGTATAATGGAGTTACTCCCTTTATATATGTCACTGCCTCCCAGCAATGGATGAAGACATCCTATTATACAGAAGTTCCTGTGTGAGTCCCAGACTGGCAAGCATGGGCCAAAAAGCATGGAGGCACATGGTTGTGTAGTCTAGTGTGTGTGTCACAGCAGAAAATGAACAATAATACCCTACTCAAGTAGAATACATTTTTCAATGTTGATTAAAGATTTCTGACCCTCCCTACTTGAGGAAGAACAATCTCAACTATCAGAAATGAAACAACGAAAATGCCCAATTTAATACAGGCAGCCCCTGGGTTATGGAAGAGATAGGTTCTGTAGGTTCTCAGGTTGAATTTGTGTGCACGTTGGAACAGGTACATTTACCTGTTAAATGCAACTTAGATGTTTGTTTTAACATAGCATTTATTTTTTACCTTTCTGGGATTATACATGAATACTTTTAAACCTGCAAGACCTACCTCATTCATAACCCAGGGACTGCCCTACTTTTAAACCCTTCATATATGTATTTGAGGATGACTGACTGACATACATAATTACATTGGCCGCTTAAATCTGAATCTCTCTACATTCTTGTAAAAATTACACAGAGCAACTAAAAATGCAAATAAAAAACTATACCCCACATCTTCAGTGTATCAAGGAAATGAGGAATACCTAAATCCTTCATTTCCTTTGAGTCTAAAGGACGTTATCAAACAACTGTTGAAACTTGAATGGGCTCTCAGGATTTGATAGCTGTAATGTGTTGATGTGAATTCCACTGTGGTCACTGTACTGAGGTGATATTGGAGAGGGTCTCGGTTTGTAGGGGATACACACTAACGTACGTGGTATCACAGGACATCACAAAAGATGAAGGGACTTCAGGTGACAGCTTACTGTCATGTGGCTCAGGAAGAAAAGTTCTCTGTACAGTAGTACCACAAGTTCTGGATCAGTGTATGCTTGTTTCAAAAGGTTTTATTTTTTAAAAAATGGTATTGAAGGAAAACATGATTTTCAGAATTTGTTGTAAGAAGGTAAATAGCTCCACAATTAACACCAATCCTGTTGCATCTTCAGAGACAGTCCCCGTGTTCCCTTCTCCCCTCTATGCTGGGGCCTTGGTCAGCTCCTCCCTCACCCACCTCATCAGCGTGGTCAGCCCAGGCTGCAGGGGGAGGTGGGCAAAGTCACCATTACAGGCCTGACCCTCACTGGGATGCGGGAGCTTCCAAGTAACCGAGTCAGAGAAAAGAGCTTTGCAAGTTTTCTGAAATAGATCCGGTGTGAGTGTATGTGTGTGCACGTGCATGATTCCACCTCTGTGTCCATTTCACCTCCTGAAATCTCTTCTGCATTACCTTAAGGTCAAGCTACTGGCCTATCTGCTGTTCCTCATCATGACTCTAGAATCTCTGTTCACAGACTTCAATGTGTGGATGGATAGATACATACTAGACACATATATAGTCAGACAGATGTATTACAAAGAATTTGCTCATGAGATTATGAATGCTGTCAAGTCCAGAACCTGCAGTGTAGGCCGCCATACTGGAGCCCAGGGGGCAGTGGTGCACATGAAGCCTGAAGGAGGTCTCAGGGGGACCAGATGTGGCCATTATCCAGTTTGCTGGCCCCAGACTCAGGGTACATAGGGTGTTCCAGATGTGGGTGACCATTCCCCTAGGAAATCATCTCCCAGGATGCCTCTGGCCTGTGTTGAAGAGTCCTGTCTGTGGCTTCTGGGGGAGTGAATGTGAGATAATGTGGTTCCCCCAGGAAGGGGCAACGGCTCCCCCCTTTCTATACACTAGATTTCCTGGTTCAAGGGGCCATGAGAGACACTGCATGAAGCCATAGGTATGAGCTTCAGGTTTTGCTGCTGTATTTCCGGTGTCAAGATTGGGCCACCTACTTCTGTATCTAATTTCTTCCCTGTGATCCTAGTCATTTCAGTGTAGGAAAATAACTTCTATTTTATGACTGCTGAGATTATATGATCTAAGGACTCAGTATATTGAGACCTGAAACCATAGCAGAAGCCACTTGAATTTATTTATTTATTTGCTTATTTATTTATTAATTTAGTGAGATGGTGAGAGAGCAGGGTCAAGAAGAGGAAGAAGAGGAAGAGAGAGAGATGAGAAGCATCAACTCGTAATTGTGGTACTTTAGTTTTTCATTGATCTTCATAAATTCCTTGACCAAGGGGCTCCAGCTCAGCCAGTGACCCCTTGCTGAAGCCAGCGACCTTGGGATCATGTTGATGACCACATACTTAAGTTGGTTACTTCGGGGTTTCGATCCTGGGACCTCAGCATCCCAGGTTGACGCTGTGTGCACGGCACCACCGCTGGTCAGGCCAGAGCCATATGTAAAGGTGAGAGTTTCCTGCTTTAGGTGGCACGGCCTTGCTTCTGACCCTGTGGCTCTAGATCGTGATTCTCCACTCAGGATGCCGGGAAGTCCACATGAGCACTGTCTCCGCCCACCCATACCCCCAGTGCCCTAGGACGGTGGGGCTCAGGCCCCTGTGGCAGGTCCGGCCTCGCTCACGCAGTCATGTGCTGTGTACGGTGCCTCGTGCTCCCGCAAAGCTGAGTAGTTACAACAAGCAGTTTGTTGTAAGCAAACGTAGGACATAGACTTCTGTTCGGGGTGAGGAACTGCAGAGGGGGACAGCCGGAACGGACTGAGCTGTGCAGATCCCCACGTTGGAGGGGACTGCGAGTCCAGCTCCCCAGAGGGTTCCGCCACTGCGCGGAAGCAAGAAGTACGGATTTGCCGCAAGCATAGCCATGGAGGGTAACCTCCTTCCTCCCACCAAAGACACCACTATACACTGCTGACCTACGTGGGTGAGGGACCCCTCTGAGCCGGAAGGGGAGGAGAGAGGGGAGTGAGTACCCCGGGGCCTCAGGGGAGCAGAAAGCCCTGGAGAAACGGCTTCTCTCCAGCTACACCCAGGGGCCTGGGGAGGGACGTCCATGACTGAGGGGAGGGGGAGGCCGGGAAGCAGGCAGGGAAGGGAGGGTGTTCCCGGTGGCTGCACTCCCCACAAGCAGGGAGCACCCCACCCTGGATGTCCCTTCCAGGTCCCTGGGCAACACCACCCCAACAGCAAGTGCAGTGAGAAGCCACACCTCCCCACCCTGTGCAGCTGGCTCCAAATGGGCATTTTTGGGGCAGTGTGAGAGCCCCCGCAGACAGAGAGGGCACCCTGAAAACAGGCCGTGACCATGTGCAAGGGACAAACCACAGAGTTGAGCTATAGCATCCACCTTTTGAAAAATAAAACAGAAGTGTCTTTTAGTTGTATAAAAAGAGAGAAAATATAAATGGTAAGAATTGTGCCATAAGGTGGAGGAAGAAGAGTGAAGCAGTGTACACGATGGAGTCAGAGAACCACAGATACTCACCACCACCTAACAGAATCAGGGGGTGTCTAATTCATCATGTGCATATTTTGTAGCTTCCAAGACTACACGATTAATGACAAATCAAGGAAATATTCCATTGCAAAATAAATAATAGTTCTCCATAAACTAAGCTTAAAGGCCCAGAAATTTGTGATTTAGCTAATAAATAAATTCAAATTGCTGTATGAAGAAACTCATTGAGCTACAAGAAATCTCAGAAAAACAATTCAATGAAATCTTACAAAAAATATATATCATCAAAATGAGGTTTTTACCAGAGACAGAAATTGCAAAAAAGAATCAGATTGTGGAGCTGAGGAACGCAATGGATGGAATAAAAATGCAACAGAACACATCCACAGCAGAGTAGAGCCAACAGAAGAGAGAATAAGTGAGTTTGGGGCCAGGAAATCTGAGATAACTCAGTTACAGGAGAACAAAGGAGAAAAGAAAGGAGAAAAAGTGAAGAAAGCCTACATGGTATATGAAATTTTGTGAAAAGAAAAATATAAAAACAATCAGGGTTCTAGAAAAAGAGAGAAAGGAGTAGAAAACTTATTTACAGAAATAATAGCTCAGAAGCAGCCCAGACCTGGGGAGAGAACTGAGCGTTCAAATACATGCAGTTGATAAATCATCCTGTTATCTCAGTGCAAAAATACCTTCTCCAAGGCACATGAAATAAAATTATCATAATTTAAAAATAAAGACAGAATTTTAAAAGCAGTTACATAAAAAAAAGATTGTTACCAGTACAGGAACCCCCATGAGGTTATCAGCTGTTTGCTTAGCAGAAACCCTAAAGGTCAGGACAGAGTGGAGTGACTTATTCAAAATGTCCAAAGAAAATGTTGCCAACCAGAAGTACCCAATCTGACAAAGTTATTCTTCAGATATGAAGGAGAATTCATTTCCTTCACAAACAAAAGCTGAGGGAGTTCATCACTAGGCCTGCTTCTCCAGAAATGCTGGAAGGAACTCTTTATACTGAACTAAAGACCCTACTGACCAACATGGAAACACATGAAAGTGAACGACACGCCGGGAAAGTGAATGCACAGTAAGACGCAGAGAGCTCCAATCTGTAAGAAGACGGTGTGCTAACCCCGTAACTGTAGTATAAAACTCAGAGGAAAAGAGAACTAAAGTAATTATGGATCCTATAATGCTGACAAATACACAATCTAAAGAGAGGTAAATGAGGACATCAAACATAAAACAAGGGAATGAAAGGGAGAAGCTTTTGTAGACAGAGTTAAGTTGTCATCAGCTTGAAGACTGTTTTATCCATGGAATGTCTCATGTAGACGTCATGGTCAGCACAGCGCCACACCTGGAGCCCAGGCCCTGAAGATAAGGACGGGGGAGGCAGAGCACCCAGCACAGACAGTCCCAAGTCACAAAGGTAGACAGAAACAGAAGGAAAAGAAACCACGCAAATAAACAACCAGGAAGCAATTTATAAGATGCATTTGAGGGTCTTCACATATCAATAAATCTAAACGGAAATGGATTAATGTCACCACTTAAAAGTCACAGAGTGGCTGGATGAATAATATTTTTCAAAGACCCAACTAGATGCTGCCTACTAGCCTTTAAAGACACCATAGGCCCGAAGTGAAGGGATGGAAAAGGATGTTTTATGCAGGGCGAAACCAGAAGAAAGCAGGGGTAGCAATATATTAGTATCAGACAACAATTTATAAACTAAAAAGAGTAGCAAGAGGCAAAGAAGAGCATCATATAATAATAAAAAATACATATTACAATGTACCCACAATGGAGGACCTAAGTATATTTAGAAAATACTAAGAGATCTGAAGGGAGAAATGGACAACAATACAATAATAGTAGGAGAATTCAATACTTTACTTTCAACAATGAGTAGACCATCCAGATAGAAAATTTAAATGAAACACTGAATTTGAACTAAACATTAGACCAATTGGAACTAACAAACATTTATAGAATATTCCATTCAACAGAAGCAGAACACAGTCTTCTAAACTATACAGAGGTCACTGTCCAGATTAGACAATGTGAAAGGACACAAAAAAGTCTTAGCAATGTAGAAGATTGAAATCATAACAAGTGTCTTTCAAACAATAATGGTATAAAACTAGAAATAAAAAAAAGGAAGTCTGGAAAATTTATGAATATGTGAAAATGAAACAACAGACTCTTGAATAACCAAATAATCAAAGATGAAATCAAAAGAAAAGTAAAAAATATCTAAAAACAAGGCCCTGGCCGGTTGGCTCAGCGGTAGAGCGTCGGCCTGGCGTGCGGGGGACCCGGGTTCGATTCCCGCCCAGGGCACATGGGAGAGGTGCCCATTTGCTTCTTCACCCCCCCCCCCCTCCTTCCTCTCTGTTTCTCTCTTCCCCTCCCGCAGCCAAGGCTCCATTGGAGCAGAGATGGCCCGGGCGCTGGGGATGGCTCCTTGGCCTCTGCCCCAGGCGCTAGAGTAGCTCTGGTCGCAACAGAGCAACGCCCCAGAGGGGCAGAGCATCGCCCCCTGGTGGGCAGAGCGTCACCCCTGGTGGGCGTGCTGGGTGGATCCCGGTCCGGCGCATGCGGGAGTCTGTCTGACTGTCTCTCCCCGTTTCCAGCTTCAGAAAAAAAAAAAAAAAAAAGAACCACCGCTAATCGCCTGCTCCCCAGGGAATTCAATTTAGCACAGATGGTAGAACAGAATGCATTACACCTTGTAGTATAACAGTGATAAAGGGACACATTCTGCTCCCGATGGCCACTTGAAGTGTGGAAACAAATACACAAACAGCAGTCACCAAGTCCAATAGTCTTACTGTGGACTGGAGTGTTAGCACACACAGGGGAAAGTAACTCAGCCTGAGGGTCAGGGAGACTTCGTGGGAGGTGATATTTGTGTTCAGCTTTGAAGCAGAACCAGCTCTTGGTGAGGGGACAGGGAACACCAGCAGAGGAAGGAGGCAGACAGAAGCTGGGAGGCCTGTGAGGACCTGCAGGGGGAGGAGGACAAGGCGCCCTAGCATAGGGCCGGACAGGTGGGCGGGGCTACCTTATAAATATTCTGTGCATACGCCGGGCGGGCATTCCTCCTGCGTGCGTGCAAACTGTTCGCGCCCGGCCTTTCACTTGGGTTTCTGTCCCGGATCAGGATGACTGCGCCCACCAAGTGCAGCGGGGTCTTCCTGCTCCTGCTCCTGCTTCTGCTGCCGTCCTGTGTCAGGGCTGCGCCCCGCGGTAAGGTCGGGGCTGGGACCTCCGAGAAAGGTACGGATATCAATACGGGAACCGGAGGGAGAGAAGCCGGGGGGGGGGGGGGGGGGGGTCGGCTATCGGAGGGAAAATAGCTGGTGAAGGGGGGGGGCGGGGAGGAGAGTGACGGCGATCGGCGGGAGAGAAGTGGAGGGCGGGGAGGAAGCGGATCGGGGAGGAGAAGGCGATGCCCTGGGTAGAGTTCCGGACCGTCCCGGTGGTGGCGCGGCGGCATCGCTGTCCCCTCCTCTCTCATCTCTGGGGCCGCCGCGGCTGCCTCGCTGGTGGAGCCCTTCCAGGCCAGGACAGGGACTGACGTGGGCGGGAGGGCGCCTCCACCCCGCACCTCGCGGCACTAGAAGCTTCTTGAGAAGTGGAGCCCGTGGCAGGAGGGGCGTGGACAGGAGGGCGGGGTCATTCCCTCAGGGTAGCCACCCAAGGACAGCTCCAGGACCCTACTGTGCTCGCACGACTTTCCCAGGCGAACCCCCTCCTCACCTCCACTGCCTCCACCCTTGAACTTCGCGCTCTCGGCCAGCTGATCGCCGGTCCTGGAGCTCCATCTAGGCTCCGCTCACAGACACTAAGATCCAATGAGTCACTTCTCACCGCCGCTCAGACTGATGATTACCCAATTCTATGGTGCTCTAAGAACACCAGTTCTTCCAACTCCTTACCTTTTTGAAGCGACCCTAATTCCTCCACCGTGGCACGTACCCCCTCCCCGCCACCGCCTGGCTTCAGGACACTCTCCAGAAAGCCTCTGCACGTGGCCCACAGAACCTAGAGCGGGAGGGACAGGAAACACTTTATTTTTTAAACCCAAATTCTTTTTTAATTTTAATTTTATTTTTTGTATGTGTGTGACAGAGATAGAGAAAGGGACAGATAGGAATAGACAGGAAGGAGAGAGATGAGAAGCATCAATTGTTCGTTGAAACACCTTAGTTGTTCATTGATTGCTTTCTCATATGTGCCTTAACAGGGCTACAGCAGAGCAAGTGATCCCTTGCTCAAGCTAGTGACCTTGGGTCCAAGCTGGTGAGCCTTGCTCAAACCAGATAATTCTGCACTCAAACTCCCAAGCTCAGGATATTGAACTTCTGTCCTCCACATCGCAGTCCTAGGCTCTATCCACTGAGCCACCACCTGGTCAGGCTTTTTTTCCTTCCTTCCTTCCTTCCTTCCTTCCTTCCTTCCTTCCTTCCTTCCTTCCTTCCTTCCTTCCTTCCTTCTCAAAGAATGCCACCGGGAAGGATGGTGTTGTTATATGTCGGGGGCGCAGAGAGAGAGATCAGCAGACGAAATCATCGTGGACTAGCAAAGGACCACTGCTCGCTCAGGCAAATGGCTCCGAGTTCATGCAGTGTCCTATTTTTATTCACAAGACTTCAAAAAGCTTGTTTACTGAGAAATTGGCATAACATCAAGCATAACTTTTACTTAAAGATACATGGAGTACACCTGCATGATAGCTTAATAACAATATAATATCAAAAGGCATTAATTGCTATTGCTTCTATAGTTCCCACAACACTCCTCTCTTTATCTCAAGGGATAACCTTGAAAGGAACAGAAATCTTATGAGAATGTTTTACTGAGAAAAAAGCCCAGCAACTGCCTTCAGTCCCATAGACCTGTTTCAGTGACCCGCCTTCAAATCACAAAACAATTCTCTTGGCAAAACATTCTTTTCTTGTTGGCTGTGTTTCCATCCAAGGCCATGCAATGGATCCTTCCACTACATTTCCCCCTTTTTGTTTATGTTAAATGTTATGAAGCACCACAGAAAACACAGCCTTCTGTCGTTCATCCCTTATTTCTCTTGCTTTGATTCGTCGACAGACTACATATAAAAGAAAACATAGCCCTGGCCGGTTGGCTCAGCGGTAGAGCGTCGGCCTGGCGTGTGGGGGACCCGGGTTCGATTCCCGGCCAGGGCACATAGGAGAAGCACCCATTTGCTTCTCCACCCCCGCCCCCTCCTTCCTCTCTATCTCTCTCTTCCCCTCCCGCAGCCAAGGTTCCATTGGAGCAAAGATGGCCCAGGCACTGGGATGGCTCCTTGGCCTCTGCCCCAGGCGCTAGAGTGGCTCTGGTCACTGCAGAGCGACGCCCCGGAGGGGCAGAGCATCGCCCCCTGGTGGGCAGAGCGTCGCCCCTGGTGGGCGTGCCGGGTGGATCCCTGTCGGGCGCATGCGAGAGTCTGTCTGACTGTCTCTCCCCGTTTCCAGCTTCAGAAAAATACAAAAAAAAAAAAGAAAACATAGAATTAATACTATTATAAAAAGTTCTACAGTGGATTTCCAAAATCCTTTAATATATTCAATAGGATTTAATTGCAATAAATTATCCCTTAGTCCCTTCAATATAGGTTGACATGTTAGAATTTCTAATTTTCTTTGAAAAGCTTCATGCATATGTCTTTGTAATTTAATTATTTCTTTAGTTACATTATCCTGATTTAACAAATGCTTTTTAACATTTTCCTAATGGAAATAAGTACGATTTTTAAGAAATAGGGGTAACACAAAAACTAGTTACATTCTAATCACATGTTAGCTTAATTTGTCTTTGCAGGCTAACAATTTGATCTCTTAACACATAGTCTGTTCTAAATCATTAACTTTAGTATTAATGTTACTATCTATATATTATTGAGAAGTCCACAGTTCAGAATCTTCATGCCATTTTTTACAAAGTCCACAGTCTATATGCTTTGATGTAATGCAACTCTAGATACATCAGCCACGGTGGTTACAGCTATTAGTCCTGTAATGATGGTGATGATCAGTCTAACTAGTCTCTTGGTTTGCTTCAAGGACTTAATGAGTTGTTGTAACAGCATCATGGAAGGGGAACCCTGCGACATCCAATGCATCTGTACTGGGATCCAGACTCCTGTTTGGCTCTTAAAATGTAAAGACTTTGACTATTCTCATTTAAAAAAATAGAAGAGTTAATACATGTATAAAAAGCACACTTATTGCAAGTTATTGAATAATTTTCAGCTGTCTATTTGGTTTCACCTATAATAAACATATAAGGCAATCTAACAAGCAGATATGAAATGTGTTTCATTCTTCTTAAAGATTAACATAATTTGATTAGAAGGATAATTTCTCCAGATTTTTCCTTTCCATACTGACATATGTTTAAGTGCCATGGCTACTTTCCACAAATGATATTGTATAGGACCAAATTTCATATAAGGAGCTTGAGGTGACATCCATCCTCTATGCTATATGATAGTATGATTACTTTGACCACCAGCTGTAATTAAACCATTGTTCTTATGCCAACTTAAATCAGCACCCTGCATTAACTTAGGCAGAGGTATGAGGGCTTTAATCCATGACGTTTTATGTACAGATGTATTACTTTTAAATCTATATCCTTGTAACAAACGTTTTTTTTTTTTCATCTCCTTTATTGTTATCTTTGACAATAGAGAGCTAAGCTTGAGCTTCTATGTTTAAACAATGTGGCTCATGTCCTATACATATAGATAATCCCTCAACTCCTGTTGTATAATTTTCTAATTTCATGCCTTCTTCCGAAGGTGCTAAGGGACCTCTATCATTAAAAGGTCCTGGAAGCTAATTAGAGTTATTAACAAAAATAGGAAAGGCACTATTTTCCCAATGAATAGCTCTACTTAATGGAGGATTAGGGACATGTGCCTAATAACTAAAATTTTCAGCTCTACTTACTGGACTGTTACCAAAGCAATTATTGCTTAAAACGGGTTAGTAGCATTTTTTTCTTTTTTAGTAGTTTGTAGCATGTTTTTTTTACCATTAAAGGTCAGTTTTTTAAGTTGACCCCAACTTGGTATTTTAGCCTTTTCAATACCAAACAGCAGCACCTTTAAGATTCTTCTTTGAAATTCATTTCTTCCATCTAAGCAATCGGAAGATATGGAAAGAATCTATTGTTCTTATTTATGTTGTTAGTTTAATTCTGTGAGCAGGACTCCAAAGGACTTCACCGGATTCTACAATGACACAAGCAAACCCTCTTCCCCAATGTTGCACTACACTAGGTACCTATTGATTCAACTCACTTTTATAATGTATGGGTTGATTAATCTTAGAACTGTTATTTTTTATCCAATGTCTGTCTGCAGCCGTCAAATTATTTTCTCCTGTATTTAAGAAATTTAAAGTAAATAAAGCTTTGTGTAACATAATCCTAGGGGATAATCTTTCTTCTCTCTCCTTTTTTGTTTAAGTAACATATTTTTCAGAGTGCAATTACTGAGTTCAATAATCGCTTGTTCTTGTTGATTATATTGAATTCTAGTAGTATGTTTAATATTCTAAAATGCTAAGAATTGTTAAAATTTAGCAGAAGTATAGGTCAGACTATTGTCAGTTTTAATTGCTTTAGGAATGCCTATAACATTAAAAGCTTCAATAAGATGTTGAATGACACATTCAACCTTTTCTCTAGGCAAAGGTGTGACCTATTGAAAGGATTATTAAATATTAATAGAACAGTATACATAGGATAGTTTTATAAAAGAAGAAATATGAGTAATATCTATTTGCTACAGGTTATTACTATGTTGTCCTCTAGGATTCATTCCTCTCGATAATGGAGGAGCATTTATAATACTATACTGAGGAGAGTTTTCAACATTATTCCGAGCTTTTTGCCTAGTTACTCTAAATTTCTGCGTTAAACCTTTTCTATTTGTATGAGTCTCTGTATGAAATTTAGTAGCTATTTCTATTTATTTAATGAGTAATTGATTAATTGTATTATTTGTAGTAGACAGGTCCTGGTAAAGCTGTATGAGAATGAATGTGAGTTATATAGACAGACTAATTTCATTCCTACAATAAAAGTTGTAACTCTTGAAACAATTTGTGCAATCTAGAACTATTATTTGAAATATAAACAGTTTCTATAAATTTAATTGTATGTTCTACATATTGTGAATCAGTAACAATGTTAATAGGACAGGATGTTTGAATTTTGTCTTCAACTACTGATTTAAGGTTTCAGAAGCATTTTTAAGGATGACTGAAAGTTTAGCATTATTTTTACAAGCTATTAATATGTCATTTATATAATGGATTATTAAAGATTGAGGATATTTCTAATGAATTTTTTCTAAAGATTGATTTACATAATGTTGATACAGTGTCAAGCTATTCAACATTGCTTATTTAAGTAATATAAACTTAGTGAGAATAGTTAGTTATGCTTTATAGACACAACAGCTAGTATTGCTAGAAACAGAGTCAAAGATGTTTTTTGAAGTCTTAGTCTTAATTTAAAAAAATTTTGCCTCTTGGGTAAGTTTATTTAATTGTCAAATCTCCCTTTTTTCTATTTCCGACTTATGCCGAGGCTTCAATTTTCTGGAAGGTATCTACTAGTCCCATATCTGTGGAGATAAGAGCAAATCCTCACCCCTACATTTTGCCTACATTGCTGTTGTAAATTAACAAACTGTCAATATAAAAAGTTTATCTTGTGTAATATTAATAAGAGGGTTAACATTAGCATTTTGATTAGCTTGAATACAAGCCTGATTCTCCTGCTAAGTCATAAATTGTAACTCTTTTGCTTTTGAAAGAACATTCGGAGCTAACATTTCTAAATCTTTTGAAATAAAACATTCAGAGTCCATGAAGGAGGATAGCAGTTCCTGCATAGAAAGACAGTTAGTTCTATACTGGGAGCAAGCCGTTTTTAACTCTTTAAGAACTTTGACAGAAATTTGGTCATAGTGAATATAAAAAACTTCTTGTCAGAAAGTTTAGACTGTAATTTAAAAAGTGGCTCTTTTACTTATTTATAAGATAAATGTTTTTCTTTATCAGAGACCAAATGACCTTTGTTATTTTCCTATTGTAAAAAAATCTTAAAGCTTTGTTAAGGACTTTCCCTAAGCCATGTGCTTAGTGACCACTGCCTAAGTGGGCTAAAAAGGAAACTGATGCTTAGTAATAAGAGATGCATCAGCTTCTATATCTAAAAGTCTTTTGTATTGTTAAGTCTGTTATAGGGCATCAGAGGAACTAAATTCCCGCTTTCCTCAGTGCTTCTTTTTTAGGATGTTGCCTCACAATCAGCCAACTGTCTGAAGCAGCTTGAGATAAATTCTTAAAATGACTTAATTTTACTTAATTCCTTAGTTTTACAAATTTGAGCATATTTTACACACAAACAAGACATTTTTCAACACAGAAACACAAGTATAACATATACCTTTAATTAATCCTAATACTTAAATTTTTATTTGATTTCAAACTTTGAATATACCTTACAATGTATTAACCAAATTAGCAAGTCTTAAGGATCCATATTCTATTCAATTTAAATTTAAATGAGTGCTCCTTATAATTTCTCATTTTAAAGCAAAAAATATATGGATGAAACTATTTTTTCAATATAAAAGCCAGCATTTTTTATCTTTGTATATAAACACTCAATTCAGGCCTTTAAAATCACATTTTAGACAACATCAAACAAAAACTAAACAGAAATTAGAGTCAGACAAACCAGACCAGACAAACCAAAGAGAAACCCGGGATTCAGAGCACAGTCAGACTAGAAAGATGCCTGCCTGATTTTAATCAGGGCATTTTCTGACAGAGGGACTGACGATGGATGAGACTAAACAAAATCTCCTCAAGAAAATTCTCTTGGCAGCTGCTGGGATATTTTCTATAGTCAGATCCAACACATGTCCACCACCTCAGTTTCCAGGCAAAGAATAAGAAAGAAGCAAAATGATAGCTCAGAGGATTGTAGCTAAAACACCAAAGAAAATCAGTATTTATTTATTTTATTATTACAAAGACTAGAGAATTCTAAGGACTTCATGATTCTTCTATATGTCTTATTTCTAATTGAGTTTGTATCAACTGATATAAAGCTGCAAGGTTTTTTCCCTTGTCTCTAACTCTAGTGATTTGCATTTATGCTTTAAGACAAGCGATCTAATCTGAGCTATAACAGCATCAGTATAACCAGTTTGTTGTCCCACAGTTGCGTAAGTGCCAACTCCGATGAGTATTTTAAAAGTAGCTCCCTGGGGATTATTTTTGGCATTCATGCAAGATATTCCAAGAGCCTCCTCTCTCCATCAAGATTTGAATTGTAAATATTGTCTTGGTTCCAAAACCATACTAGCAAGTAAATCCCAATCCAAAGGAATCACTAAATGATCATTACAATAGGAAGAGATAAGACCTTGAACATATGAGGACTGAGGTCCATACATAGCAACAGATTGACTAGCTTTAAGAAAGTAAATTCAATTTGGTCAAATTGGATATTATGCCCTCCCCCAGGACCTGGAGCATTGAGAGGAAAAGGCTGTCGAATAACTGGAAAAATAGATGCAGAAAAATTACTAGAATTAGATTCTAAATCATCATGATGCATAAGCCCCTGTTGCATTTCAGAGATTTCAGGGAATTGAAAAATCCTTCCCCTGCCAGTACCAATTAATTTTTTACCTTGAATTGGAGGAGCTGTAGGCTTACATATATCTTGCTTTTGAACAGGATAAGCAATATACTGATTTCCAATCTCCTGTTGTTCCAGTGTAAATTGTAATTTATTTAATAAATGTTTTGGACAGGCAACATCATCCATAGGGGCTCCCTCACTTTTTAAGAAAGAGGGATGAAAGCCTGTGGATGGCTGAATTTCATTAACATTTTCAGTAACTTCAGAAGCAGAGACAGTATTGTCCAAGTCATTATTCTGTTCATTCTGTGCTGAATCAAATTCTTCAGGCTCATTATAAATAACCTCACTCAAGTCTTTAACAGAATCCCCATCTCATAGCAAAGGGCCAAGGGCTGTAGCAATAAGATTATAAGCAGCCCACATTTCAGCATCAAGTGGATCTCCGTGCTGATGAGCACGGGGTAAAGATTTTCCTACTTGTTGCCAAACATTCAAATTCAATTGATTATCATGTTCAGGAGTATACCAGTAACCATGTTTCTGAATAGTATTTAAAAGACGTAACAAAACCTTGTCTTTTATCTGAATCCTAGACCCTTTTAAAAGGGATTTTAAAACTTGTACATAATTATCTAATAATGAATGGGAATTTCCCATGACTTTGCTACTTTTCCTGAAAGTTTCACGTACACAGCGCGTCCAACTTACCCTTTTGGGATTCTGCCTGTTCCTAATCTCTTCTTAAGGCCCCACGGTAGGCACCAAATGTTGTTGTATGTCGGGGGCACAGAGAGAGAGATCAGCAGACGAAATCATCATGGACTAGCAAAGGACCACCACTCGCTCAGGCAAATGGCCCCGAGTTCACACTGTGTCCTATTTCTATTCACAAGACTTCAAAAAGCTTGTTTACTGAGAAATTGGCATAACATCAAGCATAACTTTTACTTAAAGATACATGGAGTACACCTGCATGATAGCTTAATAACAATATAATATCAAAAGGCATTAATTGCTATTGCTTCTATGGTTCTCACAATATTCCTCTCTTTATCTCAAGGGATAATCTTGAAAGGAACAGAAATCTTATGAAAATGTTTTACTGAGAAAAAAGCCCAGCAACTGCCTTCAGTCCCATAGACCTGTTTCAGTGACCCGCCTTCAAGTCACAAAACAATTCTCTTGGCAAAACATACTTTTCTTGTTGGCTGTGTTCCCACCCAAGGCCATGCAATGGGTTATTCCACTACAGATGGAAAGGAGGGGCACTCTGTGCTCCCACATTTTCCACCTACTGGAAAGGCAGCAGCACATAAAGGTCCTACATGCAGGCAGGAGTCTGCAAACTTTTTTTTCTTCTTATTTTTTAAAATCTTCACTTTATTTTGCGTAACACTGCCATTCGTTGTAATTGTTTTGTTATTGTTTTACTTTTTATTTTTATTTTTTCTTCTTTATCCAAGTGAGAGGAGGGGAGATAGAAAGACTCCTGCATGCACCCCCACCAGGATCCACCTGATAACCCCACCTAGGGCCGATGCTCTGCCTATCTGGGGCCATGTTCGCAACTGAGCTACTTTTAGCGCCTGAGGCAGAGGCTCCACAGAGTCATACTCAGCACCTGGGGCTGATGTGCTAGAATCAATCAAGCCATGGCTGCAGGGGGGGAAGAGAAAGAGAGAGAGAGAGAGAGAGAATGGAGAGGGGTGGAGAAGCAGATGGGTGCTTCTCCTGTGTGCCCTGACAGGGAACCAAACCTGGGACATCTACCCGCCAGGCCAACGCTCTACCACTGGGCCAACTGGTCATGGCCCTTACCTTTTTAAATTACCATTTACATTCAGTACTATTTTGTATTAGTGTTAGGTGTATAGCATAGTGGTTCAACAATTAGATATCTCTCAGAGTGCCCCCCCAGATATATCATAACCCACCTGGAGCACAGTTAGTACGATATGCTGACTATGTTTCCTATGCTGTACTTTACAGCCCGTGACTGCTTTGTACTTGTCGGTCTGTTCTTCTGAATCCCTCCACCGAGTCCTCCACCGCTGGGATGGGAACTAGTAGAAAATACGCCATTGAGGACAGGACAGCTAAGAATGTCTTCAGCCCCTTCATTAAGATGGAGGGCTCCTGGAAACGGAAACCTTGAGTCTCTAAGAAGGAATGATGATGAAATGAGGAAAGGAGATGGGAAAGGATAGAGGGCCTGGAGAATGGGTGGAGGCAGGGGTGCTGTGGGGTGTGAGGAAAAGGAATTGAAATTTAGGGGCACTTCACCCCAAGGAGCAGGTGGTAGGGCCATGGGGAGGGGCAAAGGCAGGGTCACAGGCAGGGACAGCACTTGGGAGCCATTCCATCCTGCGACCGAATGGACATGGAATAACTTTGTGTCTCTGTGTTGGCAAAACACCTTAAATGTCTCTCTGTGGATGCAAAGTTGAGATTCCCTCTCATGAGAAATATAACTCTACTTATGCAGTGAGGAACAACGTACTGATATAATGATTCCACCCTTCTAATTGCCTAAAAGAATAGCAAGGACCTATGTTTTTCAAGTCGTCAGAGCGGGGTATTGGGAAAAGTTTTCAATGAGCAATAATCACGCCTCGGATAAGCCTCCTTGGCTACGAGACTGCCACTGTGCAAAGCTAGGACCTATGTTTTTAATTCTATTTTAAAACTGGGCCCTGAAGTGAAAAATTACAAAATAATAGTGAGTCAGACGAGAGCCACTGCCCAGAAAGGGCCCATGTTTGGGTGCTGTGCGTCATCAGGAGCACAGGCAATGTTTGCCTAGACTTGGGCGGGGCAGTAGCACCCTGGATGCAGGTGATTGACACAGGAAGGAGAGCCTATCCGCAGAGCTGTGGGCACAGGGGTCTGGCTTTAACCCCTGGTGGAAGGTGACTGAGAAGGACTTAACTGTCCCAACCAAGCAGGCTGAGATGAGGCTGCATTCCCAGTAGCAAAGGGGCTTGGGCACAGGAGGAAGGCAGAGACCTTTTAGGAACTAGGTGTCAGTGTGAGGACTTAACAGAGGCGGAGCCTCCATGGACACCTGTGCTTCACGCATTGACTTAGGGTTCCCTGAGCCTGACAGGAAGGCTACAGACACTTTATTCCGCACAAAACCGCAAGGTTCGAGCACCCATCAAACAATGTCTGGACATGCTAAAAAGCAACGTAAAGTGACCCGTAATCAAGAAAAAAAGGAAACAATAGAAACTGACTCAGAAATCACCAAGAGTACCTGCGAGAGTCCTACGCAGAAGGAAGAGGTTCAGCACTCTCCTTCACCTATAATGGGAGGAAAAGTACTTCTCTCTGGGACCTGAGTCTTGGCTGAGACCCCTGTGATAAAAGACAGGTTACTAAGAGAAATGTTTATTAACATGTGTACCTCTGTACAGATGGGAGCTACTCAGGGAAAATGAGGGATTCCTGAGGTAGCTCAGAACTCAGGACGAAATATCATCTTAATTGGGGAAGGTGGGTAGGACTCTTAGGGCAAAGGAAAAGATTTTTAAGAAAGATGAATGAGCCTGACCCGTCCATGCTGGCACAGTGGATAGAGTGTCAACCTGGAATGCTCAGGTCCCAGGTTCTAAACCCCGTGGTCACTGGCTTGAGCCCAAAGGTCACTGACTTGAAACCCAAGGTCACTGGCTCAGCTGGAACTCCCCGTCAACACAGATATGAGGAGCAATCAATGAACAGCTAAGGGTTGATGCTTGTCGTCTCCCTGTCACACACACACACACTCTCTCTCACTCTCTCTCTCTCTCTCTCTCAGAATAAAAAATATTAATGGACCCTTAGAAAAACAGATTTGAGGCAAAGGAGTTTGTGACAATATCCGTCCGGATGTGGTGTCTGCTTCTGGTCTCCCCTCCTGTGACCAGTCAGTGCTCCCTGGTTGATGAAATCCTCCCAGGAGGGGATAAATGACAGCTGGTTCCTTTTGGAGGACCTGTCCTGAGGCGGATACAGGGGCTCAGAGAAAGCCTCTGGCTGCTTCCATTGTTTTTCACGGGCCTGCAGCTCAGAATAATCCTGTGTCAGAGGGCGCGTTGGGAGGGCAGATTCACAGTCCTTCACACCGACACAAAAGTTCACTCAGAGAGGACCGTGTATATACATGTGTACATGAAAGAAGATATGCTGCTCACAAAAATTAGGAGATACTTCAAAATGAATATGAAGTGATAAAATAGCCTCTAATTTCTGTGAGCAGTGTATGAAAGAATTTAAAGATAGGAGTAAATCTTTGTGTCCTTATTGAGTAAATCCTTAAATACACCAATAGTGCCAATGACAAGAAAAAAATAGATTAGTTTGACTTTTCGAATTGTAAAAAGTTTGTTTCCAAGAACATCATCAAGAAACTGAAAAGACAACCTCTAGAAAGAAAATATTTTCCAACCGTATCTTTGGTAAGGGACTGTTATCTAGAATATATTTATATAAAGAACTCTTGTACTTAATATATAATGATAAGCAACCCAATTTTAAAGTAGACATTTCTCCAAAGAAGAATACAAAAGACCAATAAGTACATGCAAACACTCATATCTTAGTCAGCAGGGAAATGCAAATCAAAACCACAGAGAACCTGACTAGGCAATGGCGCCATGGATAAAATGTTGGACTAGGATCCAGAGGACCCAGGTTCAAAACCTCGAAGTCGCAGGCTTGAGCGCGGGCTCATCTGGTTTGAGCACAGCTCACCAGCTTGAGCCCAAGGTCACTGGCTTGAGCAAGGGGTCACTTGCTCTGCTGTAGCCCCCCGGGCAAGGCACATATGAGAAAGCAATCAATGAACAACTAGGTGCTGCAACGAAGAACTGATGCTTTTCATTCCTGTCCCTATCTGTCCCTGTCCCATTCTCTGTCTCTGTCTCTGTCACAAAAAACAAACAAAAACCACAGAGATATCACTTGATACCCACTAGGTGGCAGTCACGCAGAAGGTTTGTGCCTAACTGCCCTGCTCCTGCTGTCCCAGTGGAGGCTGCTGTTGTTTCCAAATACGTGTGTGTTTATCAGTTTGTAGTTTATTTCTTTTAAAAAAATTTTTTTTATTTATTGATTTGAGCTGAAAGAAAGGGAGAGAGGGTGAGAGAAAGGAGGAGAGAGAGAGAGGAATGTGGAGCAGTTCCTGAGTGTGCCCTGAAAACTCTAAACCATGCTCTCCAGCCAGAGCGTGAGTAGGCTTCATCTTAATCTCTGTGAATGTGAACTGTCAGTGAGGTATAAACTCGACACTGCTATTTTGCATATTCATCTACCATGACCAAAATATAAGGATTTTGCTTGACCAAGCGGTGATGCAGTGGATAGAACGTCAGACTGGGATGCAGAGGACCCAGGTTCGAAACCCCAAGGTCGCCGGCTTGAGTGTGGGCTTATCAGCTTGAGCCCAAGGTCGCTGGCTTCAGCAAGGGGTCACTTGCTCTGCTGTAGCGCCCTGGTCAAGGCACATATGAGAAAGTAATCAATGAACAACTAAGGTGCTGCAGTGAAGACTGATGCTTCTCATCTCTCTCCCTTTCTGTCTGTCTGTCCCTAGCTGCTGTCCCTCTCTCTGACTGTCTCTTTAAATTTAAAAAAAAAAAAAGGATTATTTTCCCCCCATAATATCCATGTCTAATTTTCTTACATCGAGACATTTATAACAAAAATAATAAAGACTATGATTTACTGAACTATAACTAATTACATGGCAGTCATTCTAGTAGGTCCTTTCCACATATTTTCCGATTTCACCTTTACATCAGCACTGTAAGACAGGAAATTTATTACATCTCCACTTAACTGGGGACTGAGGCTCAAGGATATGAAATAACTTGCCCCTGATCAGACTAATGCTAGTAATGGTGACACTGAAATGCCGACCAGGGTGGGCCTAATTCCAAGTCTGTGCTCTTTCCACTGCCACCCTAATCTCTTCTACCAAATGACATCGTTTATTTAGCTGTGACATAAACAAAATCCTGAGTTCCAAATGGAATGACCTTTTACAAGTTAAATCTAGTTCTTAAAGAATTACACGATTACATCTTGTTGGTAATGAGCTAAACCTTTGTTCCTTTCTGTTTTGAAGTGTCACTTTAGGACTTTGTCTTCAAATCTGATGGTCCTCCTGGCCAATTCCACTTCTTCCGTCTTTGAAACCCTGTAGGTCTCGCACACACGCACCCTGGCTACTTTTATTCCCTTGTGTCCTTTTCCATATTCTTTCGACTTTTTCTTAGCTAGTTGCCCTGGGGATTACAATTAACCTTTTAACCTAAAACAGTCTAGTTCAGATGAATAGCAATTTTGCTACAATATAACTCCCTTCCCTCCCCCCTTTATGCTGCTATTGTCATACAAATTACATATTTAAACATTATAAGCCAATCAAACAGGTTTGATATTTTTACTGATGCAGTTGTGTTCAGACAAGTTTACATTAGTACTGTCTTTCCTACTTAGTATGTAGTTCCTTTATCAGTGCTCTCTATGTCTTCATGTGTGTTCAAGGCACTGCCAAAGGCTGGTGTTGGCAACTCAGACACATGGACTCCAACTCAGACACACAGGCTCAGTGGCTAGACCCCCAGGCAGACCAGTCATCCCTGCCTTCCTGACCCACACTCGTCCTGTCACAGACTTTGAAGGACTCACGAGTGTGCCCTGAGAAGCAGAGAGCCAGCCTGCCCAGTGCACAAGGAGCTCTCTGACTCACTTTCGGGGATTAAACATCCAGCCCAGCTGATTTAAGTCTGCGGTCTCTCTTTGGACTGACTTGAGGACCACATTGGGGAGAAACAGCTAAGGCCCCTGACCCTTTTTTGTAAGAACTCAGTGCCTATCTGGCAGCTCTTTCTTTGTCTTTCTCTTTGGGACCTTAACCCAAATTTCAGGAACTAACTACAGTATAAGCCTGGTGCTACCCTTCCTGTGATTGATGAGACTTGTGGAAAATACTGGGCCCTTTAAGAAGCTGCCCTAGTACCAGGCCAGGAGGAGGAAACAGGCTGCAAATTAAAGTTGTCAAAACTAAGTAGCCAGAGAATGTTTGATGTACGTTCCTGGGCCCCTTGAGACACTCTGAGCAGAGTCCTCTGAGCAAACAACCCGCATCTCCAGAGAAAGAGCACTGCACGTCCTCAGTGGCTACTTTCCTTGAAGTCTGTGTGATCCAGTTAAAGACCAGTGGTGCAGACCCACTTACCAGCATCGGGAGATGCCCAGAGTCTGCCCCACAGGGCATCACCGAATGAGTCTGACTTGCATTTTAAATTGCCAGCGTGGTGTCTGGCACACAGTGGGAACATACGAGATGGACAGAGGGTACTATGCACTGAATGTTTGTGCCTCCAAATTCATATGTTGAAATCCTAACTTTCATCATGATAGAATTGGGAGCTGGGACCTTGGGGAGGTGATTAGGTCATGAAGATGGAACCCCCATGATGAGATTCTAAGATGAGAGAAGACAGCTTGCTCACTCTCACTGCTCTCTGCCATGTGAGGATACAGGATGACAGCCATCTGCACGGCAGGGAGAGAGGGTCCTCACTAGACACAAAATGTGCCAGTTTCTAGGTCTTGCACTTTCCAGCCCCCACCACTATGAGAAATAACTATTTGTTGCCTAAGCCTCCCAGTCCATGGTGTTCTGTTAGAGCAGCCTGAGCTGACGGAGGGAGGAGGGTAAGATGAACAGCTGGGCCCTAGCTGATTGGCTGAATGGTAGAGCGTCGGCCCGGCTTGTGGATTTCCCAGGTTCAATTCCTGGTTAGGGCACACAGGAGAAGTGGCCATCTGCTTCTCCACCCCTCCTCCTCCCCCTTCTCTCTTGCTCTCTTCTTCTCCCACAGCCATGGTTTGATTGATTCAAATGCATCAGCCCTGGGTGCTGAGGATGACTTCTTGGATCCTTTGCCTCAGGCACTAAAAATAGTTCAATTCTGAGCATGGTCCCTGGTTGTGGGTGGATCCCGGTCAGAGTACATGCAGGAGACTGTCTATCTCCCTTCCTCTCACTTGGAAAAGAAGAAGAAGAATTTTAAAAAAGATGAACAGCCTGACCTGTGGTGGCGCAGGGATAAAGCGTCGACCTGGAAATGCTGAGGTCGCCATTTCGAAACCCTGGGCTTGCCTGGTCAAGGCACATACGGGAGTTGATGCTTCCAGCTCCTCCCCTCTTCTCTCTCTCTGTCTCTCTCTCTCCTCTCTCTCCCTCTCTGTCTCTCTCTCCTCTCTAAAAATAAATAAATAATTTTTTAAAAAACATTAAAAAAAAAAGATGAACATATTGGGCAGTTGTAAATGTGAGGAGGAACTAGGGTAAAAATATTGTATAAAGAAGAAACCTCAAGTAAAAACTCACATTAGAGAATAGTCATGTGAGAAACATGCATAAATAAATGGATAAAGAAAGAAACAAGACAATAGTCACAGGATGTAAAGTACAGCATAGAAATAAAGTCAGTAGCATTGTAACAACCATGTATGATGCCAGGTGGGCACTGGAAATACCAGGGGGACCACTTTGTAAAGCAGATGATTGTCTAACCACTATGCTCCACACCTGACACTAATGCAAAATAACACTAAATGTAAACTGTGATTGAAAACATTTTTTAAAATTTCAGTACAATACTAATCACAAAAGAAAAAGTCACCCTGGCCGGTTGGCTCAGCGGTAGAGCGTCAGCCTAGCGTGCAGAGGACCCGGGTTCGATTCCCGGCCAGGGCACACAGGAGAAGCGCCCATTTGCTTCTCCACCCCTCCGCCGCGCTTTCCTCTCTGTCTCTCTTTTCCCCTCCCGCAGCCAAGGCTCCATTGGAGCAAAGATGGCCCGGGCGCTGGGGATGGCTCTGTGGCCTCTGCCTCAGGCGCTAGAGCGGCTCTGGTCGCAACATGGCGACGCCCAGAATGGGCAGAGCATCACCCCTGGTGGGCGTGCCGGGTGGATCCCGGTCGGGCGCATGCGGGAGTCTGTCTGACTGTCTCTCCCTGTTTCCAGCTTCAGAAAAATGCAAAAAAAAAAAAAAAGAAAGAAAGAAAAAGTCACATTGCAAATTTCAATGTGACACCAAAACTTTGTTCTTAGACTAATTTCACAGCTCAAGAGTCAGAACCCTGAGACTATTTCTAATGATGAGCTACTTGGGGTTTTCTAGAGTCTTGGCTCCAGCTGCCTGTCCGGCTCTCGTAGAAACCCCTCGTTGATGGTAGCCCTGCCCGGGTGCCCACAGTCTGCGGCTTGTTTGATTAACTCGGGTGTGTGTAAGAAGAGAGTTGGAATAGGTGGGGGTGGGGGAGGGGTGTGGAAGAAAATAGAAGCTGGAGGGGGGGGAGGGCAGAAAGGGAGGAATAAGAATCAGGGAGGAGAGGGAAAAGGAAGGTGGTGGAAGGTAGGGAGGGAAGAGGAGCTCACAGATTCTCCAACAATCCAATTCCCCAGAGGGTTTATGGGGTAAAGAGGGGAGAGAAGTTATTCAAAGTGATTTTTTAACACTAGTCTCATATATATATATATATATATATATATATATATATATATATATATATATTTAAATACCTGCAGACTACTCCCTTACAAACTGTTTCTCAATTGAATCTCATCACCTGTCTCACAGTCGTCCGGGGGCGGGGTGTAGCCTGCACAGAAGGTGTATTTATTATCCACATGCCTGCTAGCTCTTTCCTCTGACCCTGGGCAAGCAGCTTAGCAACAATGTTACTAGCATCTCTCACTACTTGTCTTTTGCCACAACTGCTGCTGATAGGACCCTGGAAGACTGTGCAGTGAGTGTCCTGGGATCTCCAGACCTGGCTGGGTGGGGAGGACGGTGGAGGGGTTGAAAGAGAACAGGCTTCATGCAGGTCTCTTTCAAGTGGGTGACTGTCCCTGAGTTTTAGAGGTGAGGGTGTGGTGTAACTGCACGGGCTCCCCCGGGAAGTATTTGACACCCAGTTCCTGGGGGACCCCAGCCTAAGGCATGGCACCTGGTGCTGTGCTCACCTATGGCAGCTCTCCCCATCCTGCCAGGTACCACCTCCTCCAGGAAGCCTTTCTGAATGCTCAGGAAGAATCATGACTATGACATGTGTCCTATGGGGCCATTCTTCCCTTTAAGTTGAAAGTCCTCTGTATTCATCTAGTAGTTATGTCCTCGGAGAGAAGACACTGTCTTGTATTTTTGTATCTCAGAACTTGGTAGAAGTTGCCTGACCAGGCAGTGGCACAGTGGATAGAGCATCGAACTGGGATGCGGAGGACCCAGGTTCGAGACTCCAAGGTTACCAACTTGAGTGCGGGCTCATCTGGTTTGAGCAAAGCTCATCAGCTTGGACCCAAGGTCGCTGGCTTGAGCAAGGGGTTACTCGGTCTGCTGAAGGCCCATGGTCAAGGCACATATGAAAAAGTAATCAATGAACAACTGAGGTGTCGCAACAAAAAACTGATAGTTGATGCTTCTCATCTCTCTCCATTCCTGTCTTCTGTACCTATCTATCCCTCTCTCTGTCTCTGTAAAAAAAAAAAAAAAGAACTTGGTAGAAGTCACTGAAAGCATCTATCAGATGAATCCTCCTGGTAACAGTATGTGCACTCAAGGGTCCACGGTGGCAGCAGAGAATTTTATTGCCTCAGACAGTTAAAGATTCGACAGGACCCAGGGTGCAGAGATGGAGGGGCTGGGATGAGACCCTCCCTCAGCATCAGGCCCTTCAGACGGAGTCCCCAGGCCACAACTATGCTTTGTCCTCACAGATGCTCACTGTCTCTGCCTCAGCTTCACTGTCCGATCACCATCCGAACACGGACAGCCTTTGTATCAAGTTCATGTATTACTGAATGGAAAGCCTTTCCTTCAATATGACAGTGACAGCAGACTTTTTAGTTCCCTGGGAGAGAAGGTAAATGGCACAAATGCACTGACCGAAATACCTCAAATGCTGGATGTATTGATGAAAGATCTCAGGATGAACCTGGCTGAGATGAAGAAACAGGGTAAGTGAGGGATGGGGGAGGGGAGGTGGGGACAGTGAGCAGGAGGGGGAAGGAGCAGACACAGCGGGGAGGGTCTTTGTGGAGGGAACTGATCCTTGGTCCAACCTCAGAGACATGGTCGACCTGATGGCCAGAAAGGGCAAGTCATGCAGAGAGAAAAGCAGGCATTTAAATGTGCAGAGACACCCCGACCTATGGGCAATGGCGGGGCTCTCAGAGGCAGGGTGACATCCTGTGTGTGGATTGCAGGTTCTCTCACCCTGTGGCTGTGGTGTCAGCAGGAAGCAGGACGATGCACTGGTGCATTCGTAAAGGTCATCTTCAATGGAAAACCTGTCCTCCTCTTCGATGCGATAAAAGTGACCTGGACAAACCTTAATTCTACAGCTGGAGGGACCCAGGAGAACTGGGAGGGCATCAAGGAACTGTCAAAGGATTTCAGGAAGATCTCCTATGGACACTGCAATCCGTGGCTGGGGGAGTTCCTAGAGCCCATGGAGAAAGTGCGGGAGCCCACAGGTACTGAGCAGGGTGCGGAGCTGTGGTAGTTCTCTGTAAGGGGCTAGTGCAGGGGTCGGGAACCTTTCTGGCTGAGAGAGCCATGAACGCCACATATTTTAAAAGGTAATTCCGTAGGAGCCATACAATGAACTGTGTACGTTATACATTATCCAATAAAAATTTTGTGTTGTCCCGGAGGACAGCTGTGATTGGCTCCAGCCACCCTCAACCATGAACATGAGCGGTAGGAAATGAATGGATTGTAATACATGAGAATGTTTTATATTTTTAATGTGTTTTTTTTTAATTAAAGATTTGTCTGCGAACCAGATGCAGCCATCAAAAGAGCCACATCTGGCTTGCGAGCCATAGGTTCCTGACCTCTGGTCTAGTGCCTTCCCAGTGTGGTGTGAGTGTGTGTGTGTCTGTGTGTGTCTATGGGTGTGAGTGTGTGTGTGTGATGAAAATCTGACGGATGGATCCGCTGGCTGATTTCTCAGGGGACTTCCTGTCAGTGTCATTTATCGGATCCCCCGCCCCGCCCTCCTTTCCCACCGCACCTCCCTCAGCGCAGGAGCCTTTCCCCACTTAACCAATGACCCGGTCACCCTGGTCTATTGGATGGTCCCCAAATTTCTATGCATCATGGTGTCACCAAGCCTCCTCTTCTTCCTCTGCTGTAGTTTTTTCTCAGGCAGCTCAAATGTCACCTCTTATGAAGTCTTCACCTCCTTCCCCGCACAGAATTAAGTACCCCTCTGGGTCCCCTGGGAGAGAAGGTAAATGCCACAAACGCATGCACGGAATTTCCCCAGACGCAGGGAGAGAGGACGCGAGAGCACAGCATGAACCTGTCTGACGTCAGTCTGGAGAAGAACAGGACCAGGGGTACGTCATCCTAGAAACTGTCTGCCCACAGCAAGCGTGTCAAGTTCTGTGATAATCAGAGAGACACTCACCCTCAGTGGAATATGAGCTCCAAGAGGACAGGGCACAGCCCCTGTTCTCCTTTATACCCCAGGATGTGATGGAGTGGCTGTCACTTAACAAGCCAGTCAGTATGGGGTGACAGGTGCTGTGTGGGGAAACAGATGCTGAGGGCAGTGTAATTTTCAGTTTAACAGGGCTTTTGCTTTTTTTCACCTTATTGTACGATCTTAAATGTTTCAGATACCCCGCAGCACTCAGCCTCCTTGTCAACTGGATCGATCATCGGTATCATCTGCATAGTGTTCACAGTGATATTCATCCTCATCGTCATTGTTTACAAGGATATCTGTCCCATCCAAAAATGTAGGAGATGAGGCACCATGAAGGGTGAGAAGCAGGCCAGCCTCTGGCTCTGGGGCAGGACTTAGTCTGGTAGGAACTTGGGAGAGGAGAGCCACGGTCACCCCTGCAGGCCCCAGTCCCTCATCCATCTCTCTACAGAAATGGTGCGCTTTCTCAGTGCAAAGCCCCACTCCACAATAGGGCTAGGACCACTCTGTGGTGGCACAGAGCTGGGTACAGGCAGCACCACAGGGCCCTGAGGGGAGGGGCAAGCCAGGTGCTGTCCTGTGGGGTGGCGTGGGGTGGGTGCTGTCTTGTCTTGGTTAACCCAGGGCTCCCCCAGACCTGTGATGAAAACATTCTTTGTTCTCTGAGGATAGCATGACTTACGTCAATACTTTCCCTAATGTCAAAACAGCTATTCCATCATCTGATGCTTCTTCTCTGACCATGACACGGTGGCAGAATTAAATGAAACCTTGATGACAGAAACTGATGCTTGATGACAATGACAGAAACTGATGCTTGATGACAATGACAGAAACTGATGCTTGATGACAATGACACAAATGTGGCTTTGAATCTAACATATCATCATCTATGCAGAAGTGGTTTATCCAGAAACCCATGAAGTGTCAATCAGAACATTTCACTTGCATGGGCATCTGCCATGGCTCCTCAGGAAACTGATCAACATCTGGCCTTGGTCGTTTTGAAGATTCTGCAAAAGTAAGATCTTCGCTCACAATGACTTAGGACCATTATCTTCATTCCCACACTCATTCCATTAGACGCTCTGTGCCGGGGGAACTGTACTGGCTATTTGCACTTTTTTTTTATTCGGTTAAGATTAAAACAATATATGTAACTTTTTTTAATGGTATATATTTTATGTCTTTATATTTAGTTTTATGAATAACTAAGTTAATGCTTTGATGGTAACATTGTATTTTTAGAAATTCAAATGTTAGAGACCGAACACTTCCTCAGTACACAAAAATGTGACTCTATTTAAAAACAACTCTTTTATATGAATAAGTTAATATAAAGTTGACATAAATGGAGGAGTATTACAATTCATTAAAACAACTTAAATATTTTTAAATACAAGTTTCTGTTTCCAATAATGTCTAGAGAAGCTGGAAGTGTTCTCCTGTCAGGAATATACTCAGTGAGGCACAGAGTTCAATACAAATACATTCTAGTTTTTGTTTTTCAGGTGAGACTTACATGAAAATTTATTAAAAATTATTTTATGTCTAGGACACAAATCTGTAGCAATGCTACAAACAGATGCGGCACTTGTGAATTGAATTCTGTCCTCCCAAAAGATATGTTTAAGTCCTTACCGCTGTGTGACTGTGACCTTATTTAGAAGCAGGGTGTTTGCAGGTGTAATTGAATTATGATGAGGTCGTACTTATGAGGAGAGGCCTTGAGTCAATAACTGGTGCCTTCATCAGAAGAGAGAACTTGGGCACATAAAAAAGTGAAAGCCGTGTGAAGCAAAGACACACGGGCAGAATGCCACGTGATGGCAGAGGCAGACATTGGTGCCTAGCAACCCCAAGGATTGCTGGCCGCCGTTAGAAATGAGAATGATGCAAGGACAGGTCCTGCCCCAGAACCATAGAGGGGACAAGCCCAGCTGACATCTTGACTCTGGACTTCTAGCCTCCAGGACTAGGAAAGAATACATTATTGTTGTGGTAAGCCATTGCATGTGCAGTAACACTGGGGAACAAAATTTTTGTTGCATCCACAAAAACACTTGTTCTTACCTAATGCGAGTGTGCTGATCTCAAATCTGACATGAGTTTTTCTCTGCAAGCTACAGTTTTTTTGCAATTCAAGATTTTAGGTTTTCATCTTATTGTAAAATTTTCTATGTTTAGTTTAACATAATGAAGTAGAATGTCTTCTTGGGCATCATCATTATGAAAACATAAAAAGACTAGTGGTAGCCCTGGCCGGGTTGGCTCAGCGGTAGAGCGTCGGCCTAGCGTGCGGAGGACCCGGGTTCGATTCCTGGCCAGGGCACACAGGAGAAGCGCCCATTTGCTTCTCCACCCCTCCGCCGCGCTTTCCTCTCTGTCTCTCTCTTCCCCTCCCGCAGCCAAAGCTCCATTGGAGCAAAGATGGCCCGGGCGCTGGGGATGGCTCTGTGGCCTCTGCCCCAGGCGCTACAGTGGCTCTGGTCGCATCATGGCGACGCCCAGGATGGGCAGAGCATCGCCCCCTGGTGGGCAGAGCGTCACCCCTGGTGGGCGTGCCGGGTGGATCCCGGTCGGGCGCATGCGGGAGTCTGTCTGACTGTCTCTCCCTCTTTCCAGCTTCAGAAAAATGAAAAGAAAAAAAAAAAAAAAAGACTAGTGGTATCATGACAGTAAGCAAAGTGTTTGTCTTTGAAAAAAAAAGTCCACAACGCCTGACCAGGCGGTCGAATTGGGATGCTGAGGACCCAGGTTCGAGACCCCGAGGTCGCCAGCTTGAGCACAGGCTCATCTGGATTAAGCAGAAGCTCACCAGCTTGGACCCAAGGCCCCTGGCTCAAGCAAGGGGTTACTCGGTCTGCTGAAGGCCCACGGTCAAGGCACATATGAGAAAGCAATCAATGAACAACTAAGGTGTTGCAACGCGCAATGAAAAACTAATGATTGATGCTTCTCATCTCTCTCTGTTCCTGTCTGTCCCTATCTATCCCTCTCTGACTCTCTCTCTGTCTCTGTAAAAAACAAACAAATAAAAAACCAAAGCCCATCATAAACATCGCCTCCTGTCAGGCTTTGCCATCCTCTCTGGGAAGCATAACTCACCCTCCCGGGGACCCTTATCCTGAGTCCCTCTTCTGTAGTTTAATCCTTTATGTTAGACTCCTCCCCCTTTCTTCATGGTGTGGCGCCACATCCTGACTAAATCCAGATTGCTATCCTCAGCCTTGCCACCCTGTGAGCCCCTCACTATAAAATTGAGCAAACTTGACTAAGATCTTCTATTTCATACAGTTATCACTTAAATAGGACAAATTCTGAGTTACAAGGAGTGCACACTGCCACGGGCCTGTGGGTTAGAAGTTGGTGCCAAGATGTGGGATCTTCCTGACTCAGAGCTAGTAGAGCGTTGAGCAGGGTCACTGAATTTTTGTGTAGAAGTGGGCATAGCACATTCCAGCCTGATCCAGACTACCTTCTCTGTGCATCAGGGGCCACGTGACACGTGGTGAGAACCAGAAGAAAGAGGTGGCGGTATTCTGACTTTGGGGGACGGCTGCTGTACTGACTGTTTGGTGGGAAGAGACCCCCTTGCCAAGGGCTGGGAGGAGGCCTCCGGGTAGGAGGAGGGAGCCTAACTGCTGAGGGGGCAGGGCTGTAGGGCCAGCAAGAGAGGGCTCTGTGAGCAGTTTAGACACAGAAAGGAGAATTTTCCTGACCAGGCGGTGTCGCAGTGGATAGAGCGTTGAACTGGGATGCAGAAGACCCAGGTTCAAGACCCCAAGGTCGCCAGCTTGAACACAGGCTCATCTGGTTTGAGCAAGGCTCACCAACCTGAGCCCAGTGTGTCACTGGCTTGCGCAAGGGGTCATTCGGTCTGCTGTAGCCTTCCCACCCACCCACCCCCCTCAAGGCACATATGAAAGAGCAATCAATGAACAACTAAGGTGGTGCAGTGAAGAACTGATGTTTCTCATTTCTCTCCCTTCCTGTCTGTCTGTCCCTCTCTGTCCCTCTCTTTGTCTCTCTCTGTCTCTGTCACACACAAAAATGAAGAAAGAAGAACACATTGTTTTAGGTAGGTTGTTGTGTTGTAAGGTACCAAAAAGCTGAACATTGATACTGATATTCTGGGAGGAAAGGTCAGGCTTTACTATCAGGCTTTCCTGTCCAGTCCCTCCTTTAGGGAGGGGAGGGAGAAGAATGTAGAAATTTCTGGCTTGCAAGAAACAATGGGTCATTTAGTTTTAAATCTAAAATAAAAGTTAAGGCCCTGGCCGGTTTGCTCAGTGGTAGAGCGTCAGCCTGGAGTGCAGGAGTCCCGGGTTCAATTCCCAGCCAGGGCACACAGGAGAAGCGCCAATCTGCTTCTCCACCCCTCCTCCTCTCCTTCCTCTCTGTCTCTCTTCCCCTCCCGCAGCCAAGGCTCCATTGGAGCAAAGTTGGCCTGGATGCTGAGGATGGCTCTGTGGCCTCTGCCTCAGGCGCTATACTGGCTCTGGTCGCAACAGAGCGACGCCCCAGATGGGCAGAGCATCGCCCCCTGGTGGGCATGCTGGGTGGATCCCGGTCGGGCGCATGCGGGAGTCTGTCTGACTGCCTCCCCATTTCCAACTTCAGAAAAATACAAAAAAAAAAAAAAATTAAAATAAAGGTTGACCTAGAAACTTCTTCTCTTTCAATAGAAGGCAGAATTTACATCCACCTTGCATTGACTGTAGTTCCTCCCCCTTTCTGGAATCTTGAGGGTAACATACCTCTAGGCTAGTGAGGGAAGTTGAACCCTGAAAGATTTGTAAACATCTTTGATTGTTACCTTAAAAGTTTTAATGTTTCTATGTATCCCCTAAACAAATGTTGCCAGCCTATGCCATGATGTCATGCTCTCCCCCGCCCGTGTGTGATCAAGGGTATATAAGCAGCCCCTGAACTATTTTTGGGACTGCACGATTTGGGCTTGCAGATGCCCCGTGTCAGCCATATGCGGCCGGCATATTAATAAATCTCTTCCTCTAGTAAAACTCTTCAAAATTCATCTGGACTGGGTGTCTCTATGTAAACTCTATAAAATGAGGTACAGTGCCTTTCAGAATTTGGGGTGTGGTACTTTCTAATATATGGAGTCTCGTCCAGGATCTGGTGTTTCGTATCACCGGATAGAGACGCCCGAATTGGCTGGTCTCTCCAGGGAGCTGCCCGGCCCTGCTTGAATCTCGTGGAGAGGCGCCACCTGAGACTTTTTAGGGCTCCCGGTCTTCCTGTGGATTCCGGACCATTCCTTAGTAGATGCCTCCCGGTTCCCAAATTCGACAATTTGGATAATTCGGCAGAGAAATCAAGGAGGTAAGTAAAGCACCTCTGCTTTACTGAACTTTCTGGCTTTCCTCTGAATACTTGCTTTCGTTTGTTTGTTTAGAACTGGTACCTGCCTGGGACTAGGTGTAGGTAAAGTAGACTTGTGACTTACTAATTTGTAAATCCAGTGTGTAGGTGAGGCAGATCTCCTGTTTTACTGATTTGAAACACTGGTAGCCTGTAGGTAAGGTCAATCTAGATGTATGGCCAATCTAGATCTGTGGTTTTATTTTATTTTATTTTATTGATTGATTGATTGATTGATTTTAGCCAGAGAGGAAGGGAGAGAAAGAGAGACAGACAGGAACATCAATCCGCTCCTGTATGTGCCCTGACTGGGGATCAAACTGGCACCCTCTGTGCTTCAGCCCGATGCTCTAACCAACTGAGCTATCCGACCAGGGCTAGATAGATCTGTGGTTTTATTCATTTGTAACTCTGATATGTAGGTAGAGTAAATCTTCTGTTTTGCTGATTTGAAACTCTGGCAGCCGATAGGTAAAACAAACCCTTTGTTTTACTAATTTGAAACACCGGAGACATAAGTGGACTGGATCTTTTATTTTACTGATTTGAAACTTCGGTGTGTAGGTAGAAGCTTTGCTGATTTGAAACTAGTCTCCACGTTTGGCGGTGTTCTCGGGAGGAAACCTGAGTAGGGACTAAGTTGATACTGAGCTGATCAGTCCCGTCTCAGAACTTTCAAGGACGTCCCTGTGTTTGTCGAGATCTCAGTCTTTATTTTAATGTTTCTGTCTCTAAAACCCCTGGTTAAGAAATCTCTGGTGCCGTGGCCTGCATGCACCTGAGAGGCCACAAGGGGAGCTCTTCCCTTGTCTATGAGGCTTTGTCTTTGTTTATCAAATTATCTGGTATTATTTAATTGAAACAGGCAGGCATTGTTTGTGTGTATAAGTCCTTTGTTCAATGTCTAAATGTGTCTCCTTGAGTCTTTTGCGTCAAGATTGGAAGCTTCTGACGAAAAGCTATGTTAAGTGACTTTCTTTGTTCTCAAAATCTACCTTCAGGGCGCTCTCTCTGACTTCTCCCCTGAAGGAAAAATCATTCTCTTTGGTTGGCTTCTTCCCCTTGTCTTGTGTAATAATACCTCTATAGTCAAACACCCTCTTATTCTGGGTGCTAGTTAATTATCTATCTTATCTTTCTTGATAGTGCACTTATTCTTAGATTCTCCTGAAATAAGTTTCAGTTTTTTAATAAGTAATAGCAACTGGGAATTCTAAATCCCCGGATAATAAGGACAGTCTGGAATATAGTAATTTGGAACTCAGGTTGTCCCGATCAGTTTCCATACATTGATCAGAGACTAAATTTAATAATGAATCCACCACAGTCGCTTAAGACATGCTCGATACCAAGCGGGTGCTACGTCTTCTTGGTCATGCAAAATTTGAGTCAAAAACAGGAAAAAAGAATAACTAAGGCAGTGATGGGCAATCTTTTGTGCTTGATGTGTCAAAATTTGCCAAAAAACTGAGCATAACTCGGGTGGTGTGTCACTTCGAGAAAAACGGCCTAACCAGAAGTCCCAGAACTAGACGCTCTGTGCTGGAGTTCTGTTGTTTTGACCTACAGACCTCCGTCACAGAGTGTCTACACTACAGCAAATGTTTTATCCTCGCTACTGCACCTGGTCGTGCAGGAGCCCAGGATGAAACGTCCTTCTTGGCATGCGGCCCCATACTTCTCTGGTATGCGGCCACATGTGGCCTCGTGTCGTCAAAAATGGCTACATGTGTCAGTGCTGACATGCATGTCATAGGTTCACCATCATGGAACTAAGGCAATAATAGCCGCATTCCAAGAGACAAACTCTTTTAAGGATGAGGAACCCCCAAAAGAGCAAAATAGAGAAGGGAGGAATTCAAAAAAGAGTAGGAGAGGGCTAGAAAATTATCAATGTGCTTATTGTAAGGAAGAGGGCCATTGGAAAAATAAATGTCCCAAGTTATAAGCAGCCACAGGGAAGAGAGAAAAGTGGAGCCCACAAATTGAAAGTGTTTCTCCAAACTCTGGAGCAAAAGGAGTAGCAAGTTAGCAGTTTGAGTAAAAAGCCAAGTGGGGATCCACGGTGTGGTCCCCCCCTTCCTGTCCTCATTCCCTGTTCCCCGTTCCCAGTCTCCGCAGGTGCTACACCCCAGCTGCAGGCAAACAGTAAACAGCCTGTGGCCTCCAGGCACACGGTTAGGTTAGGATTCAGCCTGCTGTGTATAGAGCAACAGAAAAGGCAATAAAATAAGGGTAAGGTGACTGAAATATAGAATAGAAATTAGTTTCAAATGTCCACCTACTGACCAAAAGAGGTTTTGCCCATTTAGAAATTACAGGGTAGGAATAGTATTAAAAACTAAAACTTTGCTTTAAAAAAATCTTAAAGAAAAAAAAAAAGAATTTAGAAATTAACAAACTGTAGGTATGAACCATGCTAGTTAATTGGCAGTTTCTTAAATTAAATTGCAGCTCCAGAAGGAGTGATAGAATCATAGTAATAGGATTATAGGGAATAGAATTAAAAATAAGTTCTCCATGTGTTGGGGACGATGGCTTGTTTCCCCCACTGGTGTAAAAAAATTAGAGCCCCTGGCCGGTTGGCTCAGTGGTAGAGCGTCAGCCTGGCGTGCAGGAGTCCCGGGTTCAATTGCTGCCCAGGGCACACAGGAGAAGCACCCATCTGCTTCTCCACCCCTCCCCCTCTCCTTCCTCTCTGTCTCTCTCTTCCCCTCCCGCAGCCAAGGCTCCATTGGAGCAAAGTTGGCTGGGGCGCTGGGTACGGCTCCATGGCCTCTGCCTCAGGTGCTAGAATGGCTCTGGTTGCAACAGAGCAACGCCCCAGATGGGCAGAGCATCGCCCCCTGGTGGGCATGCCGGGTGGATCCCGGACGGGCGCATGTGGGAGTCTGTCTGACTGCCTCCCCGTTTCCAACTTCAGAAAAATACAAAAAAAAAAAAAAAAAAGGAAGACCCACCGCATTAACCATAATGGTAAAAACTGTGAAAAGAATTTTCAGGGAATTCTGGGAAAAACTGGAAATCTCATATAGGCTAAAGCAACTCACTATTGGGAAAGTAATTTTGTGAGAATTGTATTTAGCTGCTCAAAGCAAGGCAGTTAGTTTACAGGTGGCAAATTGATTCAAGTCCTGCTTAGGAGAAGTCCCATTGTCTTGCTAAGGGACCTGACTACAAACTGCAGAAGAAAAGGTAAAAGCAGCAGACTCCTCTTCCAGTTCTTGGAGTCTGCGTCTCCCTCAGGCATCCACCCCGCCCCTCATGCAAAAGAAAGTTAATATCTCTTTGCCAGCTGGTTAGTTTATACCAAGAATCCCTTATTGTATAAAAGTATTTTCCATGTTAAAATGTATGTGTTGTTTAAAAGGCCTTTTGTTAATTCTTTTATTTGCTGTTTTATAGCCCTGTAATATTGGAATCTTAGTTTAAATATTAGGAGTTGTTAATAATGTCTTTTTATGTAATATTTAGTTTATTATCATTTTGAAACAGTATTGTTAAAATTTCTTTTGAATGCTAATGTACTGAATCATTTAGCATTGCAGAGGCTCTGGAATTCTAAAGGAGACACCCAAGTCTGTTTTTCTTGAATTGATCCAGCTAATAACGTTGCTTTTGTCTTTTTCCAAAAGTTTATATAAACAGATAAGGACCCTCAAGCCCCTCAGTGAGATCTTCTGAGCATGGCTTTTTTTTTTAATGTTTCTTACATTTTTTTTATTATTTTTATTTTTTATTTATTCATTTTTAGAGAAGAGAGGGAGAGAGAGAGGAGAGACAGAGAGAGAGAAGGGGGGAGGAGCTGGAAGCATCAACTCCCATATGTGCCTTGACCAGGCAAGCCCAGGGTTTCGAACTGGCGACCTCAGCATTTCCAGGTCGATGCTTTATCCACTGCGCCACCAGAGGTCAGGCTGAGCATGGCTTTTAAGGTCTATAATGACCAAGGAAGTAACAGAAAAGGCAAATAGGCCCAAAAGATGTCAGGAAATACCAGCTTTTGGCATACACTCTAAAGGCTCCAGTGCCCCAAAGGGTTTCATAGGATTCCAGCAGGGCCCTGCTTCAAGAGTGGAAAGAAAAGTCATTGAACTGAAGCCTGCCAGGCTTCTCAGTCCCACCACGGGATACATCTTTGCTGTAGAAAGAGGGACACGAGAAGGTAAACTGCCCCCTTGCTCCATGGAGGGAGGGTTCAGTCTCTTCTAGCCCTGCTCCAGCTACCTGTGACCTGACCTTGCCCACCAGTATGTTAGGATTTGCCACTGAAGGCTAAAAGGTGCACAACACCAGCCATTGGCCCCATCTCACGACATCGTTCACAAGCCTAAGGTATTTCTTCCAAGTAGCAGATAGACTGATCTCATTTTTTGTGAACACAAGGGCCATTTAGAATACCTTGCCTGAATATTTGAGTTTTATTTATCCCTCAAAGATCTCTACTGTGGGTATTGACAGTCTGATTTTATTGCTTTATTTAATGTATAGTGTCTCCTTTATTCCTCTTGTCTCAATGCCCCATGCTTATTGTAGGCTGGGACCTGCTCCTAATTCCAGCTAGAAGCAGTGGTCACTAGGACTTAAACTCTAGCTGCAAGGTGTAGAAATGTGACCACAACTCCAATGCCTTGTGGACTTTTCCTGAATATGTGTAACTCCTGTTCTTTAGTATATTTCTCAGACTTAGTGAAATTATGTTAACATGTTAAGAACATTTGTGATTATAAGAATTTTATTTTGAATCCTGTTATATTAGTTAGAATTTTATTTTTGTTTAATAATCTAGTAGGCTTTAGTCATTTTATTGTATTAAGATGCTTGTTATAGTATTTGTTAATATTAGCTATTTGAATTTTATTGTTAATTGTATATTTTTCCAGTCTGCCTCAAAATCGGAGCATACTAATTCAAATGAATAGATGCCACCCAGATCCAGTGGGGTCTTGGGACTCTTATTGCCAAAGGTTTATTTGAAATCAATTAGAAAAAGATTTGGCCAACAGGAAAGGGATAATTAGAAAAGCCAAACTTAGAATCTATTTTAGATTCTGAATGTTTAGTTTATGCCCAAGTGAATACTAAGCAAAATAAGGAAATTATAGAAAAAACAGGGGAAAAGAAATTTTCCCAAGTAAACATTTAAAATAGACTTTAATAAAATAATTAACAATTGTTAGGAAATTGCTACATAAAATTCTTTCCAGGTTTAGCTTACCCATTCTAGTATTGGACCTGCATTTGTGTCCACAGTTTCAAAGCTAGTAGGAAAGGAACCCAATATTAATTAGAAACTAATTTGAAGTTTGTTGGGCAGATAAAATATATTATGCTCACTTTGTTAAAGATGGCACTGCCCACATGAAAGCCCATTGCCCAGGTGATATTAATGTGTGTTGGGGGCGGGCTGTGGGCAGGCAAGATGCTTGTAGCCTGGGGCTTGGTTTTAGGATTAAGCCTTTCTCACCGTTTTTGATGTGGTGGTACAATCCCATCATGACTGTGTTAGAGACTTCCCTATTTTGTATATTGGATTAAAGGTTTTGATTTCTACACTATAAAATGGGGGCAGACTGGGAGCTTGCTCTCTTGGTTCCTGAGATTAGCATTAGAGAGCAAGAAGAGCAGAAAAAGGCCACATGGAGGAGGCCAGGAGAAGCAGCCAAGATGGCGGAGTGCTGAAGGAAAAGCCAGTTTGAGCAGAGTTTGTGCAGGAAGAGGGAAGGAGATGGGGAACAGAGGTGAATAAGTCTGGTGAGCTATTCTAGAAAACTAGGATAAGTCAGTAGCTTTGTGAGCACTGAATGAATGGGTTTTGGAGCCCAGTGTGTGTTTTTACTTGCCCGCCGGGTGCAAGCTAGGATTAAAGATAATGGCCCACCAGTTTTTGGCTCCGTTGTTTCTTTACCGACTGTCCGAATCCAATGTGAACCTGCATGTGAATGGCCGCGATGGTGGCTCCTGGCCTTACAAAGTTACATTGTGCCCACAGGTACCAAAAGGTCCAGGCAAGTAAAATGCATGAATCAAATAGTAAAAGAAACATAAGCACCCTTTCCCTAAGTAATTTCAGGATTTACAGGTTACTCAGCAACCTGTTCAAAGACTGTCCAAGAGGCACTTCCAGCATTACATCACCCAAGGACTGACTTTCACGTGGACAGGTCTATACACCGTGATCCTGACAACTCCCAATGCTGCTAAGGTAGAAAAACAGCATGCCTTACTCCAACCACAAACTGGAAGTTGGTTGGTCTACGTAGGGCAAATGTATAAAACACTCACTAAGGACTTCTTTTTATCAGACTTTGGGAAAAGGGAAACTAAGGTAAATGAAAGCCAACTTAATTGTCACTAAAGGTTAAGATTTTTAAAATCAAGAGTTCTAACTAGAAAGGAATTGTATGGTTTTGATAATAGAAGGTATAAGGTATGATAGATATGTAAATTCCGAACTGCCCTCTTGATGTTCCGCTTGTCTGTCAGACCTCGCCCTTACTGCACTATCACCCCTGAGACAAAGGAATTCCAAAAAGCTGAGAAGCCACCCCAAGGAGGGGCTCCGGACATACCAGTATTTTTGACTCAACACCCACATGCTCAAAGCCCCCCAAGGAGGAGCATTCCAGACATGCCAGGACTTTTGCCTCAGTATCCCCTCAGGCTCTCCCAAACACTATATAACTCGCCCCTAGTCTGTAACTGGCACTCTTCTCCCCTGGGAGAAGTGCCCGGCAGGGTTCCTTTCTTCCTTTCAATAAAGCCTGTTACTCTGGTCTTTCGGACTCCCATGGATTCCAACAAGGTATGGAAATACTTTTGAAAGAAAAAGGAAAAAGCAAGTTGTTATGAAAGCCAGTTATTTCTGGATAAGAAAGTTCATGAAAGTTGAAGGTTTGTGCAGGTTGTAGAAGGTTTGTACAGAGGAAAAAAAAAAAGAATTTGAACAGTCAGAAAACTGGTTTTCGAAGAATGTTTAATTAGTCACCCTAGCTAACAATCCTATTGTCTGCAGCGATTAGTCCTCTTACTTTAATATTGTCTTATACCATTTTTAATCAATTTCATAGCAAGGTTTGTTCCTGTCTGTTAAATATCTCTTACATGTTATACGTTAATATCCCTAGGCAATAGCCTCATACTCTTCAGTAAATTAAGTCAAGGATTTGTCTTAGGAAATAGAACCAGTTGGGATGTTGTAAGGTACCAAAAAGCTGAAAATTGATATTGATATTCTGGGAGAAAAGATCAAGCTTTTCTGTCCTGTCCCTCCTTTAGGGAGGGGAGGGAGAAGAATGTAGAAGTTTCTGGCTTGCAAGAAACAATGGGTCATTTAGTTTTAAATCTAAAATAAAAGTTAACCTAGAAACTTCTTTCCTTTCAATAGAAGGCAGAATTTACATCCACCTTGCATTGACTGTAGTTCCTCCCCCTTCCTGGAATCTTGAGGGTAACATACCTCTAGGCTAGTGAGGGAAGTTGAACCCTGAAAGATTTGTAAACATCTTTGATTGTGTTACCTTAAAAGTCTTAATGTTTCTATGTATCCCCTAAACAAATGTTGCCAGCCTATGCCATGATGTCATGCTCTCCCCCGCCCGTGTGTGATCAAGGGTATATAAGCAGCCCCTAAACTATTTTTGGGACTGCACGATTTGGGCTTGCAGATGCCCCGTGTCAGCCATATGCGGCCGGCATATTAGTAAATCTCCTCCTCTAATAAAATTTTTCAAAATTTATCTGGACTGGGTGTCTCTACGTGAACTCGATGAAATGAGGTACAGTGCCTTTCAGAATCTGGGTTGCGGTACTTTATAACAGTTGGGAAACAGTTAATGGTTCCTGGCTCAGCCTTGGCCTTGGGGAAGAGCTCCTGGCAGCCAGCCTCCCTGGGAACCACCCTGACGAGGGCTGTGAGGCTGAGGAAGCAGAGAACTGGTCACAGTGTTCCGGGGGTGGGGGGGGAGACAAAGACGGGGAGGTGGTGCATGAGGAGGGGAAGGCAGAAGAGGGTATATGTGTGGGAGAGATGGAAATTTTTTAGTCACTGAGGGAGGGGGAGAGGAGAATGAGAGAGCACCAGGGAGAGAGGGTTGAGGTGGAGACGCCCTTTGTGTGTGAGAGCCTTGGGGAGCTTTGTGGTGTGTGTGTGCACGTGTGTGTGTCTGTGCGTGCATGTGTGTGTGTGTGTGTGTGTGTGTGTGTGTGTGTGTGTGTTTGCCCGAGTGCCCTGGAGCACGGGATGGAAGGCAGACGTGCAGTGTGCAGGGGTGTGTGTGCGATGCACATGGGGACCAGTGTGTGTGAGGCAGTGAGTGCAGGACACGTGGGACAGGAATCTCTGGAGATCGGGGTGGAAGCAGGTGGGAAAGTTTTGTGTGGAGGAATCGGGTAGGGGTGGGGAGGCCTGCGTTGAAGGAGTGTGCACATCAGTAGTGTGAGGGAGCAGGACGTGTGCACAGACGGAGTCCAGTGTGTCCACAGAGGGTGCAGAGTGAGCGCGGCAGGCGTGCGGCCCCGTGTCAGGGAGCCCGTCCGTGTGGTGGGGGAGTGAGTGTGCAGGGGTGAGGGGTGAGGAGAGCTGCTGCACAGCAGGGTTTGTGGGGTGATTGGTCCGTGTGAGGAAGCCGTGGAGGCACACGGGGAACAGAGGGACATGCATGTTTGAAGGGTGTGGGGTACAGAGTACGGGATGGAGAGTCGGGGTGACGTGTGATGGGTGTGACGTGTGCAGTGTGAGGGGCGCGTGTGTCTGACTGTGGAGGTCTAAGTGTGGGAAGGAAGGTGCATATGGGAAGCGTGGGGCCATTCTGGGTGACAATAGTGTGTCAGGTTGTAGCTAAAGAGACACGAGTGGTGACCTGCTCCTCCTGCCTGTCTTGACCTTGGTCAGAGATGGCCTAGAATTACATGGAACCACAAGTGGGGAGGAACACGCTCTTACTGTTCAATTTTCCAGCTTACTTTCAGGAACCCCAGCAGGAATGACTGACTCCCACAGGGGCCCAGAGGTGCCCAGGACTCTGCTGTGACTGAGACCCCGCCCACGGCAGGGCTGACCTGGTTCTCCCTCAGTTTCCCTGCATCCCCTTCCATCCTGCCCCTCCCACCAAGGCCAGAAGGACGTGCACCGTCTCCTGGCACAGGGGGACAAGGCCCTAAATGCCTACTGGAGACCGGGATGTGATGTGTCTTGTGAGAGGAGAGGGTGGAGAGGGGCTGGAGGGGTGTAGGTGTAGGAAGTTTAGGGAGGGCAGTGACCAGTGGGAGAGGGGCAGGAGGAGGTGACAGTTGGGGGTTGTGGAAAGAGGGTGAGGGACAGGATCTAGGCAGGCCGGACAGGAGGGGCCTCCACCCTGCACTCTGCACCCAGCACTCTCTCCCTCCACCTCTCCAGACCCGGGTCCACAACGAAGTCTCCCACTTATGCCTGTGCCCAGCCTTCACCCTTCCCCCATCTTCTCCTTTTTCCTTCACTCCCCATTCCCAGGTCTTCCCAGTGCTCCGGCCCCAGGATCACCTTCACCGCCCCCAGCCCAGGCGGAAAAAGCAGGAGCAGAGAACAGGGATGGGCCAGACTGGGAAGAAGGGGAGAGCGAAGCCCTGGGGACCAACCCTCAGACACTCACGGCCAACTTGTCCAGGAGGCCTCCGGGAGCAGCAGCAGCAAAGGCAAGAGAGCAGGAAACCCCAACCAGCTCAGGGGCTTCTGCGGGCCGGGAATGTTGTTCTTCCTACTTAAAACCAAGCCGCCTCCATCTGGGAAACCATGGTAGGCAACTCCCACGCCCGCCCCTGCGTGCCTCCTGCAATGAATTCTTAGCCAAGAACCGCCCTACACCCAAATACATATCATATTTTTCTTCCATAGAATGCTTTATTTTCTTTTTTTCAGCTAGATTGCTAACAGCTAGAGCTCAGACAAGACTACACATTTTTTGGAAACCGCCCTGCATTTGGCGCCATTCTCTCCACATAGGTGATGCCTGTCCCAAATACTTGTTAGATCTGCTGTACTGCATCGTAGGACACTCCAAACGTCCTCAGTAGCTTCAAGTGGCACCTCTTTGTCGGCACAGAACATCATCAGATGGTTAAATGGAGGCATCAGTGACAATTGGGAGAAAGGACACTTAAGACTGAGGACTCCTGCTCTGCTGGTCCTGACCCTCAGATAATTGTCCCTGCTGTCACAGAGACAGGATTCTGATAGCTCCCATCATTACTCCATTGCTACAACAAACTACCATAGACTGGACGGCCTGTAAACAACAGAAAGTCATTCCCACAGTTCTGAGTCTCAGGTGTCCGAGATCAGGCCTGGGCAGGTGTCTGGTGAGAGCCTGCGTCCTGGTGCTGTCTAGACAGCGGTCCCCTCACTGTGCCAGCACATGGCGGAAGGGGTCAGGGAACTTGGGGTCTTTTCTGTAAGGACTCTCACCTCATTCATCACTCCTCAGAGGCCCCATGTTCAGATGCCATCACAGTGAGGGGTTTAAATGCACACATTGGTGGGGACACCAACCCCCCGTCTGCAGTGCTCCCCCTCCCCGTGATCCCCTGAGCTCCTCTCAGGGGCCCTTACTGCCCGCACCACAATCTCACTGTCAGCCTCAGCCCAGCCCTGGGGAGGGTGCCGGCTGCACAGGGCAATGGAGTCAGAGTCCTCCCTTCATTGTGACAGGGGCAGCAACAGGTCCTAGCCTGGGTCCCCTGCAGGAGAAGGGGAGTACCAAGAAGGAGAGATCATTGCCTGACCTGTGGTGGCGCAGTGGATAAAGCATTGACCTGGAATGCTGAGGTCGCCGGTTCAAAACCCTGGGCTTGCCTGGTCAAGGCACATATGGGAGTTGATGCTTCCTGCTCCTCCCCCTGTTCTCTCTATCTCTTTCCTCTCTCTCTCTCTCTCTCTCTCTCTCTCTCTCTCTCTCTCTCCAATAAAAATGGATAAATAAAACCTTTAAAAAAAAAAAGAAGGAGAGATCAGAGCCAACCCAACCCTGAGGGGGAAGTGGGGAAGGACTTAGGATCATCCTGAAGGACACTAAGCTGCAGAATTCGGCCAAGGGTTCCATGGGAAGAAAACCAGGGTCTGAAGACTATCAAACAAAGCACAGTGAGGTTGTTGGAGGACAAGTGACTTCTGTTGTTCTGTGTAAACACTCAAGTGGCCCAAGCTCGGGCTGAGGAAACCTAACTGGCAATGACAGCAGAATTTAGGGGACAGCAGGATTCTGAAATGCCCACAGCCGCAAGCACATGAGCTGCCCGGGGCACAGAAAGCATTAGTGCTCATCGGGCCCTGAGGGCTCTGTCCCATGAGCTCCTTGAGGGTGTCTGCGGGGATGGGGGGCACATCCTCCCACGTCTGAGTAAAGATGCTCTGTGAGCTCAGAGCAGATGGACACACCGGTGGGTGATGGAAGTTCAGCTTTCATGGACAGATGCCTCTCTTTGACTAGGTTAAAATCCTCTGGACTTGAAGAAAGCTTTAGGCAGATGGATTCAAGAGAACTGAGAGTGACAGAATCTACTGAAAAGGGGACTTCTGGGTGCTTTGGGAGAAAATTCTGGAGGTAACAGGAAACTGAGCAGGTGGGAAGGATATGGTGGCCCTCTTGACAAGAGATCTAAGCCTCCCCGAGATATTTATGTGTGTGGGGGCAGGGGGAGAGGAAAAGAGAAAGAGAAAGATCATTTTCCTGGTAGACTTTCCCAGGGGAATCAGTGACTGCCAAAGGAATTTCCCACACATGCGGCTTGTCCCACATCACTTCCTATCTATAAGCCCGATCTCCTACCCCAATAACCAATGGTCAGTTCACTGGACATTCCTGCGATCTAAGTGCACTGTTACAAGTCTGGACATTTTATTCATGCTCACCCCTTTACCTAGAATTTTCTTACCTATTAGTACCTCTTAGTCATGTTCTAGTAATCCTTCCAGACCGAGCTCAAATATCACTTCCTATGAAGACTCTCCTCCTTCCATGCTTTGAGAGCTCTGACCACAGAAAGAGTGCCCCATTGTGTCCTAATCAGTTATGCGTTTGTCTCCTCAAGTAGATCTATGTGCTCCCTGAGGATAGGGTCCACCCCTCACCCACCTTTGTGCCCCAGAAGACAGTTGGTGCCTATGCATGATAGATGATCAGCAAATTTGGAGAGAAATAACAGATTTTATTAAACTGAAGAGGCTTGGCTGGTTGGCTCAGTGCTAGAGCATTGGCCTGGCGTGCAGGAGTCCTGGGTTCAATTCCCGGCCAGGGCACAAGGAGAAGCGCCCATCTGCTTCTCCACCCCTCCCCCTCTCCTTCCTCTCTGTCTTTCTCTTCCCCTCTTGCAGCCAAGGCTCCATTGGAACAAAGTTTGCCCGGGTGCTGAGGATGGCTCTGTGGCCTCTGCCTCAGGCGCTAGAATGGCTCTGGTTGCAACAGAGCGACGCCCCAAATGGGTAGAGCATCACCCCCTGGTGGGCATGCCAGGTGGATCCCGGTCGGGCGCATGCGGGAGTCTGTCTGACTGCCTCCCCGTTTCCAACTTCAGAAAAATACAAAATAAATAAATAAATAAAAAATTAAACTGAAGACAGCAGTATCTGGAAACAACATCTCTGGATTCAGATCTAGACAAGGACTTTTATTTTCCATTTCCTTTTCAGCATCTACATTAGGTGCATGAACGATGTAATCTCAGCAACTCTCTCTTTCCTAACTTAGCTTATCCTAGTCTTCAGGGGGGCAGCAGGGACTGTGCGGTGAAGGTGGGTGTGGAGGAGGGGACGGTCCCCTGCCTATCGGAGATTGTAACCCTGCTTAAGAATAAGGCGACGTGAGCCTCAGAGGGTTCCTCCTGCTCCTTCACTGAGCCTTCCCCTGACACAATGTAAGAGCCCCCCTAGCAGAGTAAGCTAGACCCGGGGGAGGGGGCAGGCTCTTCCCTGGGCACAAGGAAGCCTCACTGTTCTAGAGCAGTGAGAAGGGCAGGAAGCTGTAACAAGGTTCAGGCTTTCTTCTGCTTTAAACCAGACCTTCTGGTGATAAGTGAGCTTCGTAAGATATGGCTGAATTCACCAGGGACAGTGCGTTGAGGGCCCACATGGTGGGTGGTGTTCTGGCAGCAGGAACGCAGGGAATGTATATATTACCCAGACTCTGGTGGGTTCAGATGACCTGTCACGGGGAGGCCACCACATCCACAAGGCTGCGGTCACAGGAGTCTGGCTTGACCCCTGGTGGAAGGTGACTGAGAAGGCCTTTACTGCCCCAACCAAGCAGGCTGAGGCCTGGGCTGCATGCCCACCTGCAAAAAGTCTTGGGGAGTGGGAGGAAGGCAGAGACCCGATCTGAAAGTAGGTCTCAGTGGTGACCTAGTTAAAGGAGGCTGGGCCTCCATGCACACCTGAGCATTCCTGATTCACCCTGTTAAAGGCTACCTGCCTGAACAGGAACAGGGCAGGGCTCGCTGCTGATAAATACGGTTTCCCAGAACTGAGCTGAACAGAGCTGGGGGCAGGATGAGCCCAGGGAAGAGTGAGTGAGATTAAGGAGTAAAAGCAGGCTCCAACTTGGGAGGGGTCTCCGTCCTGTCTCATAGGTCATCCCATTCCGGGGAGGACCATCATCTCAGATAAATACAGTATCCAATGTCAGTTGCACTGGACACTTACCTAACAGAGTACACAAAAGGATTTCAAAATTACCAAATGATTAGCTGTAAGACTTAAAGCTATAAAACTCTTAGAAGGTGTAAAGCCAGTAGCCGCGGCCACCATTATAGCCGTCCGGCCTGTGCAGGTTTACATTGGATTCGGACAGACGGTAATGAAACAACAGAGCCAAGAACTTGTGGGCCATTACCTTTAATCATAGCTTGCACTCAGCGGGCAAGTAAAAACACACACTGGGCTCCAAAACCCACTCACATTCAGTGCTCACAAAGCTACTGACTTTTCTGAGTTTCCTAGAATCAAAGGTTTCTAGCTCACCAGACTTATTCACCTCTGTTCCCCATCTTCTCTCTGCACAAACTGGCTTCTCCTTCAGCACTCCGCCATCTTGGCTGCCTCTCCTCTCCTCCACAAGGCCTTTCTCTGCTTTCCTCTAATGCTAATTTCAGGAACTGAGAGAGCAAGGTCCCGGTATGCCCCACTTTATAGTGTAGAAATCAAAACCTTTAATCATATATACAAGCAAGGAAGGCTCTGATACAAAGTCACTTATCTGAGGCATAATGGGATTCCTCATGAGAGTGCAACACCCCACATCATGCAATCAGTCAAGGGTGTGGGGAAAAGCTCAGTCTTAAAACTAAGCCTCAGGGGGGCCTTGGTAGCTCCTGCTACTCCAGTAATGCATTGTGCAGACCCAATTACTTGGCAATCAGATAATCCTGTATGGGTAGACCAATGGCCCCTTTCTCAGGAGAAACTTAGGGCAGCTGCTCAATTGGTACAAGAGCAGCTACAGCTTGGGCACATTGAACCATCTAAGAGCCCATAGAATACACTTTCATATTTTGATCTTGTCGCCTCCTTGATTATCAAGGGTTACAGCTTATAGGTTTTGAGCCTCAAAATTATTGTTGTTCCTTTTTTCAAAGGATCAACAACAATGGCTCTGGGAAACTCCCACTAAATGGCAAATCGCTTTTGCAAATCAATGGACAACTTTATACTGATACAGTCAACTTAAAATCAGCTCAAAAACTAGAATTATATGCCATTATTATGGCTTTTCAGCATTTGCCGTATTCTTCCTTTAATCTATATACAGAAAGCCTGACCAGGTGGTGGCAGAGTGGAAAGAGCGTCGAACTGGGATGCAGAAGATCCAGGTTCGAGACCCTGAGGTTGCCAGCTTGAGCATGGGCTCATCTCGTTTGAGCAAAAGCCCACCAGCTTGAACCCAAGGTCGCTGGCTCCAACAAGGGGTTACTCGGTCTGCTGAAGGCCCCACAGTCAAGGCACATATGAGAAAGCAATCAATGAACAACTAAGGTGTTGCAATGCGCAATGAAAAACTAATGACTGATGCTTCTCATTTCTCTTCGTTCCTGTCTGTCTATCCCTCTCTCTGACTCACTCTCTGTCTCTGTAAAAAAAAAAATTAATCTATATACAGACAGAAAATATTTACTTATGGTTGTTTCCACTATAAAGACTGCTGTCTTAGGGACAACTGCTGATGAACTATTTCAGCAGTTCCTCCTTCTTCAAAAACTTGTATGTCAACATAGAGCTCCATATTTTATAGGACATACTCGAGCTCACTCTATGCTCCCTGGAGCTTTAGCACAGGGAATGCCCTTGTTGATCAAGCTACCCAAAAGAAAATTATTTGGAGCAACCATGACAGATCGAGCAATTCAATCTCATACTATTCATCACCAGAACACTGCAGCCCTGTGTAAACAGTTTCAACTTTCTCGGGAAGCAGCACGGCAGATTGGTAAATCCTGTCCAAGGAATCCTATACTACAATCTGTCCCTTCATTTGGAGTTAACCCTCAAGGACTCCTACCAGGACTTAGGCAAATGGATGTTACTCATATACCTTCATTTGGCAAACAGTCCTATGTCCACGTTACAGTGGATACTTATTCTGGATTTATAGTAACCTCTGCCAGAACAAGAGAGGCTTCTAAGCATGTTATAGCTCATTGTCTGTATGCATTTTTCTATTATTGGATTTCCTAAACTGGTTAAAATTGACAATGCTCTTGCATATGTAGCAAAAGCATTTACTGTATCTTGTCAAACCTTTCGAATTATGGGTATTTCTTACTATCTTTAAAGTCAAGGTATTATTAAAGTGTACCCAGCAAATATTTTAAGGTCAATTTTAAAAAAATTTAAAAGGGGGGAGTCATATCCTGGAACTCCTGTGGGTCTACCATATCATGCTTTTTACTTAAAAATTTTTAAATTTCTTTTGAATGCTGATGAACAGGAGACACCAAATCTCTTTCTCCTGCAAACTTCTACCTTCTTTTATTTGGTCCAGCTAGTAACACTGTTTTGTCTTTTTCCAAATAGCTCCAGATATATGGAAAAGGTTTATATAAGCAGATGGGGATTCTCAAACCCCTCAAGGAGATCGTCTGAGTATGGCTTTTAAGGTACCAAGAGGCAGAAAAAGCCCAATAGAGATCAGGTGAACTACCAGCTTTTAGGATATGCCCTTAAAGGCTCCAATGCCCCAAAGGGGTCTCATAGGATTTCATCTGGGTCCTGCTTCAATAGTGAAAAGGAAGGTCATTGAGCTAAAGCCTGCCAGGCTTACATGCCTTTGCTGTGAGGAAAAAGGGACACTGGAAGATAGGCTTCCCCCTCACTCCTCTAAGGGAGGGTTCAGTCTCTTCCAGCCCTGCTCCAGCCACCTATGACCTAACCTTGCCCAGAATGCTGGGGTTTGCCACTGAAGGCCGAAGGTGCCCAGGGCCATTGGCCCCATCTTTGACACTGTGGATGAGCCTAGGGTATATCTTCCAAGAAGCAGGTAAACTGATCTCATTTGCACAAGGGCCACTTAACTATGTCTTGCCTGAATAGTCAGGTTTTTTATTCTTCCCTTGAAGATCTCTGTTGTGGGTGTTGATAGTCTTATTTTCTGCTGCTTTGTTTAATATATAGTGTTTCCTTTATTCCTCCTACCTCAATGCCCCACTCATATTTCAGACTGGGACCTACTCCTAATGTAGAGATCTCTCTCCCCCTTTTGCCAACTTCTATTATGAATTTACCTTTGCCACCCAGCTTAGTGTATCCCAAGGTTCTCTTTATAATGCCACAATTGCAGAGCTCCAGGGAAAAGCACCCAGGTCTCATCTCTCCAGGCAGAGGAGAACAGAAGCTCCATCTTCACACATGCTGCAGATGGCTTTTCCAGTCTACCTGAATCATTACCAGCTAGAAGCAGCGGTCATGGGGACTTGGATGTGAGCTGCAAAGTATAGAATTGTGACAGCAATTCCAGTGCCATGCAGACTTTTCCTGGATGTGGACTTTTCTTGCTCCTTGTGATAGCTCCTAATGAACTGAACTGGGGTTGGGTTGCATTTGCAGGGATTTGGAATGGTGTTGGTGCCAACTTGGACTTGGTGAACATGTTAAGGACACTACTCTTTTATGGGTTCTTGTTGCATTGGCCAAGAGTTTGCTTAAAGGCTTAAATCACTGTAAAAAAAAAAAAAAAAAGAAGACTGGATAAAGAAGATGTGGCACATATACACCATGGTATGCTACTCAGCCATAAGAAATTATGACATCGGATCATTTACAACAAAATGGTGGGATCTTGATAACATTATACGGAGTGAAATAAGTAAATCAGAAAAAAACAAGAACTGCATGATTCCATACATTGGTGGGACATAAAAACGAGACTAAGAGACATGGACAAGAGTGTGGTGGTTACGGGGGGTGGGGAGGGAAGGAGGGAGAGGGGAAGTGGGAGGAGGACGGACACAAAGAAAACTAGATAGAAGGTGACAGAGGACAATCTGACTTTGGGTGATGGGTATGCAACATAATTGAATGACAAGATAACCTGGACGTGTTTTCTTTGAATATATGTACCCTGATTTATTGATGTCACCCCATTAAAATTAATAAAAATTTATTTATAAAAAAAACACAACTGCCTGACCAGGTGGCGGCGCAGTGTATAGAGCGTGGGACTGGGATGCAGAGGACCCGGGTTCGAGACCCTGAGGCCACCAGCTTGAGTGCGGGCTCATCTGGTTTGAGGAAAAGCCCACCAGCTTAAACCCAAGGTCGCTGGGTCTAGCAAGGGGTTACTCGGTCTGCTGAAGGCCCGCGGTCAAGGCACATATGAGAAAGCAATCAATGAACAACTAAGGTGTTGCAACGCGCAATGAAAAACTAATGATTGATGCTTCTCATCTCTCTCTGTTCCTGTCTGTCTGTCCCTGTCTATCCCTCTTTCTGACTCACTATCTCTGTAAAAAAAATAATAATAAATAAAAATTAAAAAAACAACAACAAAAAAACAACTAAGCCTCAGGTTATAACAACCCAGCCTGCTTATAGCCTGTCCCACACACACAATGCAAAATATATGTGAGCAAACATATACATTATATATCATTTTTACAAACTTATTTGACCAACAGAAGGAAACAGGAAAAAAACAATTTTCCACTTAATGATTTATTGAATATGACCCCGAAAACACAGGTAACAACAGAAAAGATAAATAAAATAAACTTCATGAAAAATTTTAAATTCTATACACCAAAGACATTATCAATAGATAAAAAGGCAACTTATTGATCAAATAAGTTTTTAAATATGATATATGTTTGCTCACTTATAGTTTGCATTGTGTGTGGGGGACAGGCTGTAACCAGGCCAGGTTGTTATAGCCTGAGGCTTAGTTTTAAGACTAAGCTTTTCCCCACACCCTTGATTGAGTGATTGCATGATGTGGGGTGCTGCACTCTCATGAGGAATCCCATTATGCCTCAGATAAGTGACTTTGTATCAGAGACTTCCTTGCTTGTATATATGATTAAAGGTTTTGATTTCTGCACTATAAAGTGGGGCACACTGGGAGCTTGCTCTCTCAGTTCCTGAGATTAGCATTAGAGAGGAGAGCAGAGAAAGGTCACGTAGAGGAGGCCGGGAGAAGCAGCCAAGATGCTGGAGTGCTGAGGGAGAAGCCAGTTTGTGCAGAGAGAAGGAGATGGGGAACAGAGGTGAATAAGTCTGGTGAGCTAGAAACCTTCGATTCTAGGAAACTTGGATAAGTCAGTAGCATTGTGAGCACTGAATGAGTGGGTTTTGGAGCCCAGTGTGTGTTTTTACTTGCCCACTGGGTGCAAGCTAGGATTAAAGATGATGGCCCACCAGTTTTTGGCTCCGTTGTTTCATTACTGACTGTCCGAATCCAATGTGAACTTGCATGGGCCAGGCGGCTGTGAGGGTGGCCACAGCAACTGGCTTTACACAACCCATGACAGAAAATTTTTATAAATAATATATCTGTGAGGGATTAATACCTATAATGTATAGAGAATTGCTAAACTCAACAACAAAAGCCCAAGCAACCCAATTCAAAAATGGGAAAGGACTTGAATAGCCATTGCTCCAAAGAAGAGATGCAAATGACCAAAAAGCACATGGAAAAGAATCTCAACATTACTAATCACTCAGAAAATGCAAATGAAAACTACAAGATGTCATTTTACCTCTACTGGGATGGGTGCCTAAAAAGAAAGAACAGAAACTGACACATTTAGTGAGGCTATGGAGAACTGGAGACTGTTCCCTGTGGAGGGGGAGGTAGAATGTTAGAGCCGCCAGGGGAAGAGTGGGGGAGAGGAAATCTCAGTCATTTAGGAGGAAAGAATGGACTGGTTGGGATGGGGGAGGGGAAGTGGAGAAAATGAAGGAGGCTGGGGGGAGATGGGAAGAAAGGGGTAAACAGAAGAAGCAGGAGGAGAGAGAGAGGAAGCTGGTGGAAGGCAGGGAGAGCAGAGCTCACACAGCCTCTAACAGCCCTGCTCACCCAAAGGGTCTTTTTATTTTTATTTTTTTTAGAGACAGAGAGAGGAATAGATAAGGACAGACAGGCAGGAATGGAGAGAGATAGAAGCATAATCATTAGTTTTTCCTTGCGACACCTTAGTTGTTCATTGTTTGATTTCTCATATGTGCCTTGACCGCGGGCCTTCAGCAGACCGAGTAACCCCTTGCTCAAGCCAGCGACCTTGGGCTGAAGCTGGTGAGCTTTGCTCAAGCCAGATGAGCCCACGCTCAAGCTGGCGATCTCAGGGTCTCAAACCTGGGTCCTCCACATCCCAGTCCAACGCTCTATCCACTGTGCCACCGCCTGGTCAGGCCCAAGGGGTCTTAAGGAGAGTGTCAGAGGCTAATCAGATGAATTCTGTTTTTAAGCTCTTTTTTTTAAAAAACGTGTTCTCACCCATCTAGGCATGAGGCTTTCAGAAACAACCCGATGAGGTACTCCCATATACCTGGCTGCTCCTCATCAATTATTCTTTAGCGTGGGCTCCACAAGAATGTTGGCAGCCTGACAGTTAAAGGAGAGACAGGACCCAGGACGCAGAGTGGAGGGCGGGATGGAGACCCCCCTCAGCAGCCAGGCCCTTCAGAAAACGTGCCAGGGTCCACCTAGGTTTTGTCTTCACAGGGGATCACTCTCTTTGTCTTGACCTCACTTCCAGACCTGGACACCTCTCGTGTGAAGTCCAGGCTCAGAGGATAAAAAGCCTTTCCTTCAGTATGACAGTGACAGCAATAAGGCTGTTCCCTAGGAAGGAAGGCAAGGGCCACCAGAGCATGGACAGAATTACCCCAAACTCTGGGAGAGATGGTGCGAGAGCTGAGGATGATCCTGCCTGACATCAAACTGGAGAACAAGACAGCCTCTCAATGTGCAGACATCCTGACCTATGGGAGATTGCGGGGCTCTGAGAGGCACGGTGATGTCCCTCTGTGTGGATTAAAGGTCATCCCACCCTGTGGGCCCAGCTGTGCTGTCAAAGAGGGGTAGATGATTCACTGTGGCATCCTGGGAGGACCGAGGTTCAAAATTCCGAGGTCGCCCGCTTCAGCATGGGCTCATCCAGCTTGAGAAGGCTCACCAGCTTGAGCCCAAGGTTGCCGGCTTGAGCAAGGGGTCAATCGCTCTGCTGTAGCCCCGGTCAAGGCACATATGAGAAAGCAGTCAGTGAACAACTAAGGTGCCGCAACGAAGAACTGATGCTTCTCATCTCTCTCCCTTCCTGTCTGTCTGCCCCTATCTGTCCCTCTCTCTGTCTCTGTCACACACACACACAAAAAAAAAAAGAAATGCCAAAGATGACACAATAGGAAGGTATCAAGAACACGCAGCACTCTATTCCAAGGTTCTAATTCTCCCTGTGATTGAAGTTGGGCGACTCCTTTCAAAGTGGAGTTTTCCTTATCAGGTTGACAGGTCCTGTTTCCTAGGGTAAGCTAAGCTTGTGAAAACTGCATTGGAGGATTGTGGATGGTGTATGTTTGGTTTCCTTGACAGTAAGGCGTTTCCCCTAAGTGCTGACCAACCTAGGTTTACATTTCTGACCTGAGCCTGGCTGCTGGGCCGCCAACGTTTTGTGAATCCTGAGATAATGAATTAACTTTACTATAAGTTTGATAAATTTTGATTATTAAAGTTTGATCAAATTGATTAGCATAACTGATTAATTTTATCAAAATGTTTTTATATCTTCAATATGTTTATCATAACTTCAAGTGAACTATTTTCATTATGCTAATAGTAGCTTAATATTTTCTTAAAAACCACTGAACTCCTACCTAAAGTAAAGGAGACATGGCAATATTTTTTGTTGTTACCTTTTCTCTCCTCTTCTAATGAGATTTGGGTACATTTTAGTATCTTGTTTAATTACCAGCTTAAAAAACGTATAGTTTCTTGGGTTGATGCATATGATTAAACTGTATTTTCTGCTCTTCTCCATTACCTTACTGCACTGTGCATCTTGGCCAGATCTCTTTCCAGATCTCTGTGTTACTCTGTGACGTCTGTGTGCATGTTCTGCATAATAGTTTCTAACAATAGGGCTACTTGCAAACCAGTCTTTTCTCAAATATATGTGTTCCATCACGAATGAAAAAACAAACTTAATAGAGGTTATGAAAATGCAATTTTACCTTAATAAAGGCAAGGAGAGTATGTCTATTTTTAAGAGTGAGGTTGCAGTGCACACCCCTGCTGCCCCTCCCTGTGCTACTAATGGCGACCTGGGAGCTACACAGAGCCAGTGTCCCCAGCACGAGCACGGGAGAACTGACTTAACCAGCCCTCCGCTAGTGTAGGCACAGGCTGTTTCTAGCTATTGCTTTAGCAGAAAAAATCCTGCAATAAAAACATTTTGAGTATATTTGTAGAATAGATTTCTAGAGATAGAACTGCTGGCAAAATGAATGCTTCTTTAACTTCACTAGTTTCAAAAACTTTGCAGTTGACCAAATACTAAACAATGTGAGTCCTCAGCTTGGCAGCATATGAAAGTTCTTTATTTTACTTTTATTTTATTTTTTGTATACAAAGTGTTTTATTTAATTAATTAATTCGGTATTTATTTGTTTCTTTGACAGAATTTCTGGAATGACATTAGTCAAAAAAATTAACTAAGCCTGACCAGCTGGTGGCGCAGTGGATAGAGCGTCGGACTGGGATATGAGGACTCAGGTTTGAGACCCCGAGGTCGCCAGCTTGAGCGCAGGCTCACTGGGTTTGAGGAAGGCTCACCAGCTTGGACCCAAGGTCACTGGCTCGAGCAAGGGGTTACTCGGTTTGCTGTAGCCCCCAGTCAAGGCACATATAAGAAATCAATCAATGAACAACTAAGGAACTGCAATGAAGAATTGATTTTCTCTCATCTCTCTCCTTTTCTGCCTATCTATCCCTATCTGTCCCTCTCTCTGACTTTCTCTGTCTCTGCCACACACACACACAAAAAACTAAGACAAATTTGGGAGACCTACATAATAGTTAAAACTGATATAAAGAGAAACATTCTAGTAAATGGTAAGAGTTGCCCAAGCATGGAAGCACTTTGGCATGTGACGTGTTGCACTCCTAGCCTCTGTGACACGGGGAGGTCTGTACATACTGTGTGAGTTCATTGTTAGTCAGTCAGTGTTTGTGCGGCGCTCGGAGCAGGTCCTAGAGACCTAGCACCAAACTTATAAAATTTATTTGTTTCTTAAATTTGAAATGGAAATGAGTGGAAGTGTTCAAGAACATGCTGGCCTGGCCTCAGCAAAGGTAGAAGGCAGCCTGTCAGGACGTCCCAGCTCCCTCCCATCCCACCTCTCCCAGCTGATCCTGGGGAGGGAGGGAGGGAAGGAACGCAGTGTCCACAGTGCTGCTGGCAGCTGACGAGGGTCACTGCCCGGCGCACGTGGAAGCCAAGACTAAGGCACCAGCTTCTGAGAACAGAAAGGAGCTCCATTGGTGCATCAAGTGCAAGAAGACAGGAGGCAAGGCTCCTCTCCGAGCTCCTGATCCAGGATTTGGGTTGAACTTTAAAAGGGTAGCAGAGGAGGGTTTCCGAGTGTGACTTGTGACTGGTGCTTCACAAGTGTCCCTTCTAAGTGATGTATCCAAGCTTTAATCTTTCCTTCCCAGTCATGTTAGAAACAGGATAAGACCCGGCTGCACAGTTTTGTTTGCACCTCGTAATCTCTGCAACTAAGTAACTGGACCCATTAGGCCACAGGACCAACCTGGACTCATCGGACTCTATCTTCCGTGACTGACAGTCGCTGGTCTAATTTCTGTGCCTTGGTGCAAGTGAGGTGAGGTAAACTCGGCTCTGCAGCTGGAGGGCAGGAACTCTAGACTCTGAGAGAAGCGTGGATCCTGTGTGCGGAGAGAGGTGGAAATTTCAGACCACCTGGTCCCGGTGGAGAAGTAGCAACGAGCAGACCAGCTGCCCTGGGCGCTGAGGGTTCTGTGCCATTGGGACCAGGCCCTGCTCCAGGCCCAGCTGCCCTTCCTGCCTCACTGTGAGACGTCTCACCTGCTTAGGCACAGTGGCCCCTGTGGGTTTGGGCTGAGGGAGGTGAGCGTGGAGAAAACATGGCTACATGGATGGCAACATGGGAAAAACAGGGAGGGAAAGGAGAGGGCTTGGTGGAGGGAGGTGGAGAGAGAGGAGCTCACATGACTTCCAACAGCCCTGCTCACACCAAAGGGTTTTGAGGAGACGAGCACATTCTCTTTTCTGTCTTGTTTTTTGTAGTAAGTAATTATTTTGCGGAATTTTTAGACTTTAACTTGATTAAAAATTAATAAATAAAAAGGTTGGCTCAGCAGTAGAGCATCAGCTTGGTGTGTGGAAGTCCCAGGTTCGATTTCAGGTCAGGGCACACTGGAGAAACAACCATCTGTTTCTCCACCCCCCTCCCTCCTCTTCTGCTTCTCTCTTTCGCTCTCTCTTTCCCTCCTGCAGCCATGACTTAAATGATTTAAGCAAGTTGGCCTCGGGTGCTGAGGATGGCTCCATGGCCTCTGCTCAGGCACTAAAATAGCTCAGTTGCCAAGCAATGGAGCAGTGGCCCAGATGGACAGAGCATTGCCAGGTAGGGCTCTTGCCACATAGATTCCAGTTGTCTCTCTGCCTCCTTACCTAGCACTTAATTTAAAAAAAAAAGGTATCTGTTTCTTCAGAAGGCAGGTGAATGAATCATTCTGTACAGGGCGGAGTAGTATACTGTGTATAAATCCACTGGGGGCCCTGTGCTACTTTGGCCATTTCAGCTTGGCAACAATGTTGCAAGCATCTCCCATTTTATCTCTTTTGCTTCTACTGCTTCTGGGACCAGCCTGGATGACACTGGCTGGTAAGTGTGCTGGGATCTGGAGACTTGGCTGAGGGGGAAGAGGTGAATGTGCTGTAAATGCAGCAAGTGGGTGCCTGTCCAGTTGCTCTTAAGGGTCTGTGAGGGTGTGGCACAGCTGGGCTGACTGCTCTGGATGTTACCTATAGCCAGGTCGCAGAGGACCCCAGCCTAAGGCATGCCACCTGGTACTGTGCTCACCTGTGGCAACTCTTCTTCTGCTGGGTACCACTTCTTTCAAGAAGACTTTCCTGAATACCCAGGACCCAGAATGAATGGCATGTGTCCTATGATGCCATTCTGCCCTTTCTGTTCTAATTCCTGGCTGTTCAACTTGATTTTAAGTCCTGGGAGGACAGACATTATCTTGTATTTTTGTATCAACAACTTGGTAGACATAACTTAAAAAAATTTCAGGTTTGGAACAATATAGCGACAGAATAGGTGGCCATTTCAACTGCCATTGTTATGATGGAATAGTGAGATAAGATGTCTTGCCACAAAAATCAATCAATTAGCCAAATTAAGAAATTAGGAGTCTTTAATTTGCTGGCTACGTGGACTGCACGGAAACCTATGTTGTTCAAATCAATGCAGCCCTGAACACAGTTTGGGGTTAAGTTTTATAGGGAGAATTACATACTGATTGAGAAATGGGGAGGGGAGAAAGTATAACAGTAAAACAAAGCAGTGAAACAAGCTTTCTCACAATGTTTATCTATCGGGTTAATTCAGGAAGAAACATTCTGAGAACACCTACTACTTTGCAAAGCTAGTCCAAGGCCTCAAAGCCAATAGGGAGTAACTTACTTTCAGAAAAAGTCTCTTTGTTTTAGAGAAAGTGAGTTTACCAAAAATTATTTGTTACAAGCCTTTCTTCTCTATACTTCACGACCTCCCAGGACCAAATTGGATTACAACTTAATTCACGAACAATCATCTTGAAAAACCAACTTTGGACTAAAAGCAGAGGACTCTATAACCAAGGGTTACAGAAGAAGCCACATTGAGACTTGTTGGGTAAATAAGTTTGTAAAATTTGTGTTATTTGATTTTACTCACCTTTATTGTTAAAAATGGCCACTGCCCACATGAAATAGCTAATTACCTACCTGCTTGGGAAGGGGCTTTATTATGCTAATGTGTGTTGGAGGAGGGGTTCCCCCCCCCCGAAAAGTTTTAAGAGGTAGGAGGCCATTTTTGCAGAAAGGCCATGTTTTTGAGAGAAGCAGCCAAGATGGCGGGGTGCTGAAGGAGAAGCCAGTTTGTGCATAGATGAAAAAGGAGAAGCTGTGCAGATGGGGAAAAAGAGGTGACTGAGGCTAGTGGGACCTTTGATTCTAGAAAAACACAATGTGTCAGTAGCTTTGCGAGTGCTGACTGAACGGGTTTCAGTGCCCAGTGTGTTTTTTATTTGCCAAATGGGTGTTAGGCTAGAATAAAACATATGGCCCACCAGTTTTTGGCTCCACTGTTTCTTTATAAACTGCCTGAATCTAATGTGAATCTGCACCTGACTGGCAGCGACAGTGGCTGTGACGGCCGTGACTGCTGGCCATATAAGACTGTTAAGAAGGGCAGAGAAATGGAAAGGGCTGCCCTGCTCCCAGGAATGAGTGGTGGTGGAGGGTCTGGAGGGACTTTCACTGTGGGATGGTCACCCTGAGAGGTGTGGATGCTCGGCCCAGGCGCAGAGACCCAGCTTAGAGCCCCAGAGCCTAGAAGAGGCACCCAGGCAGCATTAGCTGTGAAAAGAGCCAGGTTTCTGTCCACGAGAAAGAGACAGAGCTCTCGGACACAGACTCTGTTTTAAAGGGCCCACGCAGAGAACCTTGTTCATAGCCACTTACCTGGGGCTCAGGCAGGGGAGAACTGAGAGGACTGGAGTTGGGGGAAGAGAGTGTAAAGTTGGAGGCCCAAGGAGAGACACTGTGGGGGACAGCCACCAGAACACTTGTGCTGAGTCATTTTCCAGTATTGCAGTTGCCATCTTTCTGGGGTGGAGCAATCCCCTCTGAGTAGCATCAGCCTGGGGAAAGCAAATGTTCCACCCTCGGTAGTTTCCTCTACCCCAGATATGGTGACAGGTCGTTCTGAGAGGCCAGGAAGCAGGGGGCACATCAGTGACTCAGCTTTCTGGTATTGAGATGGGAGCTCCCTGCCACACTCTCCCTAGTCTATGATTGGTGCTTCCACTTCATAGGAGACTCAGTTGAACCTGTCTGGAGAGTGGGCAGACCACACCTCTGGATCTCAGAGGCCACACCCAACAGGCTCCTCGGGCCACACCCTACTGAAGTCTGTGAAAACAATCTGGACAGATTGACACCTAGGGTCAAGGGGTGGAGCCACACCCACCACCTTTCCTAATCACTGAATTGCCACAGGCTCTGGACTCTAACAGAGGTTTTTTCAGCAGCTGAGCCCAACAAACAGCCAGCAGACAGGCTAAAGGAGGCAAAACTCAGGGAAACTTGGCCATTTGAGTTGACCTTTCCCCAGGCCCAGAGTGGATAAAAGCCAGCCTAGGAGTGCAGCTTGGTATTTTCATGTACACCTGGGCCCAGCAGAGGCAGCCACAAACTCTGGATTGCTTGTAGCTCCAAGAAGGTTGCTGAGGGCCAGTCAAGGGTAGTGTTTCCCACTGGTCTGTGCTGGGTTCCTGCTAGGGAGGTCCAGGGCTGGCACATCCAGGGGCTAACTGTAGAAGCAGTGGTTCAGGACTGTAAAGCCAGTATCCACGGCCACCATCACAGCCGCCTGGCCCATGCAGGTTCGCATTAGATTCGAACAGACGGTAATGAAACAATGAAGGCAAGAACTAGTGGGACATTACCTTTAATCCTAGCTTGCACCGGGTGGGCAAGTAAAAACACACACTGGGCTCCAAAACCCATTCATTCAGCACTCACAAAACTACTGACTTTTCCGAGTTTCCTAGAATAAACGGTTTCTAACCTCACCAGACTTATTCACCTCTGTTTCCCATCTCCTTCTCTCTGCACAAACTCTATACAAACTGGCTTCTCCTTCAGCACTCTGCCATCTTGGCTACTTCTCCTCTCCTCCTCATGGCCTTACTCTGCTCTCCTCTCTAAGAGAGGAGTAAGCTCCCAGTCTGCCCAACTTTATAGTGTAGAAATCAAAAACTTTAATCCAATATACAAACAAGAAAGTCTCTGATACAAAGTCACTTATCTGAGGCATAATGGGATTCCTCATGAGAGTGCACCACCCCATATCAAAAAAGGGTGGGAAAGCCTGACCAGGCAGTGGTGCAGTGGATAAAGCATCAGACTGGGATATGGAAGGACCCAGGTTCGAGACCCCAAGGTCGCCAGCTTGAGCGTGGGCTCAAGTGGTTTGAGCAAAAGCTCACCAGCTTGGACCCAAGGTTGCTGGCTCAAGCAAGGGGTCACTCGGTCTGCTGAAGGCCTGTGGTCAAAGCACATATGAGAAAGCAATCAATGAACAACTAAGGTGTCACAACAAAAAACTGATGATTGATGCTTCTCATCTCTCTCTGTTCCTGTGTGTCTGTCCCTATCTATTCCTCTCTCTGACTCACTGTCTCTGTAAAAACCCTGGGCTTGCACAGTCAAGGCACACATGACAAGCAGTCAATGAACAACTAAAGTGAAACAACTGTGATTTGATACTTCTCATTCTTCACCCCCCCACACACCATAAAAACAATAAATAAAATCTTAAAAAAAAAAAAAAAAAAGAATGGGTAAAGCTTAGTCCTAAAACGAAGCCCAGGCTACAAGGATCCTGCCTGCCCACAGCCCGCCCCCAACATACATTAATATAATCATGCCCATCCCAAGCAAGAAGGGCAACTAATGTCACCTGGGCAATGGGCTTGCACGTGGGCAGCACCATCTTTAACAAAGTGAGCATAATATATTTTATCTGCCCAACAAGGGCCTAACAAACCTTGCTAGAGTGGTATCCTAAGGAAAAGCTCCTCGCCTGACCTGTGGTAGCACAGTGGATAAAGCGTCGACCTGGAAATGCTGAGGTCACTGGTTCAAAAACCCTGGGCTTGCCTGGTCAAGGCACATATGGGAGTTGATGCTTCCAGCTCCTCCCCCCTTCTCTCTCTCTCTGTCTCTCTCCCTCTCTCTCTCCTCTCTCTCTAAAAAAAAAGAATAAATTAAAATAAATAAATAAAATTTAAAAAACAACAACATGTGCTCCCCAAAGTTAGGAAAAGCTTCTCACTCCTGGCCCAGCAGAGGTGAGTTCCACTCTCTGTGATTAGCACTGGCACAGCGGCTCGTGTTCATTGGATACGGTGAAGCTTCACAGTCAGCCGGCCCAGCTGCTGGATATCCTGCCCTGCTGGGCTAGATTACACAGGGGGCAGGGAGAGAGGCTTGGAGCATGGACTTTTAACATGGGGGTCCCTGTGAGTCTATTGGTGGATCTGGTCAAGAGGCTTAGCCACCTTCGGGAGGGTCACAGTCAGCCCCAGGAGAGGACTCTCTCAGTCTTCATCCCTGAGACTGGGGTCTCACAAGCTGAAGGAACTTCTGCAGAGGGGGATGTCGGCCACACTCAGTTTGAACCTACTGCTCACCTTGTTGGGGAGAAATAAAATTTGAGTATCCAGCAGTGGCTAAGGGATCAAGCTCTGGAGTAGAAGCCCCATTCCCTGTACTGAGCTCCTGACCAAGAGACCCCTGAAGTAGGGGTCCCACAGATATTGGATTCACAACCTCAGCTTCCCTAATCCAACAAGCTTGCAACTTATAGAGGGGTTCATTGGGTGAGGCCAGTCTGGATACACACTACAGTCTATACAGAAGACTCTGGGAAGACCAGGCAGTGGCAAGAGTAGGTAAGGCAGCTGAGAAGCAGAGGCAAATCTTATGGAGCTTGGGGCTTTTATGGAGCTGCTGTCAGCTCTAAGCAGGAGGAAGCTGAACCTTATACATAGGTTGGCCCCTACCACACTACCCAGGCACCAAAAACACAATCACAAACAGCAAAAAGAACTATAGCTGCAGACAAGTAGCCCATAGTAGGTTACAAACTACAGTTGTCACCTACAAAAGAAGATCTAGAACCAACACAACTGGTAGCTGGTAGCAGACAGCACTAATCCTAGACTCAGCTAGCTACATAAGCAGCACGCCCAAAAGAGGAGTCTATACACAGACAAAATAGGTAGACAAAGAAATGTGACCCAAATGAATCAACAAGAGAATTCCCCAGAAAAAGAACTAAATGAAATGGAAGTAATCAAACTACCAGATGAAAAGTTAAAAAATAATGATTTTTAGGATGCTCAAGGATCTTAGAGCAACAATGGATGGACATAATGAGCACCTAAATAAAGAGACAGTAAGCATCAAAAAGGACATTGAAATCATAAAAAAGAACCAGTCAGAAATGACAAATTCAATATCAGAAATGAAGACTGCACTAGAAGGAATAAACAGCAGGCTGGATGAAGCAGAGGATCCAATCAGCAAGTTAGATGACAAGATAAACGAAAGCACTGAAGCAAAGCAGCAAAAAGAAAAGAGATTCAAAAAGTCTGAGGAAACTCTATGAGAGCTCTATGACAACATGAAGAGAAACAATATCCGCATCGTAGGGGTTCGTGAAGGAAAAGAGAATGAACAAGAGATAGAGAACCTGTTTGAAGAAATCATAGCTAAAAGCTTCCCTAAATTGATGAAGGAAAATGTCACACAAGTTTAAGAAGCACAGAGAATCCCATTAAAGAGGAACCCAAGGAGGCCTACACCAAGACACATCATAATAATAGTGCCAAAGTTAAGAGATAAAGAAAGAATACTAAAAGCTGCCAGAGAAAAGCAGTTAAATACCCACAGAGGAGCCCAATAAGGATGACATCCAACTTCTCAACAGAAACACTGGAACCCAGAAGGGATTGGCAAGAAATATTCAAAGTGATGCAAAGCAAGAACCTACAACCAAGACTTCTTTATCCAGCAAGGCTGTTGTTTAAAATTGAAGGAGAAATAAAAAGCGTCCCGGACAAAACAGAGCTCAGGGAATTCATTACAACCAAACCAGTACTACAAGAAATGTTAAGGGCCCGCTGTAAAAAGAGCAAAGGAAAAAAATATTGAGAAAAAAAGGATTGTAGATTTTTTTTACAGTTTTGTTTTATTTTTTTATTCATTTTAGAGAGGAGAGGGAGAGACAGAGAGAGAGAGAGAGAGGAGAGACAGAGAGAGAGATGGGGGGGAGGAGCTGGAAGCATCAACTCCCATATGTGCCTTGACCAGGCAAGCCCAGGTCGAACCAGCGACCTCAGCATTTCCAGGTCGACGCTTTATCCACTGCGCCACCACAGGTCAGGCAGGATTGTAGATTTAAAGAATTCAATTACAATCAACAACTACATATCAATAATAACCTTAAATGTAAATGGATTAAATGCTCCAATCAAAAGACATAGGGCAGTTGCATGAATAAGAAAACAGGGCCGTACATATACTGTCTACAAGAGACCCACCTCAGAACAAAAGATGCACATAGACTGAAAGTGAAGGGGTGGAAAAAAAAAAGTATTTCACTTAACTGGAAATGAAAAAAATGCTACAGTAGCAATGCTTATATTTGACAAAATAGACTTTAAAACAAAGACTATAATAAGGGATAAAGAAGGTCACTACATAATGATAAAGGGAGCAATTCAACAAGAGTATATAACTATTGTAAATATCTATGCAACTAATATAGGAGCACCTAAATATATAAAGCAGAGTTTGATAGATATAAAGGGAAAGATCAACAGCAATACTATAATAGTAGGGGATTTTAATACCCCACTAACATCAATGGGTAGCTCCTCCAGAAAGAAAATTAACAAAGAAACAGTGGCCTTAAATGACACACTAGATCAACTGGATTTAATAGATATCTTCAGAACTTTTCATCCCAAAGCAGCAGAATATACATTCTTTTCAAGTGCTCATGGTACATCCTCTAGGATATACCACATGTTAGGACACAAAATGAGTTTGAATGAATTTAAGAAGATTGAAATATGTATAATATCAAGCATCTTCTCTGACCACAATGGCATGAAACTAGAAATCAACTACAATAGAAAAACTGAAAAACATTCAAACATTTGGGGGCTAAATAGCATGTTATTAAATAATGAATGAGTTAACAATGAGATCAAGGAAGAAATAAAAAATTTCCTTGAAACAAATGAAAATGATTATACAACAACTCAAAATTTATGGGACACAGCAAAAGCAGTCCTAAGAGGGGAGTTCATAGCATTACAGGCATACCTTAAGAAGAAAAAGCTCAAATAAACAACTTAACTCTGCATCTAAGAGAATTAGAAAAAGGACAACAAGTAAAACCCAGAGGAAGTAGAAGGAAGAAAATAATAAAGATCAGAGTGGAAATAAATTACACAGAAGCTAAAAAACAATACAGAAGATCAATGAAACCAAGAGCTGGTTCTTTAAAAAGGTAAACAAGATTGATTAATATTTAACCAGACTCATCAAGAAAAAAAGAGAGAGGACTTAAAGAAATAAAATTAGAAATGAAAGTGGAAAAGTAACACTTGCACTGCAGAAATATAAAGGATTGTAAGAAAATACTATGAAGATCTGTATACCCAAAAATTGGTCAACCTGGGTGAAATGGATAAATTCCTAGAAACATATAATCTTCCAAAACTATATATGAAATTCCAATAGAATTCTAAAAGCAGTTACATAAAAAAAAAAAAAAAAGAAAAGTTTGTTACCTGCACAGGAATCCCCACAAGGTTATCAGCTGTTTTCTCAGCAGAAACCCTAAAGACCAGGATAGAGTGGAATGACTTATTTAAAGTGTTGAAAGAAAAAAATTCACATCCAGGAATACTCAGTCTGACCAAGTTATCTTTCAAATATGAAAGAGGAATAAAGGCTTTCCTAGACAAGCAAAAACTGAGGGAGTACATCACTAGAACTGCTTTGCCAGAAATTCTGGAAGGAGTTCTTCAAGCTGAAATAAAAAGACACTACTGACCAATATGAAAACACATGAAAGTGAACGACACGCTGGGAAATTGAATGCACAGTAAGACACAGAGAGCTCTAATCTGCAAGAAGACAGTGTGCTAACCCTGTAACTGTAGCATAAAACTCAAAGGAAAATAAAATTAAAATAATTATGGATACTATAATGTTAACAAATACACAATTTAAAAAGAGGTAAATGAGGACATCAAACATATAAAATGAGGAAGTAAAAGGGAGAAGCTTTTGTAGATGATCAGAGTTAAGTTGTCATCAGCTTGAAGACTGTTTTATCCATGGAATGTCTCATGTAGACGTCATGGTGACCACAGTGCCACACCTGGAGCTGAGTCCCTGAAGATAAGGACGGGGGAGGCAGAGCATCCCAGCACAGACAGTCCCAAGACACAAAGGTAGGCAGAAACAGAAGGAAAAGAAACAATTAAAATGACTGGAAAACAATTAAAAAGATGGCATTAGTAAGTCTTCACATATCAAAAACTCTAAATGTAAATGGATCAAATTTGCCAGTTAAAAGGCACAGAGTAGTTTTCATCTTGGCTGCTACATGCCATCCAGGCTGAAGAAGACCTGGAAACTCTAGGGCCCCTGAGACAAGATCAAGATGTATCAGCAGGCCCTGGCCGGTTGGCTCAGCGGTAGAGCGTCGGCCTGGCGTGCGGGGGACCCGGGTTCGATTCCCGGCCAGGGCACATAGGAGAAGCACCCATTTGCTTCTCCACTCCCCCCCTCCTTCCTCTCTGTCTCTCTCTTCCCCTCTCGCAGCCAAGGCTCCATTGGAGCAAAGATGGCCCGGGTGCTAGGGATGGCTCCTTGGCCTCTGCCCCAGGTGCTAGAGTGGCTCTGGTCGCGGCAGAGCGACGCCCCGGAGGGGCAGAGCATCACCCCCTGGTGGGCAGAGCATCGCCCCTGGTGGGCATGCCGGGTGGATCCCGGTCGGGCGCATGCGGGAGTCTGTCTGACTGTCTCTCCCCGTTTCCAGCTTCAGAAAAATACAAAAAAAAAAAAAAAAAAAAAGATGTATCAGCAAGTATAGGAAGCACCCAGGAGGCAGAGGTAATACTGGTGGCATGCATCAAAATAGCATCAATTAAAACAAAAAGCCCCCAAGTCACATGGGGGAAGTGATATGAGGCATTACTGCTTAACGAAGAACCAGAGCTTCTGCCCAGCTGTCAACCTTGATAAACTGGCCCTGGGTCAGTGAGTTCCCACAGGTCAATGTTGCCAAAAACAAGTGGAACTGCTCCTACCATTGATGTGGTGCAATCGGGTCACTACAAAGCTCTAGGGAAGGGGAAACTCCCAAAGTAGCCTGTCATTACAAAGGCCAAATTTTTCAGCACAAGGGCTGAGAAGAAAGAAGATTAAGGGTATTGAGGGGACCTGTGTTCTGGTAGCTTGAAGCCACACAGTTCATTAAATACATACAAGTGCTTTGCTCTTCTGGTCTGACTGTAAGTTTTGGGGAACCTCTAGCTACCTACCTGTACGTCAAAAACGTGCCTAACAGGTTCTTATGGAACAGTATGAGGGCCTGGGCTTCTCTGCCAATTTCCTGAGAATGAGTGCGGGTATGAGATAGCACAATGACTTAGAGGTCTTGGCCCATTACTTAATGTGAACCTTTTCATTTAGAAAGTGAAAATGATATTTGTTGATCACACACACACACACACACAAACATAAATACAAAATAGTTGTAAAGTAAAAAAAAAAAGGCACAAAATGGCTGGATGAATAAAAAATTTTTGAAACTCCCAACTATATGCTGCCAACAAGACAGCTCATAGGCTCAAAGTGAAGGGCTGAAAAAAATAGATTCCATACAAAAAGAAAGCAAAAGATACAAAGGTAGCTATACTTAAATCAGACAAAATAAACTTTAGCCAAAAACATTAACAAGAAACAAAGATCTTTATACAATGATAAAGGTGTCAAATCATCAAGAACATATTATAATTGTGTGTGTGTGTGTGTGTGTGTGTGTGTATCCAGATTGGAAGACAGAAATATATTAAGCAAATACTAATATGTCGGAAGGGAGGAATAGACAAATTACAATAATAGTGGGGGGATTTAGTACCTTACTTTTAGCAATTGATAGATCATCTAGACAGAAAATCTACTAGGAAACAGTGAACTTGAACCATATATCAAGTGGACCTATCAGATACTCGGAAAACATTCCATACAACAGAAGTAGTATACACAGTCTTCTACTGAATACACACAGACCATGGCCCAGGACAGACAATGTGATATGACACAAAACAAGTCATTGCAAATTTAGAAAAATCGAAATCACCCAAGTGTCTTTTCCAACAATGGTATAAAACTAGAAATTAACAACAAAAGGAAAGTTTTTAAAAAATCTACAACTAGGTGAAAATTAAACAACAAACTTCTGGACAACCAATGGGTCAAAGAAAAAGTAAAAAGAGAAGTAAAAAATATCAAATAAATAAATGAATAAAACATAACACACCAATATGAATGTTTGGGTAGTTTCTGCTTCCAGTGCACTCTTTCCTGAGTCAATGGCCATGTGACTCTTTGGGAAAGGCCAGAAGGAACATTTTACTTGTTTTGAAGGTTCCTCTTTATTGGACCCAGCTGGACCTGTCTTTCTAGTAATAAATGGCAAAGTTGAGAAGTGGCTCAGGTCTGGACAAGGACACAGGATCCAGACATATTGAATGCGTGAGTAGGAAGTCTTTGTGTATTTCTATCATTTAAGTGAGGACAAGGTTCATTGAATGGGGACGGGGAAGGGAGGGGGTTCATGCGCTCTTCCAGTCCTCATAATAGGCTGAGGTCTCCCCAGCCATCAAGACCCACGGTGCTCTCACTTCGCTGTCATAACCACAAAGATGTACTGGGGGTTCCACCATTGGGGCTGTCACCAGTAATCAAAGCAATAAACAGTTGGGAGTGAGGTTGTGCCCTTGGAGCCAGGGAAGGCTAGGTCTAGAGACGTGAGCCCCAAACTTCAGTATAAACCTCCCTAACCCCTGCTCCCCAGGGTAATTCAATTTATCACTGATGATAGAGCAACAGAATGTATTATACCTTGTAGTGTAAAAGTGGTAAAGGGACACATTCTGCTCCCGATGGCCACATGAAGTGTGGAAACACAACTATACCAATGCCCCGTCACCAACTGCACAGTCTTACTGTGGACTCAGCCGTTAGCACACACAGGAGGACGTAATTCATCCCTAGGAGGGTCAGGGAGACATCGTGGGAGGTGATATTTATGTTCAGCTTTGAAGCAGAACCAGCTCTTGGTGAGGGGACAGGGAACACCAGCCAGAGGAAGGAGGCAGACAGAAGCTGGGAGCCCTGACTGTGAGGACCTGCGGGGAGGCCAAGGCGGCTGCACCATAGGGCCGTGGAGGGCAGGAGACACAGGAGGGGACTTGGGACAGGCTGGGTGTGTGGGAAATCCCTACGGCAATCATGAGGTCCAGAAACAAAATATCAGAAACACATCTCTCTCTCTCTCTCTCTCTCTCTCTCTCTCTCTCTCTCTCTCTCTCTCTCTCTCAGTAGAGGGCTGGTCTATCTCAGAAGAGCTGCAAGGCCTCTGACTCTATTTGGTTACATGAAGGTTTCAGCATCCAGTGAGGGTCAGGGCTGTGGCAGTGACTCTGCACACCTCCCCCTGCAGGCTGGGCTGACCAGGCTGATGAGGTGGAGGAGGGAGGAGCTGACCAAGGACCCAGCACAGAGGGGGCAGTAGGGAACAAAGGGGTGACTGTCATTGTATAAGAGAGGGATCTGAGGTGGAGACAGGACAGGATTATGGTGGTTTTCACATCTTTATTGCATTTATTGTGGTATTACATCAAATTCTGAAAATTTCTTTTTCTTTTCTTTTTTTTTTTACAGAGACAGAGAGAGAGTCAGAGAGAGGGATAGATAGGGACAGACAGACAGGAACAGAGAGAGATGAGAAGCATCAATCATTAGTTTTTCATTGCGCATTACAACACCTTAGTTGTTCATTGATTGCTTTCTCACATGTGCCTTTTCCGTCGGCCTTCAGCAGACCAAGTAACCCCTTGCTGGAGCCAGCAACCTTGGGTTCAAGCTGGTGAGCTTTTGCTCAAACCAGATGAACCTGTGCTCAAGCTGGCGACCTGGGGTCTCGAACCTGGGTCCTCTGCATCCCAGTCTGACGTTCTATCCACTGCATCACCACCTGGTCAGGCAGTAGCTGAGATTTTAAAGTAGCAGAGAATATTAAAAATTTAATCGCGGGCCACTCATTAATAAACTCATTACATGGGCCGGATCTGGCCCGCAGGCCATATATTGGCCATGCCTATATTATACATTTCATTTATATCATCTTCATTATTTGTGAGATTTTCAATCTTTTCAAAAGTATATTTTTGCCTGACAAGGTGGTGGCGCAGTGGATAGAGCGTCAGACTAGGATGCAGAGGACCCAGGTTCAAGACCCCGAGGTCACCAGCTTGAGCATGGGTTCACTTGGTTTGAGCAAAAAGCTCACCAGCTTGGACCCAAGGTCACTGGCTTGAACAAGGGGTTACTCGGTCTGCTGAAGGCCCGCAGTCAAAGCACATATGAGAAAGCAATCAATGAACAACTAAGGTGTCGCAAGGAAAAACTGATGATTGATGCTTCTCCTCTCTCTCAGTTCCTGTCTGTCTGTCCCTATCTATCCCTCTCTCTGACTCTCTTTCTGTCTAAAAAAAAAAAAAAAAAAAAAGTATATTTTCCATCCATGATCTCCTCCCATCCTTTGCTATGTATCTTTGTAGAATTTAAAAGGCTCTAATTATTTGTAGGAGCTCTTTATATAGTCTGGATTCTGTTTGTTTGTTTGTTTTTTACAGGGACAGAGAGAGAGTCAGATGTAGACAGACAGACAGGAACGAAGAGAGATGAGAAGCATCAATCATCAGTTTTTCGTTGCCACATCGTAGTTGTTCATTGATTGCTTTCTCATATGTGCCTTGACCTCGGGCCGGGCCCTCAGCAGACTGAGTAACCCCCTGCTCGAACCAGCGACCTTGGATCCATGCCAGTGAGCTTTTTGCTCAAGCCAGATGAGCCTGTGCTCAAGCTGGCAACCCCGGGGTCTCGAACCTGGGTCCTTCCGCATCCCAGTCGGATGCTCTATCCACTGTGCCACCGCCTGGTCAGGCTGGATTCTGATTACTTGTCATAGGGGGACTAAACAACTCTAAGATTAGAGTTTCTGCCATAAAGACTTCTCACTGAAGAGCTTGAGTCCGAGGTGAGGGATCACAGGCAAGTCACTGCTGGGGTGGAGTGTGCTGGGTATACTCAGAATGATGAAAAATCCTCATTCTAATTTCTTCTTATTAAATTTAATTTAAGGGAGTGACATTGGTCCATAGAAACACATAACTTTCAAGAATACATCTCCACAGCATGTGAACTATGCATTGCGTTGTGTGTCTGTTGGTCAAATAAGTTTGTAAATATGATATATATGTTTGCTCACTTATAGTTCGCATTGGGTGTGGGGGACAGGGTGTAAGCAGGCAGGCTTGTGATAGTCAAAGGCTTAGTTTTAAGACTAAGCTTTTCCCCACACCCTTGACTGTTGTATGATGTGGGGTGGTGTACTCTCATGAGGAATCCCATTATGCCTCAGATAAGTGACTTTGTATCAGAGACTTCCTTGTTTGTATAATGGATTAAAGGTTTTGATTTCTTTACTATAAAATGGGGCAGAGGAGCCCATGCTGGAGGATAGCAGAGAAAGGCCACGTGGAGGAGGGGAGAAGCAGCCAAGATGGCGGAGTGCTGAAGGAGAAGCCAGTTTGTGCAAAGTTTGTGCAGATAGAAGGAGATGGGGAACAGAGTTGAATAAGGCTGGTGATCTAGAAACCTTTGATTCTAGGAAACTCGGATAAGTCAGTGGCTTTGGGAGCCCTGAATGGAAAAAGAAGTGTTTTCCCACATACTGTATTTCTTGCTCGCCGGGTGTAAGCTAGGATTAAAGCTAACGGCCCACCAGTTCTTGGCTCTGTTGTTTCATTACCGTCTGTCTGATTCAAATGTGAACTTGCATGGGCCACAGTAAGATGGTGACTGTGGCTACTGCCTTACAGTGCCCATAACCCGAAGCCCAGTCATTGTCCATCACCATGTATTTGGCCCCTTTTGCCAACCAGCTCTCCATCTTCTTCCTGTTAGACACTTCACTTCTGTCTCTGTTCATGAGTCTTAGTTTTATACCTCAGCTATGTGTGAAATCATAGAGTTCTTAGTTTGTTCTGATTTACTAATCCTCATTCCTTATGAACCATGTAAAGCAGGTAGCCAGGGCCACCATCACAGCTGCCTAGCCCATGCAGGTTCACATTGGATTTGGACAGATGGTAATGAAACAATGGAGTCAAGAACTGGCGGGCCATCATCTTGAATCCTAGCTTGCATCCAGCAGGCAAGTAAAAACACACACTGGGCTCAAAAACCCACTCAATTCAGCACTCACAAAGCTACTGACTTATCCGAGTTTCCTAGAATCAAACGTTTCTAGCTCACTAGCCTCATTCTCCTTTGTTCCCCATCTCCTTGTCTCTACACAAACTCTGCACAAACTGGCTTCTCTCTCAGCACTCTGCCATCTTGGCTGTTTCTCCCGGCCTTCTCCACATGGCCTTTCTCTGCTCTCTTCTCTAATGCTAATCTCAGGAACCGAGAGAGCAAGCTCCCGTTCTGCCCCCATTTTATAGTGTTGAAATCAAAACCTTTCATCCAATATACAAAATAGGGAAGTCTCTAATACAAAGTCACTTATCTGGGGCATGATGGGATTGCACCACCCCACATCAAAAAGGGTGAGAAAGGCTTAGTCCTAAAACCAAGCCCCAGGCTACAAGTATCCTGCCTGCCCACAGCCCACCTCCAACACACATTAACATCACCTGGGTGATGGGCTTCCATGTGGGCAGAGCCATCTTTAACAAAGTGAGCATAATATATTTTATCTGCCCAACTATCCATATAAGTTTTGAATCCAGTTATCATAGTAAGAATGAGATGCACTTCTCAGTTAATTTAAGACTGACTTAAATTCTGTTTCTATAGCAATCTAGCAGAATCCCTGGTTTCTTTTACTCCATGACCTTGAAGAATAATGATCGCCTAAAATTCTGTAAAGTGTAAAATTAAATTTCTAATTATTTGTTTTTTAATGATAGAGGTATAAATTATATAGTGAAAAATTCCTAACTCTAACAATCGCAAATAGCATTTTTCCCTTTAAAATATGGTGAGTGTTGGGCAGATAAAATATATTATGCTCACTTTGTTAAAGATGGCACTGCCCACATGGAAGCCTTCACCCAGGTGATATTAATGTGTGTTGGGGCGGGCTGTGGGCAGGCAGGATCCTTGTAGCCTGGAGCTTGGTTTTGGGACTAAGCCTTTTCCACCCTTTTCTTTTTTTTTTTTTAATTTTTAATTTTTATTTATTCATTTTTTAGAAAGGAGAGAGAGGGGGAGAGAGAGAGAGGAGAGAGAGAGAAGGGGGGGAGGAGCAGGAAGCATCAACTTCCATTTGTGCCTTGACCAGGCAAGCCCAGGGTTTTGAACTGGCGACCTCAGCATTCCAGGTCAACGCTTTATCCACTGCGCCACCACAGGTCATCCACCCTTTTCTGATGTGGGGTGGTACAATCCCATCATGCCTCAGATAAGTGACTTTGTATTAGAGACTTCCCTATTTTGTATATTGGATTAAAGGTTTTGATTTCAACACTATAAAATGGGGGCAGACCAGGAGCTTGCTCTCTCTCGGTTCCTGAGTTTAGCATTAGAGGAGAGAGCAGAGAGCAGAGCAGAGAGAGGCCACGTGGAGTAGGCCAGGAGAGGCAGCCAAGATGTTGGAGTGCTGAGTGAGAAGCCAGTTTGTGCAGAGTTTGTGCAGGGAGAAGGAAGGAGATGGGGAACAGAGGTGAATAAGTCTGGTGAGCTAGAAACCTTTGATTCTAGGAAACTCGGATAAGTCAGTAGCTTTGTGAGCACTGAATGTGAGTGGGTTTTGGAACCCAGTGTGTGTTTTTACTTGCCCGCCTGGTGCAAGCTAGAATTAAAGATGATGGCCCACCAGTTTTTGGCTCCATTGTTTCTTTACCGACTCCAATGCGAACCTGCATGTGAATGGCCACAATAGTGGCTACTGACTTTACAGTGAGGTTAGACGAGAACAGAAAGAATCCCTGAGGATCTGTCTCACATTGTGTTCTACCATCAACATTATTTATAAGAACAAGATCCTGATGAAAAGACCTATCACATTTTCTACAACCAAAGTAGATGGACAATGTTCTCTTGGATGAGACTCCTTGTTTATGTAAGAATGAGATGGCACTCAAACACCAGGTGTGCGGGCTTTATTAGAAGAGAAAGACCTGCCAGGGCACTCTTCCGGGAGAAGTGCACCCAAACAGATTCTGAGGCAAATTTTTTATAGGGTTAAGGGAGAGCTTTGAGCAAGTGTGCATTGCATCAGCAGTTCTGGTATGCTCCCTTCTGCAGTTTTACGATATCGGCTTCTTGGAACGCTTCTCCTCGGGGCCACTGACCAGCTTCCTTTTGGAATTCGTGGGAATTCGAAAAGACCAGAGTAACAGGCTTTATTGAAAGGAAGAAAGGAACCCTGCCAGGCACTTCTCTGGGGAGAAGAGTACCAGTTATAGACTAGGGGTGAATTATATAGAGTTTGGGAGAGCCTGAGGGAATACTGAGGCAAAAGTTCTGGTATGTTCCCTTTTATGGTTTTAGGATTTCAGCTTTCTAAAATGCTCCCTCTCGGGGCAGGTTGACCAGCTTCCTGAAATTCCTCTGCCCCAGGGGCATAATCCAGTAAGGGTGAGGTCAGGCAGCCAAGTGGAACAGCAAAAGGACAGTTTGGAATTCACGTATCTATCATTTCCCAACTCTGTGGTTACATATAAAAGAAAGGCAGTTATTAATTTTATAATATACAGTGAGGGGTGACGAGGAGAAAGAGGAAAAAAATTGGAAAATTATTGAAGAGAACTCAAGAAAAGAACCTTGCCAAGTCCCCCATCCAGTTAAGAAGGTCATCAATTTCCGTGCTATAAGGTCTGAACCAGGCGATGTCTTTGAAAACCTGAGTGAGGAAGTAAAAAAATCTTGTGAGGTAATAATTTTGAATTGCTTGCTGCAAGTGCCTAGTGGACAGAGTGACATGGTGATACATGGTCTCCTGGATGAGCCTCATGAGACGTGCTGGTCTGGTTCCTCTCAAATGGGAGGACATGTGGAGATTTTAAGAGACAGGCAACCTGTTGGTGTAAGTTTTTTTAGAAGGACTCAGTATGTGTGTTAAAAGGAAGGGGGTTTGGAGAACATTCAGGAGGGAACTTCTCAGGCTGAGGGGTGGATTCTTCCTGCTGTCATCCCTACCTATTTGATATTTCCCTCGTGAAGTTCTCCTTGGGGTATTGGGGAATAAGAGTGTAGGAGCATTTGATTGTAGGTAATCCTAGAGATTCTCTCATCCGGGCCTGTAGGAACTTGATAAAGAAGGGGGCAAGTGTTTGGATAAGGAGGGTTGTATAGAGGGGTGAAAGCTCTTCCATGGTAAAGTTAGAGATATTCTTTCCTGGCAGCCCTGAAGAGAGCAGTTAGCTTGAGCTAAAAGAAATGTTTCATGTCCATTTGTAGGCTCTTCTTTAGTCAAGAAGATCCAGCGATCTTGTCCCCTTACTATGTGAGGGGTAAAAAGACTGAGATGTGTTAAGAGGTGAATGCTATTCATTTTCCTAGTTTTTCAGGGATATGGAAGAGCTTTAGGGTTAGGGGACCTGTAGGGGTTGAAAGATAGGATTTAGGAGGTTTGCTGATATAGAGTTTCAGATTTATTTTATTTCATAAGGGCAGGTTTCAGGGTTGGTGTGTACCGTTAGGTAGATTTTTCCAATTTTCTGATTGGTGAAGGTCTGCATGCGGTTCTATAAGAAACTAATGAACAAACATAAGAGGCAGGGTCCATAAGTTAGAAAAATAAATAGGAGAGTAAGTGGACCAATGAAAGGCAATAGTCAAGACACCCAGTTTGTGTGAAACCACTGATTCCATGTTTACAAATTCACTGGGCTTCAGAGAGAGAGAGAGAGAGTAGGAATAAGACTACTCTCCCTCTGCAGTGGCCAGTCCCTCTGCTGCCCCTAGAACTACTTCTGTAGAGATTTCTAAAGCCACAAGAAGAGGAATTACCTGTACAGCTCATTTGGTCCATAGATTGACAGGTAGTGTACTGGGAACTGGAAGAGGCTCATGGGGTGGGATTAGGTTGATATTTGGGGTGAGATAGATTAGGGTACAGGTTTCTGTCTAATTAGTAGGGAGATACATATAGGTGTTGGTCCCACACGAGTAGAAAGCACCTGATTGGGTGAGGCAGGTTGAGAGGTGAATAGAGAATAGAAGGACAAGGGGTCAGTTTTGTTTCTCTGTTTCTGAGCTCCAGATGGTCAGGGTGGAGGAAAGAGTCATCCCAATAAGTGGGGAGAGTAGAGGATTGTTAGCTAGGATGACTGATTAAACATTCTTTGAAAACCAGTTTTCTGACTGTACAAATTCTTTTTTCTATGTACAACCTTCCTACAATCTGCACAAACCTTCTACAACTTACATAAACCTTCAGCTTTCATGCACTTTCTTATCCAGAAATAACTGGCCTTCATAACAGCTTGCTTTTTCCTTTTTCTTTCAAAAGTATTTCCATACCTTATACCTTCTATTATCAAAACCATATAATTTCTTTCTAGTCAGAACTCTTGATTTAAAAAATCTTTAACCTTTAGTGTCAATTAAGTTGACTTTCTTTTAATCCTAGTTTCCCTTTTCCCAAAGCCTGGTTAGAAGAGTCCTTAGTTTTTTCATATCTTTGCCATACGTAGACCAACCAGCTTCAGGTTTGTGGTTGAAATAAGGTATGCCATTTTTCTACTTTAGCAGCAGTGGGAGTTGTCAGGATCACGGTGTGTGGACCTGTCCATGTGAAAGTCAGTCCTTGAGTGATGTAATGCTGGAAGCACCTCTTGGACAGTCTTTGAAAGTTTTCTGAGTAACCTGTAAATCCTGCAAGTGCTTAGGGCAGGGGTCCCCAAACATTTTACACAGGGGGCCAGTTCACTGTCCCTCAGACTGTTAGAGGGCCAGACTATAAAAAAAAACTATGAACCAATCCCTATGCACACTGCACATATCTTATTTTAAAGTAAAAAAACAAAATGGGAACAAATACAATATTTAAAATAAAGAACAAGTAAATTTAAATCAACAAACTGACCAGTATTTCAATGGAAGCTATGGGCCTGCTTTTGGCTAATGAGATGGTCAATGTGCTCCTCTCACTGACCACCAATGAAAGAGGTACCTCTTCTGGAAGTGTGGCGGGGGCCAGATAAATGGTTTCAGGGGGCTGCATGCGGCCCGTTTTGCCATAGTTTGGGGACCCCTGGCTTAGGGAAAGGGTGGTTATATTTCTACACTTTGCAGTTAGAGTTTAAGTCCTAGTGGCCACTGCTTCTAGCTGGAATTAGCAGCAGGTCCCAGCCTATAATAGGCATGGGGCATTGAGACAAGAGGAATAATGGAGATATTATACATTAAATAAAGCAATAAAATCAGACTGTCAATACTTACAGTAGAGATCTGCGAGGGATAAATAAAATTCAAATATTTAGGCAAGGCATAGTAGATGGCCCTTGTATTTACAAGAAATGAGATCAGCTTATCTGCTACTTGGAAGAAATACCTTAGGCTCGTGAACAATGTCCTTGGGCCTTCAGTGGCAATTCCCAGCATGCTGGGCAAGGTCAGGTCACAGGTAGCTGGAGGAGGGCTAGAAGAGACTGAACCTTCCCTCCATGGAGCAAGGGGCAGCTTACCTTCTCGTGTCCCTCTTTCCACAGCACAGGTGTGCCAGCTGGTGGGGCCAGGGAGCCTGGCAGGCTTCATCAGTTCAGTTCAATGACCTTTCTTTCCACTCTGGAGCAGGGCCCTGATGGAATTCTATAAAGCCCTTTAGGGCACTGGAGCCAAAAGCTGGTATTTCCTGACCTTTGGGGGGCCTTATTTGCCTTTTCTGTTACTTCCTTGGCCATTATAGACCTTAAAAGCCAAGCTCAGAAGATCTCACTGAGGGGCTTGACTAAGAGAGCAATATGGGGAATTCAGTGTTTAAAGAAGCCTATTAGACCAAGGAAAGAAAAGATTTGATTTGCGGTGGTAGGTGGTTGGAGACTGCAGAGGGTCTGAATTTGATTTAGGGTGAGACCTGAGGTGGTGGGGGTTAAGGCGATGCCCAGACAGACTACAGACTGAGAGTGAAGTTGAGCCTTAGCAGAGAAGACATGATATCCCTTCACAGTGAGGGAGTTAAGGGTGGTGGTGTGTCTCCTTGAAACAGGCAGGGAGGGGTGTAGAGGAGTAGGTTATCTACATATTGTAAGAGAGTACTAGTTTTGAGATTGCATGCTGCTAAATTCTGAGCTAGTGCTTGCCGAAACAGGTGTGGGCTGTTTTTGATCCCCTAGGGTAAGACAGTCCATGTAAGTTGCTGAGCTGTATTCGTGTCTAGGTCAGTCCAGGTGAATGCAAACAGAAAGTAAGAGTCAGGGTGTAGAGGAATGGAAAAGAAGGCATTCTTGAGGTCTAGGACCCTGAAGTGAGTGTTGTTTGAGAAAATGTGTGACAGTAACTTGTAGAGATTAGAGACTACTGGATGGAGGGGAACTACTGCCTCATTGATTAGGTGTAAGGCTTGTATGAAGCAATAAGCTCCTGAAGGTTTTTGAACAGGAAGGATGGGAGTATTGCAGGGAGAATCCGTGGGGATGAGTAAGCCCTGTTTAAGAGGTGGGTAATTATTGGTTTAAGGCCTTAGAAACAGACACAGTTAAACATTAAACAAAGACTTCAAATACACATTATGAATTAAAGAATTTACAGTTTATTTTTTTTACATTTTATTTATTTATCTTTTTAGAGAGAGGAGACACAAAGAGAGAGAGAGAGAGACAGAGAGAGAAAAGAGATAGAAAGAACAGAGGGAGGAGCAGGAAGCATCAACTCCCATATGTGCTTTGACCAGGCAAGCCTGGGGTTTAAAACCGGCGACCTCAGCATTCCAGGTCAACGCTTTTACCCACTGCGCCACCACAGGTCAGGCCGAATTAAGGAATTTAAATGAGCGCACTTTATTTGTTTCAATTCAAATTATACTAGAGATATTTTCTGACAAACAAAGAGCCAAGACGGATTACTTACTCACATAGCTTAATATACAATTCTGTTTTTATAAGTTTTTTTGAGATGGCAGGGAGTTGCCAGCATAGATGGGAGAAAGAGAGAAAGTAGATGGATGGACAACATGAGTAGCTGGATGGAAAAGAAGGAGGGTCAGAATCTGCAGGAGGAGGAGGAGGAGAGGAGGGTAAAGTACTGGTGTGGTGCCACGTGGTCAGAGGAGTAAAAAAACATTTAGAGCTTTGAGGAGAGGGGAGGGGGCAAGGAGAAAAGAGGCACAGTCACAGTTTTTAAGGAAGGAGGAAGGGTCAGAAAAGAGACAGGCACTGCAGCCGGAGCCACAGCTTCTAATGAGGGGGGAGGGGACAAAGAGCACAGTGGAGAAGGGAGAAGTTCCCGGCCAGCAGGGAAGGAGAGAGTGTGGTATTTGCAGGTGAATGAGAAACAGGTTTCTGTGAAGGGAGGGGCTCTTGGAGGGAAGAGACTTGAGCGAAAGAGATTTGCAGAGGGACCAGAGAGGGGTGCCAAGAGAGGGGTGCCCCCAGAAGTCAGGCAGGAGGGGGAGAGAGTTGGGAGTCTGCGGAGAAGGAAAGATTAGGAGAGGAGGTTTTAGGTGAGGTTTCTTTGGCCAAAATGACCTGCGTATAGAACAGAAGGCACAGAAATTAAGGACAGGAGTGAAAGTAAAAGGAAGCCTGCCTGCACGTAAGGCATTCTGATGCCCTCCCCGTCCGGTGGCAAAAGTTGTCAAGGTCTCTCAGAATATTGTAACCGAATGTCTCGTTTTCAGGCCAATGGGAGTCATTGTCTAATTTGTATTGGGGCCACACTGTGTTACAGAAGAAAATGAGTTTTTTTGACTTAAGGACAGAGAGGCGCAACTTAGTGAGGTTTTTTTATGAGACATTCTAGAGGGGTCTGGTTGGAAGGCTTAGACTCTGAAGAGCCCATAGTGGAGACAGGTGAGCAAGAGGGGGCGTCCCGCCTTTTGTCACTGTCCCAAGAGGAGAGAATCTCCGTGTGGGGGAGTCGTCCCTGATAGAGGTCATCGCCACCTGTCAGGGAGCTCTGAGGATGAGATGTTTAAGAGAGTGGAGAGGTTTGGCTAGGTGCCTAGTCTTCCGTGCAGTCTACTGAGACTGAAAGTCAAGCTCCTCAAAACGTGAGGCGTGTCAGAGAAAACCATCCGACCAGAGAAAATTTTGTGGAAAAGAGAAGCCGACTGGGGAAGGGGAAGGGAGAAACTCCTTGCCTTCTGGTCCAGCAGGGGTTCAGAACAGGGTTAGACACTGCCGGCCAATCGACCTACAATTACACGTCCAAACAGAATCAGGGTGTAAGACTGGGACGAACTGCCACTGCCCATTGCTTCCCTGGTTATAAGTTTGAATGGCAAAGAGGGATCGTCCAGGCAGTTAGCACCCTGTCCTGGGTTTCGGCACCAAATGTTGGAATCCATGAGAGTTCGAAAAGACCAGAGTTACAGGCTTTATTGAAAGGAAGAAAGGAACCCTGCCAGGCACTTCTCTGGGGAGAAGAGCACCAGTTACAGACTAGGGGCAAATTATATAGAGTCTGAGAGAGCCTGAGAGGATACTGAGGCAAAAGTTCTGGTATGTTCCCTTTTATGGTTTTAGGATTTCAGCTTTCTAAAATGCTCCCTCTCGGGGCAGGTTGACCAGCTTCCTGAAATTCCTCTGCCCCAGGGGCATAATCCAGTAAGAGTGAGGTCAGGCAGCCAAGTGGAACCGCAAAAGGACAGTTTGGAATTCACGTATCTATCACTTCCTAGAACTGTTCTGTTTCAGGGGTGATAGTCCAGTAAGTAAGGGTGGCGTCAGATAGACAAGCAGAACAGCAAAAGAGCAGTTTGGAAGTTTTGGTAAATTTATGTATTTATCAGTTTAAGCAGTTAGAAGACTAAGTACAAGGACTCTGACAATTGGCACCAAGAGAAAATGTAACCAAATGTTGAAAAACAGTGCAGAATTGACTGATTCCCCCAGTGGAAAAAAAACAACATGAACACTGCATCTGGTGCATCATCATGATCTTCTGGAGGTCTCCCCATCTGCTGCGGGGACTGCATCTCCTGGCTGTCAGCAGGAATGGAGAAGGCAGACAACAGATAGGACACATGTTGAACTAGATGACACTGTCAGGAGCTTGTGAGCAGCATCTTCTGTCATCAGGAAAAAAACAACACGTTTGTCCCAGCTGCTAAGGAAATCAGGGTCAGTTCCTCTGGGGCTACGGTCCCCGGACAACATCACTTCAATCTCAGAGCCCCACCTTTGCTGACATATATATATATTTCCCATCAATCCTCACCACCACATGGGTCCTACAGTTTGTACCAATGTTCTCCCTCATTTACCACATGACAATCAGACCCAAGTCCTGCTAATGACAGGCGGAGCCAGGACTTAAAGTGCAAATGAATTGTTTTGCTCACTCTATTGAAGTCCTGAGGCCAAAGCATCCCTGAGGAGTCCTGTCTAAAGAGTATGGCCTGATCCTGCTTCCTCTGGCCCTGGGGAGGGCTGCAGACAAACCTCCTTTTTCCCCTCCTCTCTCCTACTCTCCCTGCCCTGGTCACAGCACAGCCTCTGAGAGTGACTGTCCCCGCCCTTCCTTCTCCATTCCTGCTGCAGTCACATGTCAGCATCGCAACCCCTCCTGCAGCTCAGCCCCATTGATCTTTCTATCTCTGAAGTCACCTCTACTCAAGGCAGGACCACCCCTCAGTGGCAGGATCTGAGTCTGGAGGAGGCTGGCTGCCAGGTGATTGCACCAGGGCTCAGCCAGGAATCCCAGGGTCCATGGAGAACTGGCCTCCTTCTAACCACATCCTGCACAGTCCCTACTGTTCACCTGCTGCCTTATCTGCTATCTCCAAAGTAACTTTCTCTGGGAACACAGCTGTGAACCTCAATGGTTTTCTTTCTTTCTTTTTTTTTTTTTTTTACAGAGACAGAGAGAGAGTCAGAGAAAGGGATAGACAAAGACAGACAGACAGGAACGAAGAGAGATGAGAAGCATCAATCATCATTTTTTGTTGTGACACCTTAGTGCAGGGGTCCCCATGGCCTGCGAGCGACATGCGGCCCCCTGAGGCCATTTATCTGCCCTGCTGCACTTCCGGAAGGGGCACCTCTTTCATTGGTGGTCAGTGAGAGGAGCACAGGATGCATCTGCACCCTGTGCTCCTGGAGTACTGTATGTGGTGGTGCCTCAAAGCGCGGTGTCGCTCACGTACAGTACTACTTCCAGTGACGCAAGACACACGTGTCATGGCTCCGGAAGCACATCATATCACGCACATCTGGTCTGCGGCGCCCCGCATCACCGGAAGCAGTGTGAAATAACATCGGAAGTAAGAAGAAAGGCAAAGCACTATAACTATTACTACGCAATACAATGGTCCCCATACTCCCCCAAATGTACAACATAATGGCCTCTATAATCTCCCTTTGCCCAAAAGTCTCCCCCCCCCGCCATTACTACACACCATGTTTCCTCTATTATAAGACCCTGTCTTATATTATATTAATTTTACCCCCAAAAGACGGGGACTGTCTTATTTTTAGTTCCCATTGAAATACTGGTCAGTTTGTTGATTTAAATTTACTTGTTCTTTATTTTAAATATTGTATTTGTTCCCATTTTGTTTTCTTACTTTAAACTAAGATATGTGCAGTGTGCATAGGGATTTGTTCATATTTTTTTTATAGTTTGGCCCTCCAAAGGTCTGAGGGACAGTGAACTGACCCCCTGTGTAAAAAGTTTTGGGACCCTTGCCTTAGTTGTTCATTGCTTTCTCATATGTGCCTTGACTGTGGGGCCTTCAGCTGACCAAGTAACCCCTTGCTCGAGCCAGTGACCTTCGTTCCAAGCTGGTGAGCTTTGCACAAACCAGATGAGCCCGCGCTCAAGCTGGCAACCTCAGGGTCTTGAACCTGGGTCCTCCACATCCCAGTCCAATGCTCTATTTACTGCACCACTTCCTGGTCAGGCGAATTTCAATGGTTTTGAGTGGGATCTGCAAAACCTTCTACCTCTTTCCTGGGATTACACCTTGGCCCCCTCCTCTTAACCCCCTGGGTATTCCCTTCCCCTGGACACATCACAGGGAGCCACCAGGCTGCTCTCACCTGGAAGTGGGCACTGCCCATGCCCTGTGTGCCTGCTGTCCCCACACCACCCGCACTGGGCCCAAACACACTCCCCAGCTAGAGAATCTGAGTTAGGACTGAAATCACTAACCCTTCAGCATCAACAGGCCTGAAGCCTAGCTGTGGGCCCTCCCATCCCCTCTGGCATTAACAGTGAGCACCCAGCACATCTCAGGGCTGAGCTTGTCCAAGTCACTTCTATAAAGTGGTATGATTTCCACAAAGAGAAGGTCTAATTTTCTCACAGAGAAGGTTCAGGGAGGGGACAGGGGTCGGGCTGGGAATTCACCTTTCTCCCCTCACTCCAGGCCTCCACCCCTCACTTCCCACTCAGTCCTGCCCTCTGTACCTCTTAATGTAAACAGGCAAAGACGACAACTTGGAAGGAACAGGTGAGGAAAACAGCAAGGGTCCAGTTGAAATTGTTGTTCGTGGCCTTGGATTGGGCTGTGGCTGCAGCCATCGTTGATGCAGCTGCAATGGAAACACAAGAGTGACATCCTGTCCAGACCCCAAATCTGAGGAGACCCGTCCTCAGTCCCTGCTGCCCCAGCTACTCCTACAATGCAGACAGTTTCTACTCCTCTACATGTGACAGCCACTGTGACAGTTCCCGAGGTTGGAACAGAGAGAGGAGATGGGCTGTGGGTCAAATAAGTTTACAAATATGATGTATGTGTTTGCTGGCTTATAGTTTGTATTGGGTGTGGGGGTCAGGCAGGATCATTATAGACTAAGGCTTAGTTTTAAGACTAAGCCTTTCCCACCCTTTTAATCCTAAAATCTTCTCAACACTAAGCTTCCCCCACACCCTTGACTGATGCATGATGTGGGGTGGTGCACTCTCATGAGGAATCCCATTATGCCTCAGTCTTTGTATCAGAGACTTCCTTGTCTGTATATTGGATTAAAGGTTTTTATTTCTATACTATAAAATGGGGCCGAGAAGCCCATGCTAGGAGAGAAGAGCAGAGAAAGGCCATGTGGAGGAAAGGAGAAGCAGCCAAGATGGCAGAGTGCTGAAAGAGAAGCCAGTTGGTAGAGAGTTTGTGCAGAGAAAAGGAGATGGAGAACAGAGGTGAATAAGGCTGGTGAGGTAGAAATCTTTGATTTCTATAAGTCGAATAAGTCAGTGGCTTTGGGAGCCCTGAATGGAAAGGAAAGTGTTTTTCCCCTGTGTATATTCTTGCCCGCCGGGTGCAAGCTAGAATTAAAGGTAATGGCCCACCAGTTCTTGGCTCTGTTGTTTCATTACCGTCTGAATTAAATGAGAACCTGCATGGACCAGGCGGCTGTGATGGTGGCCGTGGCTACTGGCTTTATATGGACCCTGTTGGGTAGATAAAATATATTATGCTCAAAAAAAAAAAAAAAAAAAAAAAAAAAAAAAATATATATATATATATATATATATATATATATATAGTAAAGCCAGTAGTCAAGGCCAGGGCCACCATCACAGCTGCCTGGCCCATGCAGGTTCACATTGGATTCGGACAGTCGGTAAAGAAACAACGGAGCCAAAAACTGATGGGCCATCATCTTTAATCCTAGCTTGCACCCGGCGGGCAAGTTAAAACACACACTGGGCTCCAAAACCCACTCATTCAGTGCTCACAAAGCTACTGACTTATCTGAGTTTCCTAGAATCAAAGGTTTCTAGCTCACCAGACTTATTCACCTCTGTTCCCCATCTCCTTCCTTCTCCCTGCACAAACTCTGCACAAAACTGGCTTTTCACTCAGCACTCCGCCATCTTGGCTGCTTCTCCTGGCCTACTCCACATGGCCTTTCTCTGCTCTCCTCTCTGCTCTCTCCTCTAATGATAATCTCAGGAACCGAGAGAGCAAGTTTCCCGTTCTGTCCCCATTTTATAGTGTAGAAATCAAAACCTTTAATCCAATATACAAAATAGGGAAGTCTCTAACACAGTCACTTATCTGAGGCATATTATGCTGACTTTGTTAAAGATGGTGCTGCCACGTGGAGGCCGTCGCCCAGGTGATATTAATGTGTGTTGGGGGCGGGCTGTGGGCAGGCAGGATCCTTGTAGCCTGGGACTTGGTTTTGGGACTAAGCTTTTCCCACCCTTTTTGATGTGGGGTGGTACAATCCCATCATGCCTCAGATAAGTGACTTTGTATTAGACTAGAGACTTCCCTATTTTGTATATTGGATTAAAGGTTTTGATTTCTACACTATAAAATGGGGACAGAACGGGAAACTTGCTCTCTCGGTTCCTGGGATTATTAGCATTAGAGGAGAGAGCAGAACGGAGATCAGAGAAAGGCCACATGGAAGAGGCTAGGAGAAGCAGCCAAGATGGTGGAGTGCTGAGTGAGAAGCCAGTTTTGTGCAGAGTTTGTGCAGGGAGAAGGAAGGAGATGGGGAACAGAGGTGAATAAGTCTGGTGAGCTAGAAACCTTTGATTCTAGGAAACTCGGATAAGTCAGTAGCTTTGTGAGCACTGAATGAGTGGGTTTTGGAGCCCAGTGTGTATTTTTTACTTGCCTGCCGGGTGCAAGCTAGGATTAAAGATGAAGGCCCACCAGTTTTTGGCTTCGTTGTTTCTTTACCGACTGTCCGAATCCAATGCGAACCTGCTTGGGCCAGGTGGCTGTGATGGTGGCTACTGGCTTTACAGGCCCTGTACTCTTGGTGCTCATATTGCTTTGGGGAAAGTAAGGGTCACACTATACTCAGTCCCTTCTGCTGGGACAGAAAGGCAGTGACACATGAGGAAGGCGGTAGAGAAGTCCTCTCAGGAGCCAACATGGGAGGCAGTATTGAAGGATTTCCAGAAACAGATCAGAGGAGGTTAAGAAGGGTGATGCTAAGAAGAGGGGACAGTAGAAGGAACAGGCCCTAAAACAGAATGATGGCCTAACCAGGTGGTAGCACAGTGGATAGAGCATCGGACTGGGATGCAGAGGACCCAGGTTTGAGATCCCGAGGTCGCCAGCTTGAGTGAGGGCTCATCTAGTTTGAGCAAAGCTCACCAGCTTGGATCCAAGGTTGCTGGCTCGAGCAAGGGATTACTCGGTCTGCTGAAGGCCCACAGTCAAGGCACATATGAGAAAGCAATCAATGAACAACTAAGGTGTCACAACGAAAAACTGATGATTGATGCTTCTCATCTCTCTTCATTCCTGTCTGTCCCTATCTATCCCTCTCTCTGACTCTCTCTCTGCCTCTGAAAAAACAAAAAAACAAAACCAGAACAATGCCCTCATGTTTGGGGTCAGCATAAATCCAAGGTGAGGGGCCCCAGTTCATGTGCAGTGAGGAAGAAGAGGGGAAGGGAAAGGGGGACGCAGAGCACACCTGTGGCCGTTCTCCTCCCCAGAGCCCACTGAGGGTGATCACTTATTCAAACACACACACTCACACAAGAGCAGGTCAACATCATCTCAAGAGAACAATCACATCATCCCCGTCTTTCTCATCTTCCCTGTTACCTGCGCTCTCCGGCTCTTTCTTCCAGTGCACCAGGAATGTCTCAAGCCACTCCCTGCAGTCTCCGCTTAGGGTGTTTGTGAAGGTCATGGTCAATTCCTTGTCATTCTCCCACTTCTCTTTCATCCCTTCACCTCCAGAATGATCCACTGTATACTTCCTAGTCTCCGAGTCAAAGACAAGGAATTTCTCTCCATCAAAGCCAAATTCCGCGGATCCACTGGTGAGTCCATTGTCTTTACACTCACACATCATCCTGCCCTGCAGAGTGAGAGGAACTGCCCCGCCCACGGGAAAGAGTTGGCCTCTACTTTTCACAGATCCTTTGCCCCATGCTGGGGAAGGCACCTTCCCTCTGCTCCCCTCCTATCTCCTGGTCCTGCTGTATCCTGAGTCAGCCCTTGCTGTAGGGTCTCCTGGGTGGGACCAAGTTCCAATATTTATATAATATATTAGATTGATGTATATTGGAGGAAGTTGGTTAGTTAATAAGCTAATTAGACATTTATTTATTCTTCAGTCAGGATTAGTCATTTTCAGTTATAGTTTGTGTTAAAAATTCCAAAAAGCAGCCTGACCTGTGGTGGCGCAGTAGATAAAGCGTCAACCTGGAAACACTGAGGTTGCCGGTTCAAAACCCTGGGCTTGCCTGGTCAAGGCACATATGGGAGTTGATGCTTCCTGCTCCTCCCCCCTTCTCTCTCTCTCTATAATGAATAAATAAAATCTTTTTAAAAAGGCCCTGGCTGGTTGGCTCAGTGGTAGAGCGTCAGCCTGGCGTGCAGAAGTCCCGAGTTCGATTCCCGGCCAGGGCACACAGGAGAAGCGCCCATCTGCTTCTCCACCCCTCCCCCTCTCCTTCCTGCAGCTAAGGCTCCATTGGAGCAAAGATGGCCCGGGCACTGGGGATGGCTCCTTGGCCTCTGCCCCAGGCGCTAGAGTGGCTCTGGTCGCGACAGAGCGATGCCCCAGAGGGGCAGAGCATCGCCCCCTGGTGGGCAGAGCGTTGCCCCCTGGTAGGCGTGCCGGGTGGATCCCGGTCGGGCGCATGCGGGAGTCTGTCTGACTGTCTCTCCCCGTTTCCAGCTTCAGAGAAATAAAAAAAATAAAAATAAAAAAAAATTCCAAAAAGCATTTGAAGTGGCTTACAATTGTCAAATACATGTAAAACAGGACAATTAAGATTAGTTTAAAAAAATTTAAAAATCTGTGGGAGAAAGAGCTAACCTAATATTATAAATTTGAAAGGTAAATTTAATTCCAAGTTTCTCCATAGGCAAAGTCATAAAATAATATTGGGTCATGTAAATTTTTGTCAATAAAACTACTAATGTTGTGCCTGACCTGTGGTGGCACAGTGGATAAAGCGTCAACCTGGAAATACTGAGGTTGCTGGTTTGAAACCCTGGGCTTGCCTGGTCAAGGCACATATGGGAGTTGATGCTTCCAGCTCCTCCCCACCTTCTCTCTCTGTCTCTCTCTCCTCTCTCTCTCCCTCTCTGTCTCTCTCTCTCTTCTCTCTCCCTTTCTCTCTCCTCTCTAAAATGAATAAATAAAATTAAAACAAAACAAAACAAAAAAGCCCAACTACTAATGTGCCTGACCAGGTGGTGGTGCAGTGGATACAGCACCGGACTGAAATGCGGAGGACCCAGGTTCGAGAACCCGAGGTCACCAGCTTGAGCGTGGGCTCATCTGGTTTGAGCAAAAGCTCACCAGCTTGGACCCAAGGTCGCTGGCTTGAGCAAGGGGTTACTCAGTCTGCTGAAGGCCCACGGTCAAGGCACAGATGAGAAAGCAATCAATGAACAACTAAGGTGTCGCCATGAAAAAGTGATGATTGATGCTTCTCATCTCTCTCTGTTCCTCTCTATCTGTCCCTATCTCTCTCTCTCTCTCTCTCTCTCTCTCTCTCTCTCTGTTTTTAAAAAAAACTACTGGCCCTGGCCAGTTGGCTCAGTGGTAGAGCGTCGGCCTGGCGTGCAGGAGTCCCAGGTTTGATTCCCGGCCAGGGCACACAGGAGAAGCGCCCATCGGCTTCTCCACCCCTCCTCCTCTCCTTCCTCTCTGTCTCTCTCTTTCCCGCCCGCAGCCAAGGCTTCATTGGAGCAAAGTTTGCCTGGGCACTGAGGATGGCTCTGTGGCCTCTGCCTCAGGTGCTAGAATGGCTCTGATTGCGGCAGAGCAACACCCCAAGATGGGCAGAGCATCGTCCCTGGTGGGCGTGCCGGGTGGATCCCGGTCAGGCGCATGCGGGGGTCTGTCTGACTGCCTCCCCGTTTCCAACTTCAGGAAAAAAAAAGAAAAATAAATAAATAAAAAATAAACTACTAATGCTATGAATTTAATAAAATTTTAAAAAACCAAACTTCTGCCCTGGGCCTTTCAAACTTACCACTTTTTGTAACAATCTCCAATTTAATGTCAAGCAGGTTCTTTCTGAGATCTTCCATCAGGTTTCTCAGAGCTTCTGCCTGTCTCTCCCAGGCCTCTGTGGCATTCACCTTCAGCCCCAGATGACCAATGGGTTCAACCTCCTGGCTACTACAGGAATAATACAGAAATGTGGTTCCATTGGCCTGGCCTTGCACCTCACACCATGGTTGTCCATTAGTAGTGACACTGAATTTATAGCAAAGAGAGGGATCATCTGTAAAGGAAAAACAAAGATATAGTTGGGGTTGGGAAGAAAGGACTCACAGACACCCCGCCCCCAACACTGTGACAGCAAGAGAATCCTGATGGCTGGGCTGGCAGGACATAACACCGTAACCAGGTGACGGCTAGTGCCCCTCCATTAGTGGAAGAGAACCCGGTAAGAAGCCAGATTCTCAGAACACATCTCCTGGGTCCACCAGGCCAGTACCCAGCATTAGTCAGCCCATAACCAAAGCAGGGACTTGCCAGACCTGCTAGGAGAGGGAAAGTCTAGATTCCAGAGGACTTTTAGAAACCACCAGCCTGTGCCATGCAGGGGGAAGGTGGAGTGTGTAGGGTCTGCTCCTGAGGGAGCTGGGAGACAGCAGGGGAGGGGTGAGGCGGGAACTCCATGTTGGAGAATGCCAGTTGACTACAGTGGGTCACGGGATTTAGCGCAGCCCTGGGAGATGGTGCCTACCTGCTACTAGGATGGGTCTTTGGGATTTGGGGAAAGGGAGGCTGCACTGCATGGAATAGAAAAGCCAGAAGTTCTGCGCAGGCTGGGCCTAGTGTGTGAGCTGACATCATCATAGGTCTGTTATTTAAGTGGTGCATGGCGATGGGAACCAGGTAAGGAGCAGACACCTGTCCCAGGTCCTGCTCACAATGTTATAAAGTACTGCAATCTGCAGGTTACATAGAGACACTAAATCCAAATGAATTTTTTGAGGAGTTTATTAACTAGCCAGCTAGCTACACGGGGCACAATTTCAAATCATGTAGGCCCTCTTACCAGTCTAGACACTCTTTTATACAAAATCAAGTACTGGTTGGGGTGGGTAAGAAGGGAGCATGGTACAATAGTCAATTACTAACAAGCTTACAACATCTATCTACAGGATCTATTAAAAAAAAAAAAAAGTGCCTGACCAGGCGGTGGTGCAGTGGATAGAGCATCGGGCTGGGATGCAGAGGACCCGGGTTCGAGACCCCGAGGTCGTCAGCTTGAGCGCGGGCTCATCTGGTTTGAGCAAAAGCTCACCAGCTTGGACCCAAGGTCACTGACTCAAGCAAGGGGTTACTCAGTCTGCTGTAGGCCCGCGGTCAAGGTACATATGAGAAAGCAATCAATGAACAATTAAGGTGTCACAACAAAAAAATGATAATTGATGTTTCTCATCTCTCCTCGTTCCTGTCTGTCTGTCCCTGTCTATCCCTCTCTCTGACTCTCCATCTGTCTCTGTAAAAAATAAATAAAAATAAAAATTAAAAGGAAAAAGCATTCTTACACATCAAGACCACAAGATAACACAATAGTGATAATTGTTTTACATACCCAGCTAAGACACTCCCAAATCTTCTAGTGTCTACCACCATCCCTGTCACCACAGCGAAATGGTTAGCTTAGGATAAGGAGAGGGGCTAAATGAAAATACCCTTGCTAAACGTGTTGGGGCTAGTATAGGAAACCTAATAAGCTAGTCCCTGTTTGTTTAGTTTACAAGTTTTTATACATATAAAGGATTTCAAGAGGGATGATTATTAGAAAGCATATAAAATGTTACAGAATGCAGGTTTTTCAAGCAAGGGAAGTGGTCTCAAGATCCCTTTGTCTAGACCAGTGGTAGTCAACCTGGTCCCTACCACCCACTAGTGGGCGTCCCAGCTTTCATGGTGGGCGGTAGTGGAGCAACCAAAGTATAAATAAAAAGATAGATTTAACTATAGTAAGTTGTTTTATAAAGATTTATTCTGGCGCCCTGGCCGGTTGGCTCAGCGGTAGAGCGTCGGCCTAGCGTGTGGAGGACCCGGGTTCGATTCCCGGCCAGGGCACATAGGAGAAGCGCCCATTTGCTTCTCCACCCCTCTGCCGCGCTTTCCTCTCTGTCTCTCTCTTCCCCTCCCGCAGCCAAGGCTCCATTGGAGCAAAGATGGCCCGGGCGCTGGGGATGGCTCTGTGGCCTCTGCCTCAGGTGCTAGAGTGGCTCTGGTCGCAACATGGCGACACCCAGGATGGGCAGAGCATCGCCCCCTGGTGGGCAGAGCGTCGCCCCTGGTGGGCGTGCCGGGTGGATCCCGGTCGGGCGCATGCGGGAGTCTGTCTGACTGTCTCTCCCTGTTTCCAGCTTCAGAAAAGTGAAAAAAAAAAAAAAAAAAAAAGATTTATTCTGGCAAATTTAGTGAAAATCTGGCATAAAGTACTTGGTAAGTAATTATTATTCTATGCTTTAACTTGCTGTAACTCTGCTTTATAAATTTTATAGAGTAAAGTTACTTCCCTACTTTATAAATCACCATTACTGTGGAACTGGTGAGTGGTTAGAAAATTTCACTACTAAGAGAGATACAAAAGTGGGCGGTAGGTATAAAAAGGTTGACTACCCCTGTTCTAGACTAAGGTATATGTCACTCTCAGGACTCCAGGAGGGGAGGAAGAGTTAGAATCAGTGTAGGAATTTTAATTAAGATATGTAAACATTGTCTCCTAAAGGATCTTAAGGATGGGGCAGAGGAAGTTTTCAGATAAGTTTTATCCTTCCAGAGAACTATGATTAGTTACTAACTAACTTTTGCCCCTTTAATCTCTTTCTCTGGGTTTTTTTTTTTTCTTTTCAAAGACAAGGGGTAAGGAGGCCTGATTCTTCCTTTTAAAATACTGTTAACAATTTTTGCAATTTATTGGTCAAATAAGTTTGCAAATATGATGTATATGTTTGCTTGCTTATAGTTTGCATTGGGGTTGGGGGACAGGCTGTAAGCAGGCAGGGTCCTTATAGCCTAAGGCTTATTTTTAAGACTAAGCCTTTCTCATCCTTTTAATCCTAAAATCTTCTCAACACTAAGCTTTTCCTCACACCCCCAAACTGTTGCATGATGTGAGGTGGTGCGCTCTTATGAGGAATCCCATTATGGCTCAGATAAGTGACTTTGTATCAGAGACTTCCTTGTTTGTATATTGGCTTAAAGGTTTTGATTTCTACACTATAAAATGGGGCAGAGAAGCCCATGCTGGAGCAGGGCAGAGAAAGGCCACGTGGAGGAGAGAAGAAGCAGCTAAGATGGCGGAGTGCTGAAGGAGAAGCCAGTTGATGCAGAGTTTGTGCAGAGAGAAGGAGATGGGAAACAGAGGTGAATAAGGCTGGTGAGGTAGATACCTTTGATTCTAGGAAACTCAGATAAGTCAATAGCTTTGTGAGCACTGAATGAGTGGGTTTTGAAGCCCAGTGTGTGTTTTTACTTGCCCGCCGGGTGCAAGCTAGGATTAAAGCTAATGGCCCACCAGTTTTGGCTCCATTGTTTCATTACTGTCTGTCCAAATCTAATGCGAACCTGCATGGGCCAGGCGGCTGTGATGGTGGCCGTGGCTACTGGCTTTACACAATTCCTTGGCACCTTATCACAACAGTGGTGTCATTTGGTTGGCTACTGTGTAATCAATGCACATTATATGCTGCTGCCTCCTCAGTAGGTGGAAAATGTGGGTTTAGGACCAAAGGGCGGAGTGAAACTGCTCTTCTTCACCAGCATTCCCAAGGCCTCATTTTGGAAAAATGGGTTTCCAGTTCCTTCTGCTCCAGGTTCCCTGGGCCCCCTGCAGAGGCTTTTGCTGGGTGTGTCCTCAGGCAAGGGGGACAAGGTGCCACTTGGAAGGGGAAGGGGTTAGGGTCACTTCACAGGTGGGAAGGTATTATTGTGACTGAACAATTGGGTAATAAAAGCACGGGACCCGGGGCAGGGACTGAGAAGTGTCTAGTGAAGTGTGCACCCCGGCCGCGGGTTTGGAGATAAGCAGGGTTTGTGTGGGAAGTGCTGTGAATGGAGTACCGCCATGTGCTTGTCTGGAGCTCTGGTTCCAGCGGAAACGCCCCGTCCTGACCTCAGGGGTCCCGGGGTCCTAGGAAGGGGTCTTCGTATTGGGCAGGGAAGCTGAAGCTTCAGCACCATTCCCTGCCGCGCACCCTCTGTCCCCCCGCCCCTCCTCGGCTCGGCTCATTTGCTTAGGATCACTTTTTCACCCAGCTTCCTCCCTGTCCCTCTTCTCTCCTAGAACGCGACAACTAGTGCATAAGCCAAAGATGAAAACAAGCCAGCCGAGAGGACTAAAAGGAGGGCAGTGGCGGTGCCACTGGGGGGTAGTTTTTCGAGCCCCCTGGGGCTCTCCAGTTCCAGTCCCCAGTTAATGCACCCGTCAACCATCTCCTCCTTCCCTCTCTCCCTCCCCTCCCCACCACCCTACTGAAGGCTACAGCCGGAACTCACCATGCGCAGCTCTGGAACAGACTGTCAGCAGAACCTCACCCAGGAGGAACAAGAGAAGGAAGCAGACGGTGCCGGCAATCAGCCCCATGCCAACAGCAGCACTCAGGCCTGTGAGCAGGTCTGCTGTGGCTCAGTGCCCAAGCAGCTAGCTCTACTATTGACTCAGCACCATCCTACACTGAGCTCCAAACCGGTAGATCTCTCCAGGCGGCTCTGCCCCATTAATAATATCTTAAAACATTTCACTTCATTGTTCCATCCTCTTCTCTCATCTCCATGCCCACTTAGTGTATCATTCATTCTTATCTTGCCATTTGCCACAACATGTGTGGAGTTAGAGAATATTATGCTAAATTATGTGAGTCCGGTAGAAAAACAAATAAATATATGTTCTCTCTTTTATCTGGAATCTAAATAACAAAGTAAACTAGCAAACCAAACAGAAGCAAACTCATAGATACAAAGAACAAACTGATGGTTGTCAGATGGGCAGAAGTTTTGGGGAGTGGGCAAAAAAAGATGAAAGGGATTAAGAAGCACAAATTTCCACTTATAAAAAGTCAATAGCCTGACCCGGTGGTGGCGCAGTGGGTAGAGCATCAGACTGGGACCTGGAGGACCCAGGTTCAAAATCCCGAGGTCACAGGCTTGAGCGTGGGTTCATCCGGCTTGAGCATGGAATCACCAGTTTGAGCGCCAGGTCGTTGGCTTGAGAATAGGATCATAGACATGACCCCATAGTTGCTGGCTTGAGCCCAGAGGTTGCTGGCTTGAGCAAGGGGTCATTTGCTCTGCTGCAGCCCCCCCACCTCCCTTCACCCCCTCCCCGTCAAGGCATATATAAGAAAGCAATCACTGAAAAACTAAGGAGCTGCAGTGAGAACTGATGTTTCTCATCTCTCTCCCTTCCTCTCTGTCCCTATCTGTCCCTCTCTCTGACTCTCTCTCTGTCTCTGTCAAAAAAATAAATAAAATAAAGGTATTAATTCACCTACATTTTTAAAAAATAGTCAATAAACTTGTTGTCAAATGGGTATAAGACTCATTGGGTGATTACTTCATAATGTCTAGTCACTATGTTGTATATCTGAAACTAATGTTAATTATAATTAAAAGAATTTTTAAAAATGTAATCATCTCTTCTGGTCAAAAGGTATAAACTTCTAATTATAAAATAAACATCATTGGGATGTAGTGGAGAGCAGGGTGACTATAGTTAATAATATATACAAATACAGAATCATGTTGTACAGCTGAAACTAATATAATGGTATACATAACATAATACAGAAAAAAAAGTTTTCAAAAAGAAAAAGTGGGGAAAAAAGAGATACTTTTGGGAGGAGGACAAAGATTATATGCCTCCATTATGGATTAAATTGTGTCCCCCCCCAAAGATATGTTGATGTCCTTACTCCTGGTACTTGTGAATGTGGCCATATTTAGAAATAAGGTCTTGCCTGACATGTGGTGGCGCAGTGGATAAAGTATCGACCTGGAATGCTGAGGTCGCTTGTTCAAAACCCTGGGCTTGCCTAGTCAAGGCACATATAGGAGTTGATACTTCCTGCTACTCACCCCTTCTCTCTCTCTCTCTCTACTCTCTCTCTCTAAAAATGAATAAAAAAATAAAAGATTTTTAAAAAGATGGACGTGAGGCAGAGACTCAAAACTGTCATAAGAAAAAAAAAAGGAAGGCCTTGGCCAGTTGGCTCAGTGGTAGAGCGTCAGCCTGGTGTGCAGGAGTCCCAGGTTCGATTTCCAGCAAGGGCACACAGGAGAAGCGCCCATCTGCTTCTCCACCCCTCCCCCTCTCCTTCCTCTCTGTCTCTCTCTTCCCCTCCCGCAGCCAAGGCTCCATTGGAGCAAAGTTGACCCGAAAAATACAAAAAAATTTAAAAAAAAAAAAAAAGAGATAAGGTCTTTGCAGATGTACCCAAATTAAAATCAGGTCATTAAGGTGCATAATAATTCAATATGACTGATGTCTTTATAAGAAGAGATACAGCCTGACCAGGCAGTGGCGCAGTGGATAGAGCGTCAGAGTGGGATGCCAAGGTTCGAGACCCCAAGGTCGCCAGCTTGAACGCGGGCTCATCTGGTTTGAGCAAAAGCTCACCAGCTTGGACCCAAGGTCACTGGCTCAAACAAGGGGTTACTCGGGCTGCTGAAGGCCCACGGTCAAGACACATATGAGAAAGCAATCAATGAACAACTAAGGTGTCGCAATGCGCAATGAAAAACTAATGATTGATGCTTCTCATCTCTCCGTTCCTGTCTGTCTGTCCCTGTCTATCTCTCTCTCTGTGTCTCTAAAAAGAGAGATACAATGGCAGAGAAAATGCTATGTGAAGACAGACACATAGAGAGAAAGCTCTGTGACAGCAGAGGCCGACATTGATTGTCCTTGGCAGCTGTAAGCCAGGGACTGCCAGGACAAAGCTAGGAGAGAGAGCGTGCCTCTCCCCATACACCTGGATCTCAAATTCTAGCCTTCAGAACTGTGAGAGAATACAATTCCATTTTTGTTTTCTTTTTCTATTTTTATTGAGATATAATTAACATATAATATTAATATTAGTTTCAAATGTACAACATAATGATTTGATATCTGTATATGTTGTAAAAAGATCACCACAATAAATCTAGCTAACATGGCTCAGTGGATAAAGCATCACCTGGCGTATGGACATCCTGGGTTCTATTCCTGGTCAGGGCACACAAGAGAAGTGACCATCTGCTTCTCTCCCCCTCTCTTTCCCCCTTCTCTTGGTCTTCCTGTCTCCCAGCCAGTGGTTCTATTGGTTCAATCATTGGCCCCAGGTGCTGAGAATAGCTTGGCTGGTCCCAGTACATCAGCCTCAGGCACCGAAAATAGCTTGGTTGAATCGAGGACCAGCCCCGGATGGGGGTTGCCAGGGAATCCCAGATGGGGGTACATGCGAGAGTCTGTCGCACTATCACCCCTCCTCTCACTTAAAAATAAAATACATCACCGTGATAGTTACAATTGGTTGTTTTTTTTTGTTGTTGTTGTTTGTTTATTTTTTTACAGAGACAGAGAGTGAGTCAGAGAGAGGGATAGACAGGGACAGACAGACAGGAACGGAGAGAGATGAGAAGCATCAATCATTAGTTTTTCGTTGCACGTTGCGACACCTTAGTTGTTCATTTATTGCTTTCTCATATGTGCCTTGACCGTGGGTCTTCAGCAGATCGAGTAACCCCTTGCTGGAGCCAGCGACCTTGGGTCCAAGCTAGTGGGCTTTTTGCTCTAACCAGATGAGCCCGTGCTCAAGCTGGCAACCTTGGGGTCTCGAACCTGGGTCCTCTGCGTCCCAGTCTGATGCTCTATCCATTGCGCCACTGCCTGGTCAGGCTACAATTGGTTTTTATGAGAACTTTTAGATTTACTCTCTTACTAACTTTCAATATACAAGATAGTATTATTAACTATGGTCACTATGCTACATCTCAATGACTTGTTTATTTTATATCTGGGATTTGAGCCTTTTGAGCACAAGAAGTAATGATTCTGAAAGTGGGAATGGACATAGGAAAATATAGGGTGATGGGACAATGGGGTGAAGAAGGGTTGAGGGGAAAGAGTCAAAAGCAGGGGTCCCCAAACTTTTTACACAGGGGGCCAGTTCACTGTCCCTCAGACCGTTGGAGGGCCGGACTATAAAAAAAACTATGAACAAATCCCTATGCACACTGCACATATCTTATCTTAAAGTAAAAAAACAAAATGGGAACAAATAGAATATTTAAAATAAAGAACAAGTAAATTTAAATCAACAAACTGACCAGTATTTCATTGGGAACTATGGGCCTACTTTTGGCTAATGAGATAGATGGTCAATGTGCTACTCTCACTGACCACCAGTGAAAGAGGTGCCCCTTCCGGAAGTGCAGCGGGGGCCAGATAAATGGCCTCAGGGGGCCGCATGCGGCCCGCGGGCTGTAGTTTGGGGACCCCTGGTCAAAAGGATTGATATATTTCAAGACTTACCCAACAGGTAATTGCTGGGGTGGAGGCAATGGGGAGATTGGTAGTCTAGCAACCCAGAGAAACACCTGCCAGACATTCTCAGCCTCATTCCATGCTCTCACCATTCAGACTGGCTCAATCCACAGTTGAGTCACCCTTCAGGCAGCTGATCATGATGGAGCTGATTGTGAGCACAAGGTTCAGTGTTGTGCTCCTGGTCTCACTTCTGCTACCAGGCTGTCTTTGGGTGGGCAGTACTGATTTCAGAAAAGGGACATTGTTGGGACTGGGAACCGGGACGGGATCACAGGGAGCTAGGGGATCCTCCCGCTGGTGGTACTGCTGACAGTTCTTTAATCTCCTGTCTGGGCTCCTTTCCAACTGTGTGGCAATCAGAGCTCCTCGCTGCCTTCCAGGTGGGACAAAGACAAAAGGAGTCAGCCTGTGACAAAAAAATAAAAATAAAATAATAATAATAATGATGCTGGGCAAACAAGGAGGAGCAGAAAGAGGTTGAGGTGAGAATTTCTAATGAAGCGCCCCCAAACCACACCTCCTATGCACAACCGGCCGCATCCCTAACTCCTCTATACCTCTTTATCCTGAACCCAGCCTGCTTCTCAGGAGGTGAGAGCCCCAGCCTCTGAGATCGAGGTGTGGTCAGGACGGGGACATTCCAGCAGGGCCTCCGCCACAGGCACCCCCCCACACCCTCATGCTCCTACTCTGCACACACAGATTTTTCCACACCTCCCTCATCAACCCCACTGCTCTCCACCTTTGAACTTCCCAGGCGCTGTCCCATGGAGCCGCTCACTACTTTACAACACCAGGCATTCCTTTCTCCAGATATTTTCCCTCATGAGTCGCTGCTGCGAACTCCCAGCTCTGGACATACTGTCACCGCCTATTTCATATGGTCCCCATGAACACCTTCCCATCTGTGAAGTGAGCCTAATCACTTCCTCCACTAAGTGGCACCCTATCACTGTTGCCTGAGGACAGCCCAGCAAGCCTCTGCTCCTGGCCCACAAAACCTGCAGTATGAAGGGCAGGAAGCACACTTATCCAAAGTGTGACCCTGGGAACGGTGGTGAGGAAGGGCACTCTCCCCCCACCCTTTAGTCCCAAGCCCACATTTTCCACCTTCTGAGGAGACAGCGGCACATAAAGGCCACTGATCCCACAATAGCGAAGGGCAGACGGTGAATGTCTTCATTTTTGTAGGCCACTTAGTTTTTGTCTCCGTGGAACTAGGCATCTCCGTGCGTGGTGCAAAGGCAGCCAAAGGAACATCCAGACAAATGGGGGACCACATTTGTCCACTGTCCAGATTTGCCAAACCCAGATTTAGGGTACCTAGGGTGTCCCAGGTATGGGTGACCACTCTCCTAGGAGACCAGCTCCCAGGTACCTCTGCTGTGTGCTGAAGAGCCAGATCGGTTCCCTGACCTGCCTGTGGCTTCTGAGTGGAGTGACTGTGAGAGGCTGTGGGTCCCAAGGTAGGGCCAGTGCTCCCCTCCTTCTGTAGACTGGATTGCTTAGTGGAGGGGGCCATGAGAGACCCTGCATGAAGCCACAGGTGTGAGCCGAGTGTACTGCTAGTGCATCATTTCTGGTGTCAAGATCAGAGCCTCTGCTTCTGTATCTTGTTCCCTGTGACCCTGCTATTCAATGCCAGAAAAATCACTTCTATCATATGACCACTAGGCCTGTCTGACCTAAGGACATAGTGTGTTGACAAGCCTAGGTCATGATGGGTAGCTCTGATATCCCATGGTCAGAGGCCTTTTCCACAGCAGGCCCCAGGATCATATCAGGAGCCATATACAGTATGTCCGTAAAGTCATGGTGCACTTTTGACCGGTCACAGGAAAGCAACAAAAGATGATAGAAATGTGAAATCTGCACCAAGTAAAAGGAAAACCCTCCCAGTTTCTGTAGGATGATGTGGCAGCATGTGCGCATGCACAGATGATGACATAATGCCGTGTATACAGCGGAGCAGCCCACGGCTATGCCAGTTGAGATGTGGACGGTACAGAGGAAAGTTCAGACTGTCCTGTGGCTCACTAAATTCGAATTTGTGACCAAAGTGCAAAGTGAATATCGGCGTGTTTATAACGAAGTGCCACCACATAGGAATAACATTACTCGGTGGGATAAGCAGTTGAAGGAAACCGGCAGTTTGGTGGAGAAACCCCGTTCTGGTAGGCCATCAGTCAGTGATGAGTCTATATACGGGATAGCTACCTAAGGAGCCCTAAAAATTTGTGCATGAGCCCACATTGAACTGCACTGAATAGGTATAAAACTGGGAGAGTTTTCCTTTTATTTGGTGCAGATTTCACATTTCTATCGTCTTTTGTTGCTTTCCTGTGACCAGTCAAAAGTGCACCATGACTTTATGGACACACTGTATATATCTATATATCTATATCTATCTCCATCCATCCATCCAGGAGCCATGTTTATATCAATATATATGAGAGAGAGAGAGAGAGAGAAAGGGAGAGAGTAAGAGAGTAAAGGAGGAGAGAGATGAGAAGCATCAACTTGTAGTTGCGGGACTTTAGTTTTTTATTGATTGCTTCTCATACATGCCTTGACCGGGGATTGGACCAGTGACCACTCAAGCTGATTTTGGTCTCAAGCCAAAAACCTTGGGCTTCGAACCAGTGATGCTTAGGCTCAAGCCAGTGACATTTGAGCTCAAGCCAGTGACCCTGTGGTCTTGTCTATGATCCCACACTCAAGCCGGTGGCCTCGGGATTTAGAAACTGGGGCCAGGTCGATGCTCTATCCACTGCACCCCCACTAGTCAGGCAGGAGCCACTTTTAAAGGTGAGTTTTCTTGCTTTAGGTGGCATGGCCTTGCTTATGCCCCTCATGCTCTGTGATGAGTTCTGCCATTTAGGATGCCGTGAAGTCTACATGAGCGCTCTCTCCTACCACCAATAACCTCCAGCGCCCTAGGTCTGTAGGGTACAGGTGCTGGTGGCCGATCCAGCCTCGCTCCTGCAGTCATGGACTTGTTAGGGTTGAATTAGCTCCTGTAAAACTCATATTTCCTTCACCCAAACATTCCGTAAGGTTAGAGTTAATTTGCTTGCTATTTTCTCTCTTAATAGCTGCCTGGCATTCACTTGGAAATGTAGCAAAGTTTACCTTCACAGGAATGTCTGGGAAAGCCTGCGCTGGGGAGAGACCTGACCAGTAGGGGAGTTTAAATCACAATAGTTGTCTGAAAAGCCTCGCTACAGACTCAGGCTTCCAGCTGTTCCTGGGAGGCTGACCTCTTGGCTATCTTCAGAATTTACCAAGGTCACAAATATACCAAGCTACATCAAAGAACTTTGTCTCTGCAGCAGAGACACCGTGGACCTGATGGTCAGAAAGGGCAAGTCATACAGAGAGAAAAACAGGCACCTAAATGTGCAGACATCCCTGACCTATGGGAGATGGCGGGGCTCTCAGAGGCAGGGTGACGTCCTGTGTGTGGATTGCATGATCTCCCACCCTGCGGGCCAAGCTGTGCTGTCCACATGGGGCACAATGCCGTACTGGTGCATCCTGGGAGCTCAGCTTCAATGGACAGCCTGCCTTCCTCTTTGACACAATGAACATGACCTGGACAGTCATTGATCCTGCAACCAGAGGGGCCCAGGAGAACTGGGAGAACAACAAGGAACTGGCAGCGTATTTCAGGAAGAACTCAAGGGCAGATGGCAATCACTAGCTGCAGGAGTTCCTAGAGCACATGGAGAAAGTGCGGGAGCCCACAGGTAACTGAGCAGGGTGTGGAGGTGTGGTAGTTCTCTGTAAGGGTCTATTGTCTTCCTTGTGTGTGTGTGAGTGTGTGTGTGTGTGTGTGATGGATAATCTGATGGAGGAATCCACTGGCTGATTTCTTGGTGGACTTCCTGTCAGTGTCAACCAGCCATCAATTTCCCCCCGCTGTCCCTTTCCGCCCCTCCTCCCTCAGCACAGGAGCCCCTACCTTAACTAATCAGTGATGCAGTCATCATGGACTACTAGGTGGTTCCCTAGTCTCTATGCATCAGAATGCTTGCAGGCCTTCTCTTCTTCTATTATAGTTATCTTTTAGCCAAGTCAAAGGTCACTTCTTATGAAGCCTTTGCCTCTTTCCTCAGCCAGAATTAAGTACCCGAAATTCTGTCATCCTCCAAAAGATCTGCCCATGGTTAACATGTCAACTGTATGATAATCAGATGGACCTTTGTTGTCTCCCTCCGTAGAATATGTGCTCCATGAGCACAGGGCACAATCACTGTTCCTGCTAGAGTGGCTGTCACATGTGTCAGTAAATATGGGGGTGACATGTGCTGGGGAAGATAGGTGCTAAGGGAGGTGGCGCCTTAGAGTTGACAAGGCTTTGCCTTTTCCTTTGTCTCAGTACGACCTTTAAACTCCTCAGCCATCCTGCTCATGTCATGGATCATCCCATTGACCTTCCCCTTCCCATTTTTCATTTGAGTCCTTTGGAGGTGGTGGCCAGGCACCTTGGAAGGTAAGAAGCAGGCTGGCCTCTGGCTCTGGGACAGGACATAATCTGATAAGGATTGGTGAGCTGTGGTCTCACCTAAGACCCTGTCCCCTGATCATCTCTCCATAGAAATGATACGCTTTCTTAGTGTTGAACCTTCACACTCCATAGTAGCCACTGGAAATCATGAATATGAAAATGTTCAGCAAACTTTGAAATTATACACAATTGTTAGTTAACATTATATCATATTATCGTACTTTTTTTTTCCTACAGAGACAGAGAGAGAGAGAGTGAGATGAGGGATAGATAGGGACAGATAGACAGGAATGAAGAGAAATGAGAAGCACCAATCATTAGTTTTTTGTTGTGCGTTGCGACACCTTAGTTGTTCATTGATTGCTTTCTCATATGTGCCTTGACCGCGGGCCTTCAGCAGATCGAGTGACCCCCTTGCTCGAGTCAGCGACCTTGGGTCCAAGCTGGTGAGCTTTTGCTCAAACCAGATGAGCCCACACTCAAGCTGATGACCTCAGGGTTTTGAACCTGGGTCTTTCCACATCCCAGTCCGATGCTCTATCCTGCTCAGGCCGTACATTTTTTTTTAATATTCATAGTTATAACTAGTATTTAAAAGGTTTGATGATAACTTCAGGGGCCATCTTTTAAAAAAGATTTTATTTATTCATTTTAGAGAGGAGAAAGAGAGAGAGAGAGAGAGAGAGAGAGAGAGAGAAGAGAGAAGTAGGGGAGGAGCAGGAAGTATCAGCTCCCATATGTGCCCTGCCCAGGCAAGCTCAGGGTTTTGAACCAACGACCTCAGCAGTCCAGGTCGACACTTTATCTATTGCACCATGAGAGGCCAGGCTTTAAAAAAATTTTTTTTTATAAGACTTTATTTCAGGGGGCATTTTTTATCACAAATAAAATTTTCTCTCCATAACAAGTTTATTTAAGCTCTCTGAGGCCTAAAGCAAAAAGGAATCCTTATGTTGCTTGAGGACATCTTACAGTGACTGCAGTTGTGTAGGCTAAAATCTCACAAGTGGAAGATTCTGCAGCCACTGTGGTACTGTCCAGACATGGCCTTTAGGGCTAAGAGGCCACCTTTTTCAGCCTCAGAGTCACTCACAAACAGACCTTCAAAAACTTTAAAATTTCTCCTTTTCATGGAATGACTAGAAATACTTGTGGTAAGGTGCCAAAGAATTGTAAAACTTAGTATTGGCAATGCCATTTTAAAGAAGAAAAGTCAGGCTTCTTGCCCCGTCCTTTCTTTAGAGAATGGAAAAAGAAAAATGCAGAAGTTTTCTGGCTTACAAGGACGACTGGGTCATTTGGTTTAACTCTAGTTCTCTGAAAGAATAAAGGTTATCTGGAGAACTTCCTTTCCCTTTCAATAAGAGACAATATTCACGTATCCTGCACTGATTTTAACTCTCCCTCCCTTCCTAGAATCCTAAGAGTAACATATACCTCTAGACAAAGGAATGGGAAGTAGACACAAAAAGATTTGTAAATATCAAATCTTTAATGTAAAACATCACTATAATATTACCCTACAAGTTTTAATATATAGGAATGTTTTTTATAGGTCCTATAGACAAATGTTATAAGCTTATTAATAATTAATTATTATGTCATATTTCCCTTCCTGTAGATGATCAAGTCTATATAACGAACTGCAAGGCTATTTCATGCACACATGATTTGGGTCAGCTATACCCCATGTATGTCATATGCAGCCAGCTTAATCAATAAATCTCCTCGTAAAAATTCTTCTATATCCTGCCTTAATATCTCTACATAAACCCACAGAATACTACTTTACAACATACTGGGCTATTTTTTTCTTTCTTTTTTTTTCTTTTTACCTTCTACTTCTACTTCCTACTCTGTTCTGGATCTGAAAGCTATAGGTTCCTACCTGTCAGCTCTGAAAATAAAACATTAGAGTAGAGACTGGTATTTTCCTACCTAGTTATTCATCTTTGCCCTTCAAAAAATACAGACATTTAACAATGTATACTTCACGGCTGTTCAAGCATGCCATCCTATTTTGGGGCATGCTAAAAAGCAAGAATATCAGATAAAAATGAGTCAGTAGGACTGATTCAGAAATGAGCAAGATGTAAAAAGCTGCTCACAGGCAGCTAGCTGGAACTCTGCCATTTGGCCTCCACTGGTGGGGCATTTTTATATAACTTACTAGGTCTTTAACCCTTCGAGCAGTACGAACATTCATGTACGTCCTCATGCCTCCTGACCATCCAGAGTACGATAGATTTATTTTAAAAATGTGTAAGGCAACATTAAAAAAAAGGCAAATATATGTTCTTCTTGTTTCTATAAATTGGTTATCAAACAAACATGATTTTAAGTTGATAAAACTGGAACTGGAACTAATTTCATTTTTTGGAAAAAAACAACAACAAACCTCACTCCCAGGGGTCAGTGAGCATGAAAAATACTCACTCCTCAAAGGGTTAAAACACATCTCCTCTTGATCTTATATGATCTTATTGAAGGCCCCTCCACAGGCTGTAGAGATAACTCATCAGGTCCCCATATTTGTCTGTGTTCATATTTCTAGTTATGTTTGTGGAAACCTGAATGTGACTATCAATTTTTATATTTTTCAAGAGCATGGTGTTACCCAAGTTCAACATCTCAGGAACATAATATGGAAACAATCAGGGGCATTGGAGGTAAAGGACTAAGAATGGTGTCAGATGGTTTCCCATTTAAAAGTGCTAGTCCATGTGTCTGGAACAGTCCCTGAAGTCGCAAGGATTTGTAGAAAGACCCTCTTCTCTCCAAGAGCTCATACTCCTTTGAATCAATACCCTGAGCAAGTCTGGCTGGTTAGTAAAAAGTTTGGTTTTATCAACTGTGTGAGGCAGTAGCTAATTGGAAACTTCAGAATAATATTGTGAAGACACTAAAAGTCCCAGAGTTCTCTGTGATCTTGTCTCATTTCTGTTGATAGAACCTTTACCTCTCACCAAACCCTGTTTCCTCATTTCTGATCCTAGAATACAGATGGCTGCCAAATGAACATGAGTGCTCCTTTATGCCACCTGTTTTTTTTAATGTTTATTTTATTGACTTTAGAGAGAGACAGAGAGCAGAGAGAAACAGGAACATCTGTTCTTGTATGCCTTGACCAGGGATTGAACCAACTTCTGCACTTTCGGAGGATGCTCTAACCAACTGAGCTATCTGGCCAGGGCCACCTGTTGTTTTCCATAGAAAGTTGTAGTGAGAGTCAGCATACATCCTGGTTAGGGGAACTGCCAAAATGAATACAGTATATGAAAAACCGGTGCTGACTGATGCAGTTTTATATATGTCAAAAAAATTTAAATGTGTGCAGTAGGTTTATTTCCAAGACTAGAGAGTCTGTTGTTTTCAGGGAAGGAGTCTTAGGAAGAGAGATTGAGAAGCCATGGTAAATTGATGGTAGTCATTCACCACATTAATTTATACAAACGATGAAATGCACAAATATAATAGAATAGTTTTTAAAAGAAAGAATAGAAAGGGAGGGAGGGAGGAAGGAAGGAAGGGAAGAAGTGAAGAGGGTGGAGGAAAGGCAAAGGCAGAAAGGAGGCAGGGCTGGGGAAAGGCAAAAGCGACAAGAGGAGCTGGCGGGGGCCGGCGGGGTAAAGGTGGGACAAAACTGATCAGGAAAAGACTAAGCAAAGGCGAGGCAAGGCGACAAGAAAGCTAAGTTTTGGCTTTGGGCTACTCACTGGCCCAGGATCACTTTCCCTGCGGTTGCTGCAGGGTGTGGTGGGAGGGGCCAGCACGGGAAGAGGGCGGGGCCTCGGGAGCTGTTCGCTTTCGGTGCTGATCTGCGCGGAGGCCGCTTTGCGGCGACGGAGCGCGCCCCCGGTCCAGGAAGAGAAGCGCGGGAGCGCGGGGAAAGCTCCGGAAGGCTCGAGGCGTCGTGACGAGCGGCCGGATATGCCTCCCACTGCTGCGGTTCCCGCGGGCAACCGCGCCGACGCGGTGGTGGTGGCGCAGTGGGGCCGCGAGGAGGCCGCGCTCTGAGGCTCCTGGGCCGCCGCCCGCCGCTCGCCGCGACCGCGCAGGAGGCGCCCAGGGCCCGCGCTCCGCCGCCGTCCTCGCGTCCGCCGCCCCACCCCGGCTCGCATCCTCGGCCGTCGGCCGCCATGGCCTTCGCCGCCCGGGGCCGCGCGGGCTCGGAGCGCAGGCGGCCGCCGCGGCACCGGGCGCTGCGCGGGCTGCTGCTGCTGTGCCTGTGGCTGCCGAGCGGCCGCGCCGCCGGGCCGCCCGCCGCGCCGCCGGCCGAGCCGCGCCCGCAGCCCCCGGGCGTGGAGCAGCTGCTGGAGGAGTTCCGCCGCCAGCTGCGGCAGGAGCGGCCGCGCGGGGAGCTGGAGCTGGAGCTGCAGCGGCGCGCGGGCGGCGGCCCGCGGCAGGATTGCCCTGGCCCGGGCGGCGGCGGCTACAGCGTCCTGGCCGACGCCATCATCCGCACCAAGGACTCCATCGCGGCCGGCGCCAGCTTCCTGCGGGCCCCCGCCGCCGTGCGGGACTGGCGGCAGTGCGTGGCGGCCTGCTGCTCCGAGCCGCGCTGCTCCGTGGCCGTCGTGGAGCTGCCCCGGCGGCCCGCCGCGCCGGCCCCGGCCCCGGCCGCCGCGCTCGGCTGCTACCTCTTCAACTGCACTGCGCGCGGCCGCAGCGTCTGCAAGTTCGCGCTGCACGGCGGCTACAGCAGCTACAGCCTCAGCCGCGCCCTGGAGGGCCTGGACCCGGACCCGGACGCCAGCCCCCGGGTCACCGCCCGGGCCTCGCCCCCGCTGGGTAAGCGCGCCGCTCGGCCCCATGCACCTGTCGGGCGGCTGCGTCTGGAAGGCCCGCCCGCCTCGTCACGACCGCCGGGCCCTCCTCAGCCAAGTCAGAAATGAAACACCCTTGCTCCAAATTATTTTAGTTGCGTGCATCCAGAACCGTGGCTTTGATTTCTCAGGCTTTAGGGATCGTTTCTGAAAAATCCCAGTAGATTGGGCAGAAGCAAGGCATGGATGGCTGCTTTCGCAATTTTATTTATTTACTTATTTTTGGCTTGGGGATGGAAGCTGAGCCTTAGAGGGTTCACGGAAATTCTATTTAAAGGAGAAAAGGTCAGAGCAAAAAAAAAGAATTATTTTCGCCTCAGATTTCTATAAGGCATGGTTTGTGTCAAGTCATTGCGACAGCAAAATCTAATCACATCCGGGATTACTCATCACACACACACTGTTTCTTAGCATGGCTCTCCCCACTCATGATCCCACACATGTTCCCACTTGTAGAGGCTTTCATCAGAGAAAATAGAGAAGAACACGTCAGGTATTTCCGAAGTGGGTCTAACTGATTCCCATGATCTACTGTACCCTTCACAGAATGAAAAGAAGGGACTTGATTGAGCCCTAGCAGGTGGCTCCGTGGATAGAACACCAGGCATATGGATGGCACACAAGAGAAGTGACCATCTGCTTCTCTCCCCTTCTCCCTCCCCCTTCTTCCCATTCTCTCCCTCCTCCCCTCCTGCAGCCAGTGGCTGGAGGATCTGCTTCAGGCGCTGAGGATAGCTCCCCTGATTGGAGCATTGAGCATCGGCTCCAGACGGGCTTGCCAGGTGGATCCCAGTTGGGGTGCATGTGGAAGTCTGTCTCACTATCTCCCCTCTCACTTGGAAAAAAAAAAAAAGGAAAAGAAGGGGCCTGATTTTGCTTGAAAATAAGAAAGTTAGTGCACATCCCTTTGTAAAATAATATTTTTTATTTGTATTATTTTCTTTAAGTGAGAGGAGGGGAGATAGTGAGACAGACTCCTGCATGTGCCCCAACTGGGATCCACCCAGAAACCCCCTTCTGGGGCCAACCTGGAACCACTGGCTGCCAGAACAGAAGAAAAAGAGAAGGTGGGAGAGGGAGGGAAAGAGAAGCAGATGATTCGAACATCCCTTTTTTAAAAGAGCTAAAAATACTTTTCAACAGATAATTTTACTTTCTGCAAATGTTTAGAATGAGAATCAAGACACATAAGAGGGTGCACCAAAATTGTAGCAGTTGGAGATTAAGGTCATTGAAGGAATAAAACCTTGATTGTGGTTAGCTCAGTATGTCTGATTGCATTCTCCTGCTGTTTGATTTATGATAACAAAAGAATGGTATTACAGAAATAGCCAGGTATCTCAGTTGATTAAAGTATTGTCCAGATAGGCTAAGGTTGCCAGTTCAATCCCAGGTCATGCATAAATAAGTGGAACAACAAATCTATTTCTCTCTCTCTCTCTCTTCTCCCCCCCAATCAGTTTTTAAAAAAGAATGCTAATATAGCAAGATTAAGGGGAGCAGCTTCAGCTGGTTTGGAAATCTGGAGTCTTCATGACATGCAGGTCCAGTGAGAAGGGTCAGGAAATCTGTGTGCACATGCCTGACCCACCTCTAACAAAGAGAAGGCTGAGAACCCTTGTCTGGGGAGCAGACCTCAAAGGTCACCCCGTGGCTGCCTCAGCCTGGAGGCGGACATTGGGAAGGACGCCAGTTTTCTCCCTGATGTGGGGGCAGGAGGCACTTTTATTTAGACCCCTACCAGCATCCCTGAGCCCTCCTGATGGCTGTTTAGAGATATCCTTCCTCTCTGTGCAAACATGGGTCCAAAAATCCCAACGGCAGAAAAACAAAATCCCTTCTCCTTGTTCTCAGAGCACATCTGGAAGAAACCAACATTATCAGCTCATGTGGGGAAAGACTAGAACAGTACTCACCCAAAATGATAAATTGAGGTTGTGTATTACATTTTTCTAAACTGTTGAAAAATTTAAAAACCCATTTTTTAAAAAATGATGAATTTTGATTCGTAACATTTTTTTGAGGTTGGGGGAGAGACAAGGAGGGAGAGAGAAGCATCAACTCGTAGTTGCTTCACTTTGTTGTGCATTGATTGCTTTTTGTATGTGTCTTGCTACGGATCAGACCTTGGGCTCAAGCAGAGCCAGGGACCCCTTGCTCAAGCCAGCGGCCTTGGACTTTCAAGCTAGTGAAAAGCCAATGAGCCCATGGTCAAGCTGGCGAAGTTGTGGTTTCAAACCTGTGACTTCAGCGTTACCAGTCAATGCTCTATCCATTGCACCACAACCAGTCAGGCTGATTGTAATATTTATGATTTACGCCTCATTCTTAGTCTTTCTCCACTTCTGTATCTTGACTTCAGCAGACCCTACTAATTTCTCACCCTCAGCCATATCATTGGTGCCCATCTAGTACGCATCCAGATCCGAGAACCTCTTCCTTGTCCTTAAGTCTTGTTTAAAGCAGTGTTTTGTAAATCAGAGTAGTGAACAGTATTATTCTGTATGCAATGCCACGTTGATATATGCTCCATCAAAATCAGTGTGTCTCGTCTCTGTAGATCTTACCAAGTGTGTGTAGTTTTCAAAAGAAATCAGTGTTACCATAGTACTTAACATTGATTGGTTTATTACATTTTTATGATACAAAGTCAAACTTACATTTATCTTGTTCTTCATGAGTAAGTTGAATATTTTTAAGGGTAGCATACTCCTTTCCTCTTCTTATTACCATTTGTTTATTTCAAGGCCTATTTCTGGGTAGATAAGCTCTGGCTTATTAAAAAAAAAACAAAACACAGTGTAATTTGCCTGGCCTTGAACGGAGGAGGAAATGTCTCTTATTTCAGATACAACAGTGATCAGGTTAAGGAAATGAGGGTTTCACTTTGTTCATAAACCGTATCTTAAAGCTCACCTAAGGAAAAGTGATTACATATTTTTTTCTTCCAGGAGGGCAAGATTAGTTTTATAGTATGTGGGATATTTCATTGCTTACCTGGTTCTCCATTGAAATCTTTGTGGTGTAAAATATACATATTATTAACATCCATTGCTATTTATATTAATATTATTTAGTTATGTTTCAGTTTACCCACTTATAAATACTATTTTAAAATAAATTTCAATACAGATAGCTGCTAACCCTAATGTATTACTGCTGAATTCTATGATGCTTTCCAAAATTATAAAGATGTAAACTTGTATGGGAAGCAGTGAACCTTCCAGGACCAGAGGAGAGTTCTCTATAAATCTCTATAAAAGAGCCCATTAATGCAGTTGTCACATCTCATCTTACCTGGAGAAGGTGAATAAAGACTTCAGGCACGGATCTTTGCTCAGAGGTGGAAAAAGTCAGAACAAGTTTCTTCTTAAGCGGGGATTGCTTATGTGGCTTATGAAAACTGGAGTTACAAGTCCTCATTGTTTTTTTAAAGACTATAAAATGGGAGTCATTATGTTCTCAGTAAACATAGGTGCCCTTTGGCAGTATCAAGTGGGCTTATTCCTTGTAACTTGCTCATTAAAAAAGTCACCTCCTTTTGAGGCTGGCAAGTGGCAGGAGGTCACAGCTCAAAGAGCTACAAGCCCTTCCCTTAATTCCCGTGTTTCTGGGCCTTGAGAGAGGGTCACTAGATGAGTCAGGGCGGTCTGTTGGGTCTCTGAACATCTGATCGGTACTGGTAACTATGGTAACTATTTGAAGGATGTTCAGATTAGTATTCCAGAAGAACTGTTCTAGCTGCAGCGTAGGAAGAATGGCTTCCTGTTTCTCCTCTTGGGAAGCTCCTAGCACTGCCCCTGGCCTCACACCCCAGACACTGGGAGTCTGGTACTGGTAACTATGGTAACTATTTGAAGGATGTTCAGATTAGTATTCCAGAAGAACTGTTCTAGCTGCAGCGTAGGAAGAATGGCTTCCTGTTTCTCCTCTTGGGAAGCTCCTAGCACTGCCGCTGGCCTCACACCCCAGACACTGGGAGTCTAACGCCCTCAGGAGTTTGCTTAGGATCCAGAGTTGGCTGCAGAGGAAGAAAGAGCGGGCCTTCCCGTGTCATCCAGACGAAGTTAAGGAGAGCAGGTCCAGGCCAGCATTTGGGCCAGAGCATTGGTGTTGCGGGAGGGAGGACAGAGTAAGCCATCAAGGCAGTGTGACATCCTGTAGTTTGTTTTTTCAGTGATATTACTAAGTTTCTTTGAAGTATATGTGTATTTGGGTAAGCTAATTAGATACTTAATGAATTTTTAAAAATTCACAACTCTGCTCCTAGAAGTGTAACTTCTCCCATCAGTCATCACTGAAGCAGCTCTCAGTTATTAATATTGGGATGAATGTAAGTAGCCTTAAATTATTATTCCATTCTAGGTCACAATTAAATACATGTTTTTTTCTCTTGTGGGACAACTCAAACTCAGTGTGCTGGCTTCTGTTATAAAAATTAGATGTTACATTCTGACCTGTGGTGGCACAGTGGATAAAGTGTTGACCTGGAACGCTGAGGTCACCTGTTTGAAACCCTAGGCCCAGTCAAGGCACATTGAGGAGCACATACTATGAGTTAATGCTTCCCACCCCCTCCCCACCCTTTTCTCTCTCTTTCTTCTCTCTAAAATAAATAAATAAATAAGATCTTTTTTAAAAATTAGTTATTAGAAGCTGTAGGTTTCTACTTTCTTAGATGAAGAGTTAGACTCCAGAAAATTTTATTGGGCTTTATTTTATATGGATTAAAGTACTTGCCTTAACATTCCAAATGTAATTTATTTCCCATCTATTGAACACTGTATATACTATATCACTCCTATTTTTTAAACTTGAGGATAAGAAACTTTATATCAGAGGTATATTTTTTATGAGTTATATCAATTTTTTTTTTTTTTTTTTTACAGAGACAGAGAGAGAGAGTCAGAGAGAGGGATAGACAGGGACAGACAGACAGGAACGGAGAGAGATGAGAAGCATCAATCATTAGTTTTTTGTTGTGCATTGCGACACCTTAGTTGTTCATTGATTGCTTTCTCATATGTGCCTTGACTGCAGGCCTTCAGCAGACTGAGTAACCCCTTGCTCGAGCCAGCGACCTTGGGTTCAAGCTGGTGAGCTTTTACTCAAACCAGATGAGCCCACACTCAAGCTGATGACCTCGGGGTCTGGAACCTGGGTCCTCGGCATCCCAGTCCAACGCTCTATCCACTGTGCCACCGCCTGGTCAGGCCTATTTATTTTTTCAAATTAAAAAAATAAATAAATTCCTTTAACAGAACTTTGAACATGAGTAGTTTATGAGTTAAGTGAAAATTTCACTCTAGAGAACAAAACTACTCCAGATTTACACATTGGAGGCCTAGTTCAGTGTTGCACCCACAACTTTGTTCAGGCTACTGCTCACAGCTCACACTCTACACTTCTTCATGTAATACAGCGGAGTCCCACATTTATAATTTATTGCTATTTTAATTATAACGGAAGGGAAATACAATGGAAATCAATGAGAAAGTAATTTTCAGTTACTGTATATTTTTAGCACTTCTTTTCTGGACTATATCTCTCCTAGCAGACAAGATACCTCTCTCAAGTACTTAGAACAGGGGTCAGGAACCTATGGCTCGCCAGCCAGATGTGGTTCTTTTGATGGCTGCATCTGGCTCACAGACAAATCTTTAATAAAAAAAAATAACAAAAATATAAAATATTCTCATGTATTACAATCCATTCATTTCCTACTGCTCATGTTCATGGTTGTGGATGGCTGGAGCCAATCACAGCTGTCCTCTGGGACAATACCAAATTTTTATTGGATAATGCGTAACGTCCACGGGTCATTGTATGGCTCTCACGGAATTACATTTTAAAATATGTGGCGTTCATGGCTCTCTCAGCCAAAAAGGTTCCCAACCCCTGACTTAGAAGGAAGTAGCGAATCATTGCTCTTGTGCTTATTTTCTCTCGCAGAAAAAGATGAGTCCCCACTCAGCAAGGCTGGTCAGGATGTGGTTTTACATCTACCCACAGACAGGCTGACTTTGGATGGCCGGGAGAGCACAGACGACAACGCCATCGTCCAGTATGAGTGGACACTGCTGGAGGGTGACCCGTCGGTGGACATGAAGGTAATTCATGTCATCATTGTCATGGAAGCTAATATGTCAGTGAAGTGGTCTTTGGTAATGTCCTCTCACTTACGTTTCCCAAATGTCTGCAAGCTAGCAGAAGAGATATAGAATGGAGAAAGTTTAAGAGTGATTGTCCAAAAAATGGTTTCGTCCATAAATTTACTTTTCTACTGTGTCAGCAGTGATCCTAATCATTTGTTTGGTAGCTTACTTAGTTCTTGTTGCTTTTTTGTGCACTTCTCCAGGATACAAAAAAGCTTCGAGGAAAAAGATTTGTGCTTTGTTTTGATGAGGCAGATTGCCATTTAAAATTTTGGCATCTTAATTTCTTAGTTCAGCATCCAGGTAGAATGTTTGAAAAATGAAAAGAGGCCCTGGCCGGTTGGGTCAGTGGTAGAGCGTCAGCCTGGCGTACAGGAGTCCCGAGTTTGATTCCCAGCCAGGGCACACAGGAGAAGCACCCATCTGCTTCTCCACCCCTCCCCCTCTCCTTCCTCTCTGTCTCTCTCTTCCACTCCCACAGCCAAGGCTCCATTGGAGCAAAGTTGGCCCCGGGCGCTGAGGATGGCTCTGTGGCCTCTGCCTCAGGTGCTAGAGTGGCTCTGGTCGCAACAGAGTGACGCCCCGGATAGGCAGAGCGTCGCCCCCTGGTGGGCGTGCCGGGTGGATCCCGGTTGGGCGCATGTGGGAGTCTGTATGACTGCCTCCCCATTTCTGGCTTTGGAAAAATACAAACAAAAAAAAAGAAAAATGCAAAGGAGTATCAAGAGGACAATAACAGTAGAATGAACTCATTCTTCACGTGGTCCAGAAAGCAAAAATCTTACCTACTTGAGATAATTGAGGGAATAAGTGAGCGGAGGTGCAGGTGATATTCCTGATCACATGCTCCACCCTGATACTCATTAGGCTCGCCTGGGCCAAGCTGCAGTTGCTACAGGTGGAAATGAGCCCCTTATCAGCAGCCACAGACATACCCTGAGTCTTGACCATGCGGCAGGTGGCCTTTTATTAATTCTGTCAGCACCTTTTATGGTTAGCGGTACTTCCTGGCTGGGGCGGATAAACTTCATCCAGACCGCTTCAGTTTGAGGAAGTGGGAAAAATCTGCATTGGTTTGCTAAGGCCGCCACCACCACGTACCACAGACTGTATTCTTAAACAACAGATATTTATCTCCTTCCAGCTCTGGAGTGGAGGAGACCAAGGCCAAGGCTCCAACAGGATTGGTTTCTCCTAAGGCCTCTCCTCTTGGCTTATAGTTGTCTGTCTTTTCCTTCTTGTGTCTTCACATGGTCTCCCCTCTGTGGGGAAGCAGTGATTTATGTTCTGTTGGAATACAAACAATAATCACCCAGGCCCTGAAGACTGATTTACACACACTGATTTACTCAGTGGCTGTGTAGTTTTAGCATTGGGCTGGACCCTTGTTCAGCATGGTACCTAGCCTCCCATCCATGTAAGAGCCCTTTTTTGTGGCATCCCTTCCGTGGGTCTCCCACTCTCTGCCTAGATATGTCCAGAGATGAATGCTGGCTACCTCACGTCACATCCTATGACATCTTTAATCAGCTGTCATTATTTGGCGGACCGGATATGCCTCCCTGTTACTTCTGTGCATTGGTGCTAGGTCTTCTCTTTGGAAAAGCACTGAACACATTGTTTGTTATTCTGTGTGACAGCCCCTGAAGTCTGAAAAAAATGAGCGTCATAACTTGCAATGCTCTTCTGAGAACCCTACACTCTGACATCGTGCAGATGTCCTTTACATGACTTGATTTTCAGGCCATCTACCATCCAGCTCTTTCTGGATTTTCTCAGGTTTACCTATGAGCTTCTTAAAATCTGACACCCCTAATTAGGTGACACCCTATGTCACCTGCAGATGTGTGTATCTTCCTGAAACAGAGATCATCTCTGATGATCCAGAAATCGTCTCTACTATTAATGAAACTTAATTCACATAAACCATTTCAGTAGCTGCATTGCACGGTAGGTGCATGTGGAGTTTTCTTTTTTTTTTTGTATTTTTCTGAAGTTGGAAACGGGGAGGCAGACAGACTCCTGCATGGAGCCACCCGGCATGCCCACCAGGGGGCGATGCTCCGCCCATCTGGGCCGTAGCTCTGTTGCAACCAGAGCCATTCCAGCACCTGAGGCATAGGCCATAGAGCCATCCTCAGTGCCTGGGCCAACTTTGCTCCAATGGAGCCTCGGCTGTGGGAGGGGAAGAGAGAGACAGAGAGGAAGGAGAGGAGGAGGGGTGGAGAAGCAGATGGGCGCTTCTCCTGTGTGCCCTGGCCGGGAGTCAAACCCGGGACTCCTGCATACCAGGCCGACGCTCTACCACTGAGCCAACCGGTCAGGGCCTGGAGTTTTCTATTAGTGGGATTACCTAGAACCTAGAACCTGCTTCATCCTCTACACGTACAGCTGCCGGTGGCCTCCCCGTCTTGTCTGTGCATTTGACTTACTGAACCTGAGCGCAGGACCTCACGGTTCCTTTTTACCTGTCCGCTTTTGGGTTTTCATCTATAATAGAAATAGTTTTGAACTTTGAGTGTCAGACATATTTGTTCTTCTTCCAAGCACTGTGTCAGCTGCAAAACGAATCTCCTTTTACTGAAATCTTTGACTAAGGTTGATTAGAAAAGATCCTGGATGAGTCGATCTACCACTAAAGAGCTCCCCTGAGATGGACACAGACTGTTAATTGTCTCTTCTGCGATATGCTTTTTCGAGCGGCTAACAAACTCGCCTCAGTTGTCTAGCCTTTCACCTATACTACTAAAATAAAAGCTTTATTCCATAAATGATGAATTGCGTGTGTGAGTGTTAAGTAAAAATAATGGTAATGATTCAGCATTTAATTTGTTGAATATATTTATAAAGGAGGAACAGAATTAGACACTTCTTATAGGCTGGTAGGGCTGATGGAGGTGCCGTCAAGAGGGAAATCTGGACCAGCTCCCCAGCCCATTGTGTAGCGGTGATGGCCAGTGGACCCGAAGTTATAGAACTGTCATCTAGTGACCAAGTCTGGGACAGGAGAAACATTGCAACTAAATAAGTCTGTGTCTTATAATGGTGGCTATTCACGAATGCCTCCACAGATAAACTCTCACCCTGCAGTGACTTCATCAGAATAAAGGCATCATTGACTGAGCATCCACTCAGTGGCAGGCAATTTAGACACCTCTGTAATCCTCAGAGCAACCTCACCGTTGGTGCTTTCCCATTTCGTGGATTAAGATTGTTGTAACAAGCTGTGAAAGACCAAAATGGCAAGAGATTACGGGGTGTTGAAAAAGAATCTCCCTGGGAAGAATGTTCATATCTCATGAAATAGAAACCTGGGTGAACTGAGTTACGGAAGCTCAATCCCAGTAGGGCAGATCCACTCCACTTCTAGGGCACATTTACAGAGCTGTAGGCTTCCTGTATCACCGGCGCCTGCAGTCAGTCTGCGTTTCCTGGTCATCCTGAGTTTAAGCCTGTCATTCTCCCTTCACAGTTCCAGAGTTCCTGTCATTTCCACTCTGAGGCTTTAAGGGACTTTAAAGAACTTTTTTTTTAATGAAGTATTTTGTTTTTCCAGACTACAGGTGGCTGGCTTGTTTATAAACTGTGCCTGGTTCTTTCTAAGAAATGATTCTTGCCCTGGCCGGTTGGCTCAGTGGTAGGGCGTCGACCTGGCGTGCAGAAGTCCCGGGTTCGATTCCCAGCCAGGGCACACAGGAGAAGCGCCCATCTGCTTCTCCACCCCTCCCCCTCTCCTTCCTCTCTGTCTCTCTCTTCCCCTCCCGCAGCCGAGGCTCCACTGGAGCAAAGATGGCCCGGGCGCTGGGGATGGCTCCTCGGCCTCTGCCCCAGGCGCTAGAGTGGCTCTGGTCGCAACAGAGCGACACCCCAGAGGGGCAGAGCATCGCCTCCTGGTGGGCAGAGTGTCGCCCCCTGGTGGGTGTGCCGGGTGGATCCTGGTTGGGCACATCGGGAGTCTGTCTGACTGTCTCTCCCTGTTTCCGGCTTCAGAAAAATACAAAAAAGAAATGATTCTTTTGTTTGTTTGTTTCTTAAGTGAGAGGAGGGGAGATAGTGAGACAAACTCCCACATGCTCCCCAACAGGGATCCACCTGGCAACCCTATCTGGGGCAGATGCTCCAGCCGAGCTATCCTCAGCGCCTGAGCCCAACTCTCAGACCAAACCATCCTCAGTGCCTGGGACCATCGCTGAACCAATAAAGCCTCTGGCTGCAGGAGGGGAAGAGGGAGAAAAGGAAGAAAGGGAGGCGGAGAGAAGCAGATGGTTACTTCTCTTGTGTGCCCTGACTGGGAATTGAACCCAGGACATCTATACTCCAGGCCAAGGCTCTATCTACTGAGCCACTGGCCAGGGCCAAGATGATTCTTGAAATAAGAACTTGAAAAGCCTTCTCTTCTCAGCAGGAGGTAGAATCCTACAATGGCTCTGAGCCTGTAACTTGAAATCAGGTGGCCTGAGTTCACACGTGGTTTTGCCAGTTTCCAGGGTGAACATGGGAAAATCACTTCATTCTTTAAACCTCAACTTTCTCAATTGTAAAGAGGATAAAATACCAGATATAAGAGTTCAGCGGATGTTAAGATAGGAAATGCAAAGAGAGCACTGAGTGTATTGCAGAGCACAAAGTGGGCACTCGGGGAGAGGCAACTATTCTGGTTTATACTAAACATTTCAGGATGCAAAACATTTGTGGGGGGGCCCTGGCCGGTTGGCTCAGTGGTAGAGCGTCGGCCTGGCGTACGGGGGACCCGGGTTCAATTCCCGGCCAGGGCACATAGGAGAAGCGCCCATTTGCTTCTCCACCCCCACCCCCTCCTTCCTCTCTGTCTCTCTCTACCCCTCCCGCAGCCAAGGCTCCATTGGAGCAAAGATGGCCTGGGCGCTGGGGATGGCTCCTTGGCCTCTGCCCCAGGCGCTAGAGTGGCTCTGGTCTCGGCAGAGCGACCCCCCCCCCCCCAGGGGCAGAGCGTCGCCCCCTGGTGGGCGTGCTGGGTGGATCCCGGTCGGGCGCATGCGGGAGTCTGTCTGACTGTCTCTCTCCATTTCCAGCTTCAGAAAAATACAAAAAAACCCAAAAACATTTGTGGGGTCTTTTTGACCAATAATTGAACTAAACTACAGTCAAAATAGATTTACTTACGTGTATGATATATAAACAAGGACCTTCTAATGGCAAGGAGTAAGGGAATAAGACACTGAAGAATTTGTAGGGGGACAGTGCCTGCAAGTAACTTGTTTCTAGCTGAGGAGGCTAGACGTGGAGCAGATAACACTACCGAGTAGAAAGTGGCAAGGCTGTAAGAAAGTGGAAATCAAGTGTTACTGACATTCAGAGCAGGAGAGATTAAATCTAGCAGAGAAGAAGGCCGAGAAGGCTTTTCAGAGGAGAAAATCTTAATATTTTGATGATAGGACTCACATATTGATTTGAAAACTTTTGGTTGATCTACATCCTATAGTGCAAAAACTTTGGAATGCCTAAGAGCGTTCAGATTCCCTGTGTATTCTCTGATTACAGTACCCCGGGGCACACGACCAGGAGGCATATAAAAGGAGACTCAAGCCTGGCTTTCCCCAGAGGACAGCTGGCCATTTGCCCGTGGTCTGTGCAGTACTATACTCTTACGAACTTCCTGGTTTGGAAGGCAGAGAAAGGCAGAAGAAGCAGGAGAGCAGTGCTGATGTTTGTAGAAACTGCTTTACAGCCAGGAGTCAAGGAAATTGGCTCCTGTTCTCGGGGACTGTAGTCCTGCTCTTGGTGGGAGCAATGAGAACTTTTGTCTAATTCTCCTCTCCAACCCTCTCTCTATCTTCTTTCATATTATTGGGCATTCTCGTCACTCTTTCGTCCATTCATTTATCAAACATCGAAGTTCCTAGTCTTAGAACTTAGGTCCTGCTGGAGATAAGAAAATGATGAAGTAAGATTCCTTGTTTCAGTCATCCCAGTTAGAGAGGCCGGGATGCCCAGGAAGGGCTTGCACACAGAATCCACGGAGCGGAGTCCGTGGATGAAGTGCCCAGGAGATTAGCTTTTCCATTTCTATGTATGTTTTTGCATACCGTTAAGCGCTCAGTGTGCCCTGCCCCCGTGATTTTATATGCTGTTTCTTCCCGCTTCTGGCTCTTCTAAGCAGCTCTACTTAGATCTAAAAGCATGTTTCAGTTTCAGTATTAAAAGTGATTCTTCTCTGATGGGGTTGAGTGGGAGGCATGAAAGGGAAAGGAGGGCAGAGGAAACTGGTTGTAAACATATTCTGAAACAACACGTAGCGAAATGTGACGGGTTGTAGAAAGGAAGAACAGGTTGTTTTGCCCTCTGTTCTCTACTTCTAGAGGCTTCTAATCCTGACCAGATTTAAAGATGTACCCCGGTTTACATGGAATGTTTTGAGAGGATTTGATGAGTCAGAGAAAGGCCTCAGTCCAAAAAGATTTCTCCCTTTGTTTCCTGAAATTTCAAGATAAGCAATTTAATTGTGTTAATAACACTGGAACATTTACATTTAGAAAACTTGACTATGTCCTAGGTTACAAAGTGAGTCTCAACCAATACCAAACCATTGTTATCATATAGACCAGTGGTCCCCAGACTTTTTTGGGCCACGGACCAGTTTAATGTCAGAAAATATTTTCACGGACCAGCCTTTAGGGTGGGATGGATAAATGTATCACGTGACCGAGACAAGCGTCAAGAATGAGTCTTAGATGGATGTAACAGAGGGAATCTGGTAATTTTTTAAAAATAAAACATCGGCCCTGGCCGGTTGGCTCAGCGGTAGAGCGTCGGCCTAGCGTGCGGAGGACCCGGGTTCGATTCCCGGCCAGGGCACACAGGAGAAGCGCCCATTTGCTTCTCCACCCCTCCGCCGCGCTTTCCTCTCTGTCTCTCTCTTCCCCTCCCGCAGCCAAGGCTCCATTGGAGCAGAGATGGCCCGGGCGCTGGGCATGGCTCTGTGGCCTCTGCCTCAGGCGCTAGAGTGGCTCTGGTCGCAATATGGCGACGCCCAGGATGGGCAGAGCATCACCCCCTGGGGGGCAGAGCACCGCCCCTGGTGGGCGTGCCGGGTGGATCCCGGTCGGGCGCATGCGGGAGTCTGTCTGACTGTCTCTCCCTGTTTCCAGCTTCAGAAAAATGGAAAAAAAAAAAAAAAAAAAAAAAAAAAATTAAAAATAAAACATCGTTCAGACTTAAATATAAATAAAACGGAAATAATGTAAGTTAGTTATTCTTTCTCTGTGGACTGGTACCAAATGGCCCATGGACCAGTATCGGTCCGCAGCCCAGGGGTTGGGGACCACTGATATAGACTACAGTATTTGATCATACCATAATACAATCACAAATTAGTAACAAAAAGATAGTCAATTCCTCTGTACTGTTTTTCCCTCACTCTTCCTACTATAAAAAGGAGAACTACAACTCCCAGGCTCCCTTGAGCTCTGGCATCCAGGCAGGAACCAATGGGAGACACTCAAAACACTGACCTGAGGCTGGGAAAAAGACCGGAAAAGGCCAAGCTGTTTCTTCCTTCCTGCCGGTAGCCTGTATGGCTCCCAGCTTCTGTTGGGGAACCCCCACGTTAGCTCTAACTTACCTCAGATGACTTGAGGTTTAAGCTTGGGTGAAGCCACCTCCTATTATCCCTTCAGACCTACAAGTAGTAAGGTCCTTTATCCTTCTGAATATGACCCTCATCTGGGCAGGATTATATGAGAAATTCCCAACTCTTTTTTTTTTTTTAACATTAGAGCATTTATTCTTTTTTATGATGATGTATGATCATTTTTTACATTGGACTGATTGAAAGATACCCACTCTGTAATTTATAGAAAATTTAAATTATGTAAAAAAAAAAGTCTAAATAAAGGATCAAAAAGAAATAAATACAATGGCTACTGATAGTTACCTTTAGGGTGCTTGATTATAATTATTTTTTCTTTATTCCACATTATCAGCCATATAACTTCATTTATTTTTAATAGAAAAAAAGGTGTTAAAATCACCTTTTTTTTCAAATCAGCATTCTGTGAATAGACACCTAGAGACTAATTAGAGAAATTGCCAACTCTTGAGGAAACACTCTTAAAATCCTCTCCCTCCAGAATTGAGCGAGATATGCAAGTCAGAGTTCTGCTTTCTGTGAATGTGATCTAACCCCATTCATTTGATCATGTGTAACAGGAAAGGTCAGGCTGTTGGATTCATTTTGCTTCTCTGTGGAATTGTGTGTCGTATTTGTAATGGAAAGTAGATGGGAAAAGGCGCCCTTAACTGAAGAGCAGAGCCTAACTAAACATGTGTGCACCTGCGGTATCTAGACAGTCACAGCGCCAGTTCATTTCCTGGCCTCAGGGTAATGGTCTCATTGTCTCCTTTGTAAACGTGTGGGAAGATGACATAGATTATAAAAATGATTGTTATGATCTTCAAACCACCAGTAGAGAGCTTACTCAGTGTTGCAAGTTGGATTAGTTAACAGAAGGCAATAAATACATTTGCATTCATTGGTTCAGTGGAATCTCTTACGGAAGTATTTTGTACCACATTGTTTCATCACTATTTTTGTTTTTTAATTCAGTGAGAGGAGGAGAGGCAGAGACAGACTCCAGCGTGCACCCCGACCGGGATCCACCTGGCAAGCTCACTAGGGAGTGATGTTCTGCCCATCTGGGATATAGCTCCATTGCTTAGCAACCGAGCTCTTCTTAGCACCTGAGGTAGTGGCCATGGAGCCATTCTCAGCTCCTGGGGCCAACTTGCTCCAATTGAGCCATTGCTGCAGGAGGGGAAGAGAGAGAGAGAGAGAGAAAGAGAGAGGGGCAAGAGGGGGAGGGGTGGAGAAGCCGATGGGCGCTTCTCCTGTGTGCCCTGACTGGATTCGAAACCGGGACTTCCACATGCGGGTCCAGCACTCTATCCACTGAGCCAACTGGCCAGAGCCACATCACTCTTTTATAACTGATTTACTCCCAAATGCCTTACATAGTTTAGAAGCCACTGTTGGAGTGAATAGTTAGATATTCATATAGATAAACATATATAATGGTGAGTGTTTACACTGTATATGTGTACATGTGTGTGTAATTTAGTATATATAAACAAACCCAACTGTGTTCCTTGACACTAGATCCCTGTGTGGGGAGATGGAGTTGAGTTACAGTGGCAGGCTGAGTCATGTGCTGCTGGCTTGCCAGAGGCCAACCATCAAAGACTAGCAGATCTTGTTTTGTTAAAGATAATATTTTTCTTCAAGTTACATACTGGGTACTTGTGTGTGTATGCGTGTGTAAATATGTATACATTTATCCTGACTCTCAACACCTCAGAAATGTCTATAAAGTACTTTAAGTCCTTCCCAGGGTCATATATAGGTGAGGAGATGTCTGGCAGTCCCATCTAGGTGCTCAAAGGGAAAACATCCATCTTACAGTTTTATATATTCTAAATATCTGATTTCAGAAAATAAAGCCTTTGTTCACTAAATCAATAAGAAGAGCTAGGGGAGGGATATTTGATCTGAACAGAGCTAAGTTTGAGTGCACCCAAGGTGTTGAGGGTGATGGCCATGGTCTGGATCCAAAGCTGGTGTTTTCTACATCAGAGAGGAGGAGTCTACGAAGGCAGAGGGAAGCATCAAAGCCCAGGACAGGGGATACTCTGTCCTTCGAGCTGCAGAGTTGGAAGAGGCTTCCTCAGGTCTATAGCTGTAGTTTGACACTGGTGGGTTAAGAGTTGACACCAGAGACCCAGTGACTCGTTTGCCTTCATACAGAGCTCTGGCATAGCCTGGGTGATGACAGTGTCCACATGGATGGTTCTTCCAGCTCCCTAATCTCATGGCTCCTCTGGTCCCTGAAAGTCTCCATTAACTTCATCTTCACTTCTCTCTTATGGCCGAACTCAGCGTCCCCATCATGCCACCTTACAGATCTCTTTCTGATCAGTAGTCTACCTCTCCTCTTCTATTCCCTGGGCAGCAGAGCCCACAGCTGCTGGCCTTCGGCAGCTGAGGTCTTCTTGTCTGCGCTCCGGTGGGCCAGCCTGGAGGGAGCTTCTCTAGCTCACACCACCCTACTCAAGGCTGCAGGGCCCAGTCAGCACATCCCACCATGGCCATCGTCTGCCACCACGTTCCCTGTCCCAAGAGCAGTAAGTAGTGGTGTAACCGTAGTCCATTGCTATCCCCAGGCAGAGGTCCTAACTGCCCCTTCCTTCCCTTGCAGCCACGTGGACTGTGGTGGAGGGAAGGTTTCCAGGGGAAGGGGGTGTCAGGCCCCAGTCCCACTGGAGCTCAGGTCTCCTGACCACTGCAGTGACTAAGGAAGAGACAGGATGGGCTCCAACTGGGGTCGTACACTGATTTCCTGTTCAGGACCGTGATGGACTCCTAACCAAATGTGATGTTTCCTGTTTGGGTGGCAGGTGCCTCAGTCAGGAACCCTGAAGCTGTCCCACTTACAGGAAGGAACGTACACCTTTCAGCTCACTGTGACGGACACTGCCGGGCAGAGGAGCTCCGACAACGTCTCGGTGATAGTGCTTCCCCAGGCCTTCTCCAAGGAAGGTGAGGAGAAACCCCATCTCGCATGCAGCGGCCACAGACCCCAGACTGTTTGCAGAAGGATGGGATTGGATTGGCCGTATATTCTAACTGTGCATTCTATGGGGTTCTTCCATTTTATTTTTGGGTGATGTTGAATGAGAGTCTCTGCTGAAAATATGATAACAAAAGTAGGCTCCATCATGCTTCAGGCCACACAGCACTGCTGGGTTGGGGAGAGGAGACTGCGTGAGCCGGGGGGAGGGGCAGTGAGGCCCCCCTCCCCTTCACTCAGTTTCCTAGGAGACAGTCATTGGGCTTTTCCAGGAGAGGACCTCTGATCTGTGCGTTCAGGAGTACAGCAAGGAGTACATTTAAGACAAATTAAAGTATAGAAAGTGCGTGGTCAGTTTTAAAGGGCTATTTCAAACTATTTGTGGACACTTGACACATGCACAGGTACATTAAGAATGTAGCTTCCCATGAGTGTGACGGTGCTCACGTTCTGTTGCACAGTGTAAACTCATTTATCTAATTTCTGTGTGCGTCTTACTTTCCCAAACATCTGCCTTTCTAAGATTAGCTCATCAGGTTTAAAAACTTTATTTATTCATTTTAGAGAGGAGAGAGAGAAAGAGAGAGAGAGAGAGAAGGGAGGAGCAGAAAGCATCAACTTCCTTATGTGCCTTGACCAAGCAGGCCCAGGATTTTGAACCAGCGACCTCAGTGTTCCAGGTTGAAGCTTAATCCACTGCGCCACCACAGGTCAGGCTAGCTCATCAGGTTTAAAAACGTATGGAACTTGGCAGCATTAAAGACACAGGAATGTAGCAGAGGGAAGCCCCACTGCCCACTGGGGAAGTGCTGAGATTTTGTGTGTCCGAGACGCCTGTTATTCAGCTGTGGAGTGGGGCCCTCCCTACACCTACACCCTGTCCCCATCCCGGTGCAGAGAAGCTGCACCGTCACTAGCCATGGGCCAGTGTCCCCATCCCGGTGCGGAGAAGCTGCACCGTCACTAGCCATGGGCCGGTGAACTGGCAGTGTGTCTGTGACATCCTTGATTCTCAGTACTGGGATGGTAGTTAAGCCAGCAGTTAGAGAATGACGAAAAAGATTGAAATATGACTATGATGAACTTGTGTAATTAATAATCTTATTTTCCACCAAAGACTTAGAGAACTGAAAGCAACATCTGTAACTTGAGACTTGAAGTTCTCATTTAAACATTCCTATCAAGAAAATTATTTATTAGAAAACCCATCAAGCTCAGACTCACAAAAGGGAAGAAATGGGTTCACTTTCTGGTGTTGGCTAGTGATCGAGCGAAGGGGGCGTTTACACCGCAGACTGCCACCCCCCGCCTCCGAATGTAGTGCGGGTTTATCCCCAAACCGTGGCCACAGGGCTGTTCTGAGGACTGAGCGGGTTCCATACATGAATCCTGTCATGTGTAATGTTTGTATGAGCAGAATGTGCCAAGTGATGATGGTGGCTGAGATCTGGACCAGCGGTGCCCCCGTCCAAGGACAGGGTACGTGCTAATGACGGGCAGGCTGCCGTGCCTTCTGTGGGCTGCAGTCTGAGCTGCTGGGTTGGCCCGCTAACATTGGGGGCCTGGGCGCTGCCCCTGCTCCGGCCCACTACTGACCCTTCCCTGTGTGCTGTACTTGGAAAGAAAACCTCTGTGCTCGTGTGTTCACTGAGTAAACCATCTGATGAATTGAAAAGAGAGAGAAGGCAGTGAAGGAAGCAGATTCCAGACTCCTAAGGACTTGGCAACCTTGGTAATCTGCCTTCCCCAGGGAATCCGAGCAATCCAGCCAAGGTCTAAACCAGGCGTCCCCAAACTACGGCCCCGCGGGCCACATGCGGCCCCCGCCACACTTCCGGAAGGGCACCTCTTTCATTGGTGGTCAGTGAGAGGAGCACTGTATGTGGCGGCCCTCCAGCAGTCTGAGGGACAGCGAACTGGCCCCCTGTGTAAAAAGTTTGGGGACCCCTGGTCTAAGCTGACTGGGGAGAGGGGTGAGCGCTCATGGATGGGGTGGACACCAAGCTGCTGCCCCCTGCAGCTCCAGGGGCAGGAGGGTAAGTGCAGCCGTCACCCAGCCCCCATTCGAGCAGGCCCTGTTGATTTATTGCAGCTGCCCAGGGCCAGGCAGTTGCTCAAAACTGTCTGAGAGCCTGCAGGTGCTGGGCATGCCCCAGGGCCTCTGGAAACCTGACATTGGCTCCAGCCCGCCCCTCCCCAGCAGAGGATGGCTGGGCCCTGAGGGCTGCTCTGGCGCGCAGTGCTGGCCTGGGCAGGGAGCCAGTCAAATGCGGGTTCAGAGAGACACGCATCATGGGAGAAGACAGAGAAACCCTGTGGTCCTCCACGGAAATCAGGAGGGTTGCTTTGTGCGGCCGAGGTGTCTGTGCCGATACAGGCAGACGGCCGACACCTTGCGGCCACTTGTTTGTCCTGGTTGATTTACATGCCAGTGTTCCAGGCCCCAAACGTAAATTGCCAGCTGTACATTTCTGGCCTTTCTCCAGGATGATAAAAAGTATTTGAAGTGGCAGACAGTTATGGGAATCACTTTTTTTTTCTTCTTTTATTTCTGAAGCTGGAAATGGGGAGAGACAGTCAGACAGACTCCCGCATGCGCCCGACCGGGATCCACCCGGCACGCCCACCAGGGGCGACGCTCTGCCCACCAGGGGGCGATGCTCTGCCCCTCCGGGGGGTCGCTCTGCCGCGACCAGAGCCACTCTAGCTCCTGGGGCAGAGGCCAAGGAGCCATCCCCAGCGCCCGGGCCATTTTTGCTCCAATGGAACCTTGGCTGCGGGAGGGGAAGAGAGAGACAGAGAGGAAGGAGGGGGTGGGGGTGGAGAAGCAAATGGGCGCTTCTCCTATGTGCCCTGGCCGGGAATCGAACCCGGATCCCCTGCACGCCAGGCCGACGCTCTACCGCTGAGCCAACCGGCCAGGGCCGGGAATCACTTTTTGCTGAAAGTCTTCATGGGTATAGGTCTAAGGTATGTAACTTTCTAGAGGGAGTAAAATGCTGTAGAAGTAACTGCCCTCTGGAGTTCCTCACTGGTTGGACAGGAGTAACATGCTATGAATTCAAGTTCTTAAAATACCCTGTGGAGACGTTGACAACGAGAGATGGGGATCAAGATGTGTTTCTCCCCTCTGTTGTGAATATTGATCTTCCAGTTATTAGAGGCCCAGCTGTCATGGTAACCAGGGGTGGCACCTTCTGGGGTAAACAGATAAGCACGTACTCCTGTAATAATAACTTGGTACAGTTTTGGATACAGAGGCTGCATGTTTTTAAGCTTTGAGGAAAAAAGACCTATTCAAAGAGCAAGCCAGCAAACACTTTCTATATTCAGCAAGACCATCTATAGTCATGGTCTCCAAATAGAATCCCCCACAGATGGTCAAGACATTTTAGGATGGGAAAGAAGACACCAGGATTTATGTTTTATGAATTTTTAATCTTCTCCTTTAAGTTCTCAGTATATTTTATAACATGCACAATATATTAGTATAGTAGTACATATTATTTATAGACTGGAAATGTGTGTTCACCAATAAATTATTTATTGATCAGGATGCATGGTCAGAAAAGTTTAGGGGCCACTCATCCAGAAATAGGTGGGTAAATCTGGATCTATCTCCAAAACTACCGAGGAGTAAGGAAAACCGTGATGAATTTAGGGTTTTTACCTCATGAACTTAGGCAGTGTGAGCAGCAGCTGTGTCCTGCTCGCTGTCCAGATCCACTCCTCTTCCTCCTGACTCCTTTCCTGTGATGGAGCAGACTGTCCTTTCTAGGTCCACGTTCGCGGTCACTCAGATGGGTTCCTTTGCCCATCTGGAAATTTAACTGCTTCCCAGTGGAATATCATCAGTTGCTACGTTCCATGTCCTGAGAGAAGTGTGTCGTTCACCCTGTCCCTGGAAAATTAAGGAACTCCTTACAATCTTCTAGTCTGAACTCTGATCTGCATTCCAACTGTCAGGAAGTTGTCCAGTTGTTATGTAGCAAAGTCTAGTAAAGTTGGCTTAGTCTGGAGTCAGGGAATGCCTTTTGAGACAATACAGTGTAAAAAAAAAATAATAATAAGAGGCCCTGGTCCTGTTGGTTGCTCAGTGAATCGAGTGTCATCCCAGTGGGCTAAAGGTCGTGAGTTTGACCGCCAATCAACGCACCTACGAGAAAGTCGGTGAATGCACAACTAAGTGAAACAGTGAGTTGATGCTTCTCTCTGTCTCTCTCCCTCCCCCCCTTCAAATTAATGGCAAGTTTTAAAAAGAAATAAGAGAATACATTGTGGCCTCTATGAGTTACACTGTAGATCAAAGATTTCTGAGAGTTCCAAAATGGGGACAATTTTCTTATTTAAAGAAAATAAATTTATACTAGCTGGTATGTAAAGATTCTGTTTATTCTTTTTTTTTTTTTTTTTACAGAGACAGAGAGAGAGATAGACAGGGACAGACAGACAGGAACGGAGAGATGAGAAGCATCAATCATTAGTTTTTTGTTGCGCGTTGCAACACGTTCATTGATTGCTTTCTCATATGTGCCTTGATCACGGGCTTTCAGACCGAGTAACCCCTTGCTCGAGACAGTGACCTTGGGTCCAAGCTGGTGAGCTTTTGCTCAAACCAGATGAGCTCACGCTCAAGCTGGCGACCTTGGGGTCTCAAACCTGGGTCCTCAGCATCCCAGTTCGACGCTCTATCCACTGCGCCCCCGCCTGGTCAGGTGATTCTGTTCATTCTTTACAGCACCAAGGCGGCATGGTAGTGAGCAGACGGTGTTCCACAGTAGAAAGCTAACCTCAGTCAGAATGCTTACTTAGGACACTAGGATGGAAGACATAGCCCATAGAAAATGGTATACTGACTGGAACATGGTCAGCCGCCCAAGGGCTGTGCAGGCGTGCAGCTGAGGGGCTGGTGGGATGAGGAACTGACGCAGACTGAGCCGGCTGAGGGGACACCCAGGCCGGGACGGGGCAGACAGAGCTGCTGCTGCTCTCTTCCCGCCTCTTAGGCGTGTCGGCGTGGGGAACAGCCCCAGGATGAAGCTCATGGTGACTCCTGGGAATTAAGTCAGGGGGTCCCAAGAAGAGACCCCCACTAAGTTTCCAGAACCTGTGGCTCTGGCTCTGACTGTTAGGTGTGTCCTCGTGATCTGCATCTCCTTACACACGCGCATGTCATCACACGTTTTGTTTCTGTTCGTCCTGACGCTGACGCGGTGGGCATCCACTCTCCCGCTGACGTGAGTCTTGTCTGTGAGCAGGGTGCTTGAAGGTTTGCTCGCGCTACCACTTCTTCTGCGACAATGGCTGCTGCATTGACATCACACTGGCTTGCGATGGAGTGGAGCAGTGTCCCGACAGATCTGATGAAGCTTTCTGTCAGAATCGTGAGTCAGCCGTGTGACTTTCTGGGCTGGAACGGGAGACTGTCTTCTCATAATAAATGCAAAGCCAGTGTAGCTCTTTGTCTGCCCAGTTTCAAGTGTTACTTTATGTGAACAAGCTTTGCCTTAAATTAAGCAGCATTTATTATGAGTCCCTAACGCTCATTACAAATGCCAAATAGTCTACATTGCTTACATTTTTAAGAAATTGTCTTCAGCTTTCCAAGAGATTCTTCACCATCCTAAACATGCTCTATAATATATGCTTTATTAAAAACTGAAGTGACTCAGCATTTTGTTTTGATAAATGGTTTAGGTAATGCCAGCCATCACAGGGTGTGGCTAAGACATTGGGAAGGCAGCCTTGTGTCATTCCCATAAGCACACAGCACAGGAAAGATCAGCTGCAGAAAGTTAGGGATGTGCTGGTTTGAAGGGTGGAGAATTGCACAGCCTTAGGTTTAAAAGTTTTGTCTTTGTCAATTTGTGACATTTAGAAAGTTAATTTTTGGAAGAAGGGTGATTACTCATTTGACAAGAGAGAGGTGTTCATGGGGCTTGGGCATGTCTTAAATGGATAGGTCATCACTCCCAAATACCCATAGCTTCACATCTGCTGCAGAGTTAGTGGTTTTAACGTTCAGAAAAGAAACTCAACAACCAACCAGCTCTCCCACACTTCAGTGAGCCTGGACAGGAAGACGGTGACTGGCACGGCCAGTGCCCAGCCTGGGACCACAGGGCCGACCGGAGAGGCAGCCGGGGGTTCCTTGCTGGAAGAGTCGCAGAAAGCCACTGCCACAGACCAGCCACCCACGTTGTCAGACACGGAGCAGAGCAACCATTCCACCTTTTGGGGACCAAAGATTCAAATTGATCCTGTGATGCCAGGTAAGGACTTATGAGACAGGTTGTCCCCAAAGAGCCTCATTTTCTATGACACTTGGCTCAAAATTAAGGTTATATTTGAAGAGTGTGAAGGAAATATCTTAAAAGAAAGAAGAGAGTTAAAATGAATCTAGCCTAAAGAAAAAAAGGACACGTGACATTTGCACTGATTATTTATAGTAAGAAACACCCACCAAATACATGCATACTTTCATATCTAGATACACACTCCAGAGGTATCAATACATTTATCTGTAAATAACTGAGATTAGAAAGTTTTAACGCCTATATTAAGGAGACTAATGCCTTAGGTGTTAAATTTTAGGTTATTATTACTTTTTATTGATATTTTGAGAGAGAAAGGAAAGGGGAAGAGAGAGAGACAGGATCATTGATCCGTTCCTGTAAGTATCCTGACCAGGGATTGAATCAACAAACCCTGTGCTTTGGGACGATGCTCTAACCAACTGAGCCATCCAGCCAGGGCAATTTTAGGTTATTTTGAGATGAAGTAGTATAACCCCTATGTGTTCATATAAATCCTCTTCACAGTAAGCAAGTGAATGTAAAGAAATTACGTCGTATTTAAATGGTCGCATGTGCTAGTAGTTCAGTGTTATGCCTCTAATTTAACTAAATCTATAATTTTTATTTTTTATAATTTTTTATTGATTGATGTTAGAGAGAGGAAGGGAGAGGAGGAGGGAGAGAGAGAGGGATAGAGAGATAGGGAGGGAGAGAGAAAAGGAGAAAGAGGGAGGGAGGGACAGACAGCATTCACTTGTTTTCCCACTTAGTTGTACAATTGTTGGTTGCTTCCCATATGTGCCCTGACTAGGGATCGAACCCATAACCTTGTTTCTGGATGACACTAACCAACAGAGCTAACTGGCCAGGCCATAATCTGTAATTTTTAATTTTTAAAATAAGGCTAGTAAGATTTTAAATGCATTCATACTGCTGAAGCATTACAGGCTCACATCATTTTAAATTTCTGTTTTACACATTTACATATATTTGCATGATTGTATGACATACAAGACAGAAATGTAGATGACCACATTTATGTATGCTTTTGTGAGTATCTTTCCGATACTCAAACTCTGTATATATTAAAACTGAAATAATTTGTCACTATTTTAATAGCTTTATAAATATTTGTGTTCATTGCAGAAGATACAGAAGATGCAAATAATAAAAAAGGAAATGACTTGAGATATGACCCTTTATTGAAAACAAATTTAATATTTTGGTATATTTGCTTCCGATATTTTGTGTATCTACTTTGTAGATTTTAAGTGCTTCCATACATATACATTTGCGAAAATTCCATACAGGACCTTTTATTGACAATTTAAATTAAGGGCACTTCAGATACTTGCTTTGGTCAATTCCTTGTTGATACTGCCACCTAATGGAGGAATCAGTCACTCCAGCCCTTCCTTGGGATTATACTCCGTGAAGACAGCCACCTAAGAAACGAGTCAGGGAGACCAGGTGTTGTTGGCAGGAGGGATGAAGAGCTGATGGAGAGCCGAGTCTTCAGAGGTCAGAGTGGATGAACTCTTGCTACATCGCTGTGGTAGGGAGGCCTATGTAAGCATGAATGAACTCCCTGAAGGCACAGTGGAGACCAAAGGCCAGGTCTTCTTGATTAGGTTCCAGTCTCGGCTCTGCCTTTAGAACCTTGATAAATAAATTGTTTCATATCTCTAGACCTCAGTTTCCTCATTAGTTAATAAGGGATTTCAGCCAAATAACCATAGGCCTCCTCCAGCACTGAGAGTCTGTTTCAGGGACGCTATGTAGCCTGATGTTCAGACAGCGCTCCGTCAGCCTTAATCAGTGCTAGATATTGCTCAGTCATTCTGTCACCAGAAAGGGACTGGGACTGAGGCAGGTCTGCCCCAGCACTGTCTAGAATGTGTTCTGGACTTCTTGCAGGAAAGATTTCACAACACAAGTCCTGGTGATTTTGAGAGTACATTAATTAAAACTGGGGACAGTGAACAATGGAAAGGGTTAAGATAGGAGAGGAAGTCACAGCGACAGGAGTGAGCCTAGACTGGGCTGCCTAGACTCAGGAGAGGAAGTGGCAGTAACAGACGGGAGCCACACTGGGCTGCATGGACTCAGGAGATGAAGTTACAGAGGCAAAAGGAGGGCACTTGGAGACAGGTTCAGGACGTTAGCCGGGGCGAGCTGCCCACTGCTCTCTGGTTGCAGGTCTCGTGGGACCGTTAGAACTCAGGAGAAGGAAAGCAGAAGTGCGTGCCTGAGGAGAAGGGGCACAGGTGTGCTCAAGAGGGAGGCGTACTCTGGGTTCTTTGTCTTAAGGGTTTTTATCTGTTTTCTAAAGGCAGGAGTTTTAGGAGAGGTCTTGGGAGGGTCTTAACAGAATATTCAACAGCTTTCCAGATGTGTCCTTTAACATGCTGATGCATCAGAATGAGCGCATTGGGGGTGTTTGGGATCACTGCCTGGACAGCTTCACTGCTTTACTTTTATCCTGGATTTGTCTGGCTCTAGTCGGGGTTTTGTCATTTATTCCCTTGACTGCAGGTGCTCTGGGGTTTGGCTGGCACTGATGCCATCAGCTAGGTCCCTGTTATCTCTTGTTACTCACTCTGGTTGGGGAGGAGAAGTGTAAACCATCTGCTCCTCTTGGTTAAGGAAGATAAGATCTTGAGATTTATTAGCAGGCTGTTAATTGCTTGTCCTTGTTTAACTGTTTGTCTCAGTTTCCCTCATTCCACTTGCCAAGAAATTTCCTAGCTCCTTACCAGCCTCCTCAGTTCCAGTGCCAGCTCCTGGGGAGTGAGGACTCGGCTTCAGAACCATCTTGAAAATAATACTCCCAGCTGCCTCTACCAGTGTGTGGGAGTTGCCGCCCAATCTGAAATATATTTGCAATCTCTGGTTTTCATATTAAGTCTTTGGCTTGGGCTATGAAGATGTAAGGGAGTTTCAGAGATGCAGAGAGATTAGATACCCAGTTATTTAATATATACATATATATATATACATACACACACACACACATATATATATTTCCTCATTATTAAAGTAATATGTATTCGCTATAGAATATTTGGAGAATGTAGAAAAAATTTAAATCATCTAGCAAAATTCACTTAACATTTTGTTACATTTTCTTCTGCTTTTATTTATATACCTATGTGCACACATTTATTTACTTTTAACAAAACTGGGATATTGTTTTAACAAAACTTTTATTTTTTTACTTATGAGCATTTATTTTAAAAATTTATTGATTTTAGAGAGAAAAAGTAAGGGAGAGAGGAAGAGAAAAGACAGAGAGTGAGAGAGAAATTGGCTTTGTTCCATTTATTTATGCATTCATTGGTTGATTCTTGCCCTGACCGGGGATCGGACCCACACCTTGGTGTATTGGGATGATGCTCTAACCAACTGAGCTACCCAGAAAGGGCTACTTATGAGCATTTTTGTGTGTTATTAAATATCCATCAAAAACACAGTGTTTGAAAATCCAGGGTAAAGGAAGTGGGAAGGGAAGAACAGAACTTTGAAAATGTTAGAAAGGGCCCTCACAGCGTGTGGCTTTTGTTTAGACAGTGACCGCCTCCCCTGTGCCCCTCTGATATCCCTAAGACAAGACCACCAGAAGAGAATCCCGGCTTACCATTTCATGTGAGCTGACATGATGTTATACTTAGCATGACATAAATAGATTCAAAAATACAATATTATTCAAGACCTATGCCCAAGTTTTACAAGGATCATTAGCTAGTACAATAAATATGGACAAGTTGAATTTTTTGCTCCCTCTCCTCCCCCCCCCCCCCGCCCCTGCAACATGTTTTGAGGATTAAAAAAAACTTAATTCATTTTAGACATGCTGAAGAGATACTAAGATTCATGCTAGTAAGTTTAGGACAGGAAGTAATAGTTTTTCATCTATCACATTGGCAAAGGTGAAAGGTGTGATACCTGATGCTTATAGGAATGCAGAAAAGCAAGTCGCAGGCACTTTGGGTGGGAATAACTTTACAACTTTCTATTATCTAGTTGATTTGTGGTCCTTAGTAAATGCATGTATATTTCTTGGTACAAAGTACCAAGTAAGCTTATTATATACACCTTTAAATAGTCTTATTTCAGTTGCAGGTGTCAGAAATGAACATTTCTGTTGATGCCATATGAATGAAGAAACTTTAAATATATATATATATTTGTTTTTTCCATAAAGTTTTTCATGTCAGCAGATCATTTCTAACTCATAAACATTAAGTATCATATTTCCCAAAAGTCGCACTAGAAATCACACCACAGCATGAGGGTAATTTTACTGACTCATTGATTATTAGGTTGTCAATATAGTAAGTACACGGATGCTATAAATGACTAGAGAGGAAGTAATAGAATGGTACGGCCATTGCTCATAGAACCTGGGATAAGAATTCTCAGATTTTATCTTTCTTAATGTTTCCTCTCACTAGTTGAACAGGATAGAATGGTTAGACAATTAACAACATGTCAGGAAATCAGAAGTGCTGGTTTCCACCAACAAGCAGTTAGATACACCTGAATTTAAACCCAGCTTGGGGCCTGTGTATTGCTTGAATGACCCTGTACAAGTGGTGACCCTGTCGGAGTCTAAGCAGAAAAAGTGGAGCAGGGTCAAGGCGAGAAAGTGCTGTAGCGTGTCTGTGTGCCTTTTGTTCATTTTCTATGAAGAGGCCCTTTCTGGACTCTTTGTCCTTTTCATTGTATGAGTTCAGAAACTACCCATGACTCTTCCTTCTCCTTCCTTCCCTGGGGCAGGGGTGGATGTCCTGGCATGATGTGCCTGTTCCCCTGTCCAGTGGTTTTGTACTAACCACACCTTCTGCTTTATTAAGCTGGTCACGTTCGTTATCTAGTGTGTTCGTATCAAACATAGGCCTATGTTTACTAGAGAAATAAATCTAGTAAGTCCTTTCTTTAAGTCCAGCCTAAAAAAACAAATAAGGCTGTATTTTCATGTCTGTTTAAGTTTCTGACAGCCCTCGATACATGTTCTACTTATTTTCCACAGATAGTGGCTCCTCAGAGAAGAACAGAGAAGAGGAAAATTATATTTTTGAGTCTAACAGCGGTCAAGGAGGGGAACACCCAGAGCCAGAAATCGGTAAATGTATACCATAGAAACTCATTGCAGAATCATGTAAGCTGTAGTTGATGATTCTAGATGAAGCTTCCAGAGTTCACAATGAGGCAGAGACGTGTGGATCAGGGCTGTATTCTCACTTCCTACCAAGCCCCAGCCTTGGGTTCTCACGCTAGCCACCTTACCTCTTTGGACCTCAGCTTCCTCTCTTACACGTTGACTGGGCTAGGTGATCCCTGGAGTCCCTTCCAGGTGGAACATTCTGTGAAAAGTGTAACTTTGTGGTGCAGTGGTTAAGAGCATGGGCTCTGGAGTCAGATGCCTAGGTTCGGTCCCTTGCTCCACCACTGAACTCTGTGACCTTGGGCAGGTTATCTTATCTCTCAGGGTCTCAGTTTCCTCATTGTAAGATGGGATAACTATACCTGCCCCACAGCGTTGCTGGGAAGGCTCAGTGGGACAGTTAATATAAAGCCTTTAGCGCAGTGCTTGGCTCATACAATGAGCCATATTAAGAGGCCTATTATGATTGACTTATTTATGATACAATAAGAGTACAGGTCTTAGAGTACCCAGTTCTCGCTCTGGACGTTCTAGAGACAAAGACAGAAGACAGCAGGAACAGGGAAACTGTAGTGGGTAGAGGGAATATTTAGTACGTGGAAGAAAAGTATCATACGGTAATTCCACAATTTTGGTTGTTTTTATCTAGAAAGAAAACAGTTTCTACCTAGTCCTATGGAAATTCAGGTTTTAGTCCCAAATCCCACAAACTAGTGAAAATTTAGGAGAATAAAATATGATTCTTTAACTTAAGAATCTAAATTGGCTGCCAGGGCACACAGGAGAAGCATCCATTTGCTTCTCCACCCCTCTGCCGCGCTTTCCTCTCTGTCTCTCTCTTCCCCTCCCGCAGCCAAGGCTCCATTGGAGCAAAGATGGCCTGGGCGCTGGGGATGGCTCTGTGGCCTCTGCCTCAGGCACTAGAGTGGCTCTGGTCGCAATATGGCGACATCCAGGATGGGCAGAGCATCGCCCCCTGGTGGGCAGAGCTTCGCCCTGGTGGGCGTGCCGGGTGGATCCCGGTCGGGCGCATGCGGGTGTCTGTCTGACTGTCTCTCCCTGTTTCCAGCTTCAGAAAAATGAAAAAAAAAAAAAGAATCTAAATTAGAAAGATTTTCTTTTTACCTTAGAGCGTTCTTTGTAGCATCTGGGCAGTATTAAAACATAATTTTTAAACAACACATGGCTGAAATATCCCAGATATTCGACTCCTAGACGCTGCCCGGTCTGCTGTCCTCCTGGACTCACCCTGTCCCAAGAGACTTGAATCAGAAGAGCCACTCCCAGTCATATGAGCAGAATACCCAGTTCACCCCCATAGCTGCTTTCTGAGAAAACTAGCTTGATGCGGTTTAAAGGGGGTTAGGAAAATCCTAACTTAAATCTCAAATTACCCAAACTAAAAACATTGAAGAAGTACTTAAAAGTTGAGAATAATTTTCAGTATTCTAGCCAGCACTTGATGGGAGATCCCGTCTTCCTTGTCATCAAAGCAGTGAACAGGAATCAGATTTGCTCATACCTGACTCAGCAAACAGAAACTTCCCCTAAGGCAGTGGTCCCCAACCTTTTTTGGGCCATGGACCAGTTTAACGTCAGAAAATATATTCACGGACTGGCCTTTAGGGTGGGACAGATTCAAGCGTCAAGAATGAGTCTTAGACGGATGTAACAGAGGGAATCTGGTCATTTTTTAAAAATAAAACATCGTTCAGACTTAAATATAAATAAAACGGAAATAATGTAAGTTATTTATTCTTTCTCTGCAGACCGGTACCAAATGACCCACGGACCAGTACTGGTCCACGGCCCAGGGGTTGGGGACCACTGCCCTAAGGCACGTCTGTTTCATTGTTACGCAGCCTAAACATTGGTGCTCACTGTGGAGTCACACACATTGAGAAGGGCAGCCTTGAATCCTTTTCCTGCCCTGACCAAGCGGAGGTTGGCCCGGTCTCTCTTTTGCCCCATTCCTCTGTAACGTTTCCAGCCTCCGTGGCCAGTAGAGGAAGATGCAGGGGGAACGGATACCTTCTTGGCTCTTAGCTACTATTTCAGAACTGCCCTCCTCAGGGTGACCATCGGAACACTCCAGAGGCCAAAGCCCGAACTGCTGGCCTGGAGAAATTCTGGTGATTCTTGAGTCCTCTGGAGGGGCTCGTGTGTGCAGACGGAGAGTCAGCTCTCTGGTCACGTCCTGGACTCGAGGTGTATCACAGGCTTTGTTCTTCACAGTTCTCTATGGGAGTATCAGCCTTACCCAAAACTTTGTTTGGTACCCACCAGTCACTAACACAACTTCCACATCCCCTCCTCCTGCGCCCAGACACTCTTCTTCAGGACTTGACGGACAGACTCTTCTTCAGGACGTGAACCTACAAATACACCTGTGGTTGAAATGGCAGTAGCATGTACTTGGCTGTAGGACTTGTTGTCTTGAAGAGGAGGCCACTCTACCTGGAACCAGTGTTAAGCCCAGAAAAGTCAAAGTCATTGGGAGGGAACTTCCTCAGCTAGTACCCCCAAACACAAACCCTGTCTGTCTGCACTCACCCCCTCCTCTCCGCAGTGTGAAAGGAGAGCTGTCCCCTCCCCCAGGATCTGTCCCCGCCCCCCTAACGTTCTCCGGGACATTTCTCTAGCATTGTTTCACCCTCTTGTGCTTCCAGTCTGTTTCTCTGCTGGCTCCTCCCCCACAGCGGCAGGCACATTTAGGTTCCGCTCAGTCCAGTGCTGTCCCTCAGCCTTCAGTCTCCCTGTAAGTGGACTCCAGTTGCTGAGTCCAGCGGCATTCCCCAGCCTTCACCTCACTCCACCTCTCCATAGCGTCTGATTCCACCGAGCACGTTTCTCTTGAAATAGCCTCTTCCTTCTGCTTCCATGACTCCCTTCTCTCTTGGTTGTCCTGCCATGTCTGACCTGTTTCTTTCTTTTTGGTTCTCTGCTGTTCTTTGTCCCCTTAAATGTGGGTGTTTCTTCAGGCCTTGCTCCTGGCCTCCCTGTCCCCTTTATCTCTGGCTCTCTCACCTATTTTCCTGACTGATGCTAAAGGCGCCCACATATTTAGGCCCAAATAACCCGTGAGCCTAACAGAAGATTCCACCTGGATCACCTCTAGGAATCTCAGTTTGAAAATGTCAAAAACATAAACTTATCTCCCTTGCCGACCCCCCAAGCCCCCATCATACATCCAGATCACTCAAGCAAAAGTCCACTGAACCAGCTACGTGGACCACACCCGTATACCTGTACTACTTATTGCATTTTTACACAAAATGTCTATCTACCCAGACTTAAGGTCCCTAAGAAACCACCTCTTTTACCTTGTGAGCAGTACTGGACCATAGTGGTTCTGGAGCTGGTGTCTGGGGCTGTGTCCCAGCCCTACCTACCATTCAGACTTACACGAGTCACCTTTAGTTCCCTCATTTGTAACACGGGGGTAATAATTCTACCGACTCACCGGCGGCCGTGAGAATGACATGATTGAGGCGACAGCACCAGGACAGACTGTGCTGGCACTGGTCGGCACTAGCTTGTTGTCTTTGATTACCAGCACTTAGCTCAGTGCCAGGCACCCAGCTGTTGATTAATGCAGAAGGAATGAATAAATGAATGAAAGAAAATGTTATAGAATCGGCTGATGCAATGGAGACTTCTGCTTCTCTGGTTCTACCAGTTGGCAAGATCCTTGCTGCTAAAAATAGCTCCACCTTCTGTCTCATCTGCAAGGCTGGGCTGACTAGGGTAGGTCAGACTGAAAACAGAGCCTCCTGAGCTCGGTGACACTGATCTGGTTTCTGCAGGTTGGACTTGGCTAGATTCCACGTGTGAGTGTTATCGTAAATGGTCTTTCTCCGTCTGACTTACCTCACTTCGGAAAGAAGCCATAGAGAGCTAAGGCACGGTATAGTGAATGTAGGCAATAATACTGTGCTGTAGTGGTGTAATGTGATGAACACTGCTTCACTGGCAATCATAGTGCAATATGTAAATGTAGCAAAGGAACAGGCTGTGTTCCTTACGTTTATAAAATGTGCCGTAATAAATTTTTCAGGTTGTTTTTTTTTTAAGGAGACAGATCCAGGGCACCCCGCTCCCCCCCAAAGGCTGCTTCTAGTCTGGTGTATAGACAGCCCCCCAGGAGAGCCTTCCAGAGGAGAATTCAGGAGACACCCCACCCCAACTACTATTAGCCAAAATTACACCAGCATATTTTGGAGGTAGTTTTCAACAATGGTTCTACTGGCTGAAAGTAGGTTCTCTGGAGTTAGAGGGAAATAAAAAATTTAAAGCCCGAACCAGAACAAGAAATCAGAAGTTGGTCCACACTTATTTTAAGAGAGAATGATCATGGGTAAGTCCATAAATGTAACCTAGGATTACAATGAAAAAATTTCCTATGGTCACAGTGTCTTTACAGTTGTCTATTTACAGAGTATCTATCACAGTAATCTGACTGCAACATTTGTACCCACTAATGCCATCAAGTTTTGTAGGAACCTGGTAGAGAATTGGGTTTTAAAGAAATCTGGATTAAAACCTAGACCTGCCATTCATGAGCTCTGTGCTCTTTGGCCTGTGACTTAATCTCCAGGCACCTCAGTGAATCTGCAGAATGGGGGTCCTACAGGTAGCTACTTCAGGGAGTTCCTCAGATGAGATGAACTGGCGCATGCACAGCGCTTCTCCGGGGCAAACCGTAGCTGCTGCTGTGTTAATCCTGCCCTCCCCACTTCCACCCGTCCACAGGCGCAGTGCTGCCCCTGACGCTGGGCTTGGCCATCACCACGTTGCTGCTCTTCATGGTGGTTTGCCGACTACGCCTGGTGAAACAGAAACTGAAGAAAGCTCGTCCCGTCACATCTGAGGAGTCCGACTACCTCATCAATGGGATGTACCTATAAGTGTAACTTAAGGAGCTGGGACAGGGACATACTTTACTTGTAATTTACACATATATTGGGTTTTGGATACCTATAACGTGTTTTTAACTGGGTTAGGAAAAATACAGAAAACCCGTAAGGTTCTACAAGCTCCAAAGCTTTGTTCTTATTTATAGTAGAAGGATTTTCCCTGGGAAATATGTGAAGTACTTTGAAATTTAGAGGAGTCCCTATGGTTGAAGACTTTTACAAATCTAATTCTGATTTCTGTAAGCTGTCCCCGAAAATGGAAAGTTGTCGTTAGCCAAGGCAGAAACTAGTATCTCCAGAGGTGGCCTTAGAATGCGGTGTTAATAACCCTTTCCTTTTCAGAAGCAGCCATGGCCCCTGGCCAGCCTGCGCCACTTCGTGCTCAGCGCCCCCTCGCTCTGTGGCCTCCTGCTCCTCAGTCACCTTCCATAGCTCTCCTTCCCTTCTCCCCTTCCAAGCCCGTTTCTGAGACTGGATCCCACGTGAGCTTGTACGTTCAGTGAGATGGGACCTATGGCAGGCGGATCTAAAGGACAAACTTGTGAACAGGTCAGTGCTCTCGGGGAAGTGAATGTGCTCCCTTCCGTGCCTCTGATACCCTGTCGGCGCTGCCTCGCTAGGCAGCCCTCTGGGAGAAGTCTCAGACGGAGTTCCAGCGAGCTCCAGCCCAGGCAGGAAGTGGCGGCCTCGGCGTTCAGGGTGGAGGCGGAGAAGCTGGCAGGTCAGAGACTCTGGCAGCAGCTCCGCTCAGGGCAGAGCGAGCAAGGGGGCCTGTAAATACTTCATGAACCCACTCTGCATTGCCCACGGCGGCTCCTGTCAGTCACCGGTTTTCAACAGCAGTCTGTGTTGCTGGTGGAGAAAATGCACTGAGATGGAGAAGCAGAACATCGAGTGGCTTTCTGAGTGCTGCTTTTGTAAAAATGTCACATTTATGTACCAGCAGGTTCTTTCATCCAGTGGAAGCTGTTTCCCGTTATTTATTTAATGCTATAAAATGTTATAATGTGCAGCCAGCTAATGCCAAGCTTACGTATTCCTAGAGCATAAAGCATTTTTGTACAAATTCATCTTTACAGAAAACTGGCATCTAGCTTAGCATCTCTTCTAATTTGTAGGATTCTAAAGGCAAATTATTCCCATCATCACCTAATGCCGGAATTATACATTTTCTAAAAATGATTCTTCTAAGTGATTCGAATATATAGTGTGGTGCCTGTCCACACATAATGTCCCATTTACATAATATGTGTTTATTTTAACCGTGACAAATCTTTTAAAATTCTTGAGAACAGTCTAGACACATTATGTTCAGACTGACCCTGAGACAGGATGTTCCTTTAGCAAAGCGCTTAATTTGGGTTGACAGTATAACCAAATACACTGACAAATGAAAAGTTAGTTCTAGAAAAATGGAATTTGGTTGTTTTGTTTCCTGAAAACTTCAAGCATTTTGTTGAAAGTTTAGAATTGAGCAAAGATTTAAATTTCTCCCCAAGGGCAAGAAGAATGACTGTGTGACTGAATTTAAGATGTCTGTTCTTTCTGTGATGCTATGCCCTTTTCTGTGGATGTCATACCCAATAAAATGACAACTCTTGAGGCCTGTCTTTCAGCACGTCTTTTATACATGAAGAAATTAAATGCAATTTAATATTGTTGTGTTGAAATACCTGAGAAAAGATGTCCCGTGTACAACGGTCCTTTAATAATCTTTTATTCTTAAGCCTTTACAACCTTTTAATATAGTCATAAGTTGCCAGTATTTATGGCATCTTACTTAATCATACCAACTCTATTTTACAAAGAGGGAAGGATTAGAGAAGCAGAATCAAGATCTTTAAAATGTTTACATTCAGATGACTAAATAGGACTTTTTCTTCTTTTTTTAGCAAGAGATATATGGACAGGAAGGGAGAGAGATGAGAAGCATCAACTCGTAGTTGCAGCACTTTAGTTGTTCATTGATTGCTTCTCATACATGTCTTGACCAGGAGGGGGAGGTTCCAGCCGAACCAGTGACCCCCTGTTCAAGCCAGCGACCTTGCACTTAACGCCAGTGACCATGGGGTCATGTCGATGATCCCACGCTCAAGCCAGCCACCTCGGGGTTTTGAACCTGGGCTAGGTCAACACTCTATCCACTGTGCCACCTTCGGTCAGGCTTGAACAGGAATTTTTTTTTTTTTTTCTTTTCCATTTTTCTGAAGCTGGAAACAGGGAGAGACAGTCAAGACAGACTCCCGCATGCGCCCGACCGGGATCCACCCGGCACGCCCACCAGGGGCGACGCTCTGCCCACCAGGGGGCGATGCTCTGCCCATCCTGGGTGTCGCCATGTTGCGACCAGAGCCACTCTAGCGCCTGGTGCAGAGGCCACAGAGCCATCCCCAGCGCCCGGGCCATCTTTGCTCCAATGGAGCCTTGGCTGCGGGAGGGGAAGAGAGAGACAGAGAGGAAAGCGCGGCGGAGGGATGGAGAAGCAAATGGGCGCTTCTCCTGTGTGCCCTGGCCGGGAATCGAACCCGGGTCCTCCGCACGCTAGGCCGACGCTCTACCGCTGAGGAACAGGAATTTTTAAAGTCAACTCTCCTGTTGATTATGTGATTGAAGGAGTTCTATACCTAAGACAATTTAAAAATAATTTAAAGGAAAAGCCCACAATTTACCTCTCAAACATGTTCTTGTGTTTCACACTTTTTCCTGAGAAAAGGCCCACTGAAACCATCTTTCTGAAAATTTAACTTTTTTCTTTCAATCCTTAGTACGAGTAGACTGCAGCTACTCTTCCTTCCACAAGCATTTTTTTTTTTTTTTTACAGGGACAGAGAGAGAGTCAGAGAGAGGGATAGATAGGGACAGACAGACAGGAATGGAGAGATGAGAAGCATCAATTATTAGTTTTTCATTGTGCGTTGCCACACCTTAGTTGTTCATTGATTGCTTTCTCATATGTGCCTTGACCACAGGCCTTCAGCAGACCGAGTAACCCCTTGCTCAAGCCAGCAACCTTGGGTCCAAGCTGGTGAGCTTTTTGCTCAAACCAGATAAGCCCGCGCTCAAGCTGGCGACCTCAGGGTCTCGAACCTGGGTCCTCCGCATCCCAGTCTGACGCTCTGTCCACTGCGCCACCGCCTGGTCAGGCTTCACAAAGCACTTTTGTTTTAAGTCACCCAAGTATCAAATGTTCTCCTCCATAAGAAACAATAGAATTTTTCCATCTTTCTCCGTTCGACTTTTCAAATCTGTGACATGCTCCACCATTCCCTTTCACACCAGCCAACAGCTCGTTTCAGTCAATGCTGGTTATTCATGCAGTACTTGGCCGTATTTTCCCACAACATGAACACGAGGGTGCGTATTTCTACTTGAGCCTCAGCTTTGCTTTTCAAGACTGGCCTTGTAGGTGGAGTCACTGGGCTTACCCTGTATAAACACATACTCTAGTGCGGTGTGCCCCGGAACACAGGCTCTATCCTTTTCCGCACCTGTTTCATCAACAGTCGTATTAATGATGTGTCACAGAAGCATCTGAGCCTGGGATTCTGTAACTCGGGGTCACTGTTAAATTATACTGTCCCGAACTATTTCATGTTTTGGTTTTGCTTCCTTGGGAATTACACTACTAGGTTTGTTCCTAGCAAAATTACTCCTATTTTCTTCTAGACTCTAGGTTTTCTACAACTGTTGGCTTAAATCAAAATTGAATGAGAATTTCTTATAAAAAACTACCCAAGCCAAATTCAAAGAGGGAAAAGCTTAATTTGCAGTTGCTGTTCACCGATGTTCTCATCTCCCTGGCTCCTTTAGCAACTGAGCTGGCTGACTTATTCTTAGTATAGGCCCTGTTTTTTTTTCAGCTTTTTTGCACTACTCTACTGTCATATTCTAAAGATGAAAGCATCTTCCAGTTTCAGCTATTTTAATGGTGAGCATTTATAAATTCTTTTGCTAATTATGAAACCATCAAGGATAAAAATAAGGTTAGATACCCCAAAGCTAAATGTGTTCAGGAATGGACTGAATGATTAGAACTGAGCCTTCTCCTACATTTCCTTTATTTAGGTCTAAGTAGGTCTTCCTGCCTTAGTTTAACTCTCAGATCCTATCAGTATTTTAATCTTGTATGCCACCACACTGTAAAATGGAAAGAGATCAACTTATATAATCACTCAGAGATCTTATAAAGTCATCTCAAAACTTGGGGACCTTCTCAAAACAAATTTGAATACAAAAATTATTTAAATTTTTACCAAAAAGCTTAAGGAAAATTGTGTTGAGTATATGAACTTTTAAAATGTATTTCTTCCAAAAAACCAACAAAAAAGAGTGGCCTTAAATGACACATTAGAACATGTGGATTTAATTGATACTCTTAGAGCATTATACCCCAACACTGCAGAGTATACATTTTTCAAGTGTACACGGAACATTTTCCAGGATAGACCACATATTAGGCCATAAAACAAGGCTTTATAAATTCAAGAAGATTGAAATCATTTCAGGCATCTTCTCTGACTACAATACTATGAAACTAGAAATCAATTACAAGAAAAATACTGAAAACACAAACATATGGAGGCTAAGTAACATGTTACTAAACATGGGTTAATGAATGGGTTAGCAATAAGAACAAGAAAGAAATCAAAAGCTACCTGGAGACGAATGAAAGTGGAAACACAACCCAAAATCCATGGGACACAGAGCAGTCCTAAGGGGAAATTCATAGCAATATATATGGCCTACCTCAAGAAACAAGAAAAATTTCAAATTAACATTCTAACCTTACACCTAAAGGAAAAAGAAAAACAAAATCCAACATGAATAGAAGGAAGAAATAATTAAGAATTAGAGCAGAAATAAATGAAACAAAAAAAAATACAAAAAAATCAATGAAACCAAGATCTGGTTCTTTGAAAAGATAAACAAGATTGATAAACCTTTAATCAGACTCATCAAGGAAAAGAGAACCCAAATAAATAAAATCCTAGAAACATACAAGCTCCCAAGACTGAATTAAGAGGAAACAGAAAATCTGAACAGACCAATAACCACCAACAAAATTGAAGCAGTAATCAAACTCCCAATAAACAAAAGTTCTAGACCAACAGTTTAGAGATGAATTTTACCATTCAAAGAACTAATACCTATTCTCAAACCATTATAAAAAATTCAAGAGGAGGAAAGACACTCAAGTTCATTTTATGAGGAAAGAATTGTGCTGATTCTTTTGCTAATTATGAAACCATCAAGGATAAAAATAAGGTTAGATACCCCAAAGCTAAATGTGTACAGGAATGGACTGAATGATTAGAACTGAGTCTTCTCCTACATTTCCTTTATTTAGGTCTAAGTATGTCTAAGCAAATAAAGACATTACAAAGAAAGAAAATTGTAGGCCAGTATCCCTAATGCACATTGATGCAAAAATCTTCAACAAAATATTAGCAAACCAAATTCAGCAATACATTAAAAAATCATACACCATGATCAAATGGTATTTACTTCTGGGATACAAGGGTCATTCAACATCTACAAATCAATTAACATGGTACACTGCATAACCAAAGGGATAAAAATCATATGACCATATCAACAGATGCAGAAAAGCATTTGGCAAAGTCCAGCATCAGCTTATAATAAAAACTGTCAGCAAAGTGGGAATGGAGGGAACGGATATCAACATATAAAGGCCAAATATGACAAATCCACAGTAACATCATATTCAATGGGAAAAAATTAAAAGCATTTCCCTTAAGATCAGGAACAAGAGGATATCTACTTTCATCATTCTTACTCAACTGTGGGAAGCCCTAGCCACAGCAATCAGACAAGAAATAAAAGCATCCACATTGGAAAGGAAGAGGTAAAACTGTCATTTGCAGACAATATGATACTATACATAGAAAACTAAAAAACTAGAACTGATTAGTGAATTCAGTAAAGTATCAGGATACAAAATAAATATTCAGAAATCAGTTGTATCTCATACATCTATAATGAGCTATTAGAAAGGGAAACTAAGAAATGAAATCCCACTTAAAACTGCACTAATAAATACACATATACTGTACACACACACACACACCTAAGGATATATTTAGCCAACGAGGTAAAAGACCTGTACTTGGAAAATTATAAGACATTGAAGAAATCAAAGAAGATGCTAATAAATGGAAACATACACTGTTTGTGGATAGGAAGAATATTAAAATTTTATGATGTTTTAGTATAGGTACATTATAATCAAATAAATAGTATATTTTTGCCCAAATGTCACTTTTTTTTCCACTTTTTTCTAATGCTGGCTAGGAAAAATGTTGAAACTCTTATTAGATGCTGGGATTCTTAATTTTAGTTCTTGAGAGCTAGATTAGGCCTTTATCTTTTTTATTGATTTTAATTTATTGTGCTTACATAGATTCAAGAGTCCCACTGAATTAGATTAGGCCTTTAATTTATAAAAAAAAGGCTTTGTTTCAATAGAATTTCACTAGGCTGGAAGTTTAAAAAATATTTTCATTGTTAATTTTTATATTATGAAAAGGGATCACTTTTATAAGGAGAAATGAAATGCTGAAATATTTTAGAAATTATGAATACAAAGACTAAAGAAATTTCTTATCTCTGACCAACCCATAAATTCAACTTAGAGAGAAAAGCTCTTAGGCCTAGTTAAAATTCATTATTTCCATCTCTACGCATTTACTGAGGCTTTGTTAAAATCCATTTAAAATATTTAAAAATTTTAATTCACAGAAGTGTAAAGGTGGCACTTTGTCTAATGAGATTTATTAATTGTCCCCTCCATAAGACTGTAGACTCTCTGCAAATGAGGGCCTTTTTCTATGCCAAGACCTAACATAGAGATTTCCATATAATAAAATGCTGGCAATGGCTATAAAGGTTACAGACTAGTGGATAAGTTTAAGAATTAATTTAAGTCCTAAGGAATACTTAACCTTTGAAAGTAACTCACATAACACTGATTCCTGGACCAACGGGTTCATGGCCTAGGTCTAGAAACAATATCAACCATAGCAAACTGAAGCCAATGATAGAAAACTGAAACTTTTAAGTTTTGGCCACTGACTAATGCTAGTTTCCTGTGTCTCAGAATTTGCCCCAAAAGAGACACTAGTGAAAAGATGTATGCAAATTTTTTAAAACCATTTAAAAATAAGTAATGTTTAAGACATTGAGAAGTAGGGGAGATGTACCTTGCACCCTCAGTTAAGCATCTACAGGCCAGAATCATACAGACAGTGTGCACAGCAGACGGAAGGGCTTTGCTGGGAGCATTAGCTCTGCTAGCCTGGAGTGCATGTTGCTTTGAGTTCTAGAACCCTGGAGAAACTAAGATCCCACTATAAAAGGTATAAAACCACATTTAAACAAGACTCCAAGGTGCAACCGATTTCTCAGAAACCCAATTACAATCATTATATTAATATTGAATAAATCCTCTATAGGTGAGAGATGGGTTTTATTTATTGTCAGCCAGCTCTTTTGTGACACTGTCAGTTCATTCATCTGCTCACACATTCTGCATTTACTGTATGTACATCTATCTACAAGAGAACAAGCCCTGTGTGAGGCAAAGAAAAATAGGTGTATGTAGTCCTTGTCCTCAACAAACAGTCACACTCATGCTACAAACGTACAGTTGAATTAACCTACGCACGTCACAAAATGGAGCATCAGAGAATTTTTTTGTTATTTTAGTCAGCACTCTGTATCTGGTGGACCTGCTGTTCTACATTCAAACACCACCAATGTCTCTTACTTTTAACTTTATTTGGCAAAGCAGCACTGCATAAACTGTTCAGTGACTAGGATACAGCTTACACAGTATGTTAAATTCATTACGTTATCAGCAGCAAATTATTAATAGAAACAGAAGAAATAGTACTGAGCTACAAGTCTATAATTTTTACAGAGAGAAAGAACTATGTCAGTTATGTCCAATCTGAACTGAGTGTTAAGGGACATCACCTGCCATCTTCTTAAATTTTAATATTTACAATTGCTTAGTTTTAAGATAACAAAGCAGCTGATTGTATCTATAACATGCTATTCTATGACACCACATCAAAAGGTTTAGAAAGGAAGCTCATCTCTATTTTCTTAGTAGCATCTAACAGACATCCAAAAATCAAGAATCTCGTGAATGGTGGTGTTATTTGATGCACAAAAGCAATCTCAAAAATTAATATCAGGACAGAATTAAGTGTCTAAGAAAAGAAAATCCACTCCTCCAAATCAATTCACAAACTAAGTTTTTCATTTTGCAGAACCCCTTCATTTAATATTTTTAAGTAAAATGTGGGTATGTTAAAGTAATAACAAATGTATATACTTTGCATCCTTCCTCTACCAATTTGGCTTTTGTGCCTCTTTGAAGAATTAGAATCCCTACAAAATCACACGTTTTCATGCTGAAAATAATAGTGTAACAAAGTCCAAAACAAGCTGTGATGCTGTTGGTTTTCAAAAGCTTTGAGAACTGAGATGAGCAATCCACTGTAATTATATACTGGTCAAGCTGATGTTGCTTTTACAGTTCGTCCCTGGGGGAAAAAGAGAGAAATATGTAAGCAGGAGTTACAGACTGCAAAACCTGGCTTTAAAATGGTTTAGATACAACTATTAAATCAGTAAAAATACACAGATTCCAAGCAATATATTATAAAAACAACAAAACAGAGCAGACAGTCCCAAGTCCAAGCAATAATGGAAACCAGCCATTTCAGACAGCTCTCATGCCAATCCAGAATGAAGTATGAAACGAAAGGGCCTGCATTCTCTACTTTTTAATTCAAAAGATAACTTTCTTACTTCAGGCCCAAAAATTCAGAGAAATTAGTTTTAGATCTAGGATCTTGTTAATACTATTTGTTGTAAGATGACAACTGGAGTATTTAAGAGTTCAAATAAAGTTTTACAGTTACATTCACAAAACTGGACAAAAATTTAGCCTTTTGCTTAGTTAGCAAATGTTGAGCGTGTCAATCTCAACCCAGATGAGAAAAAAACATGACCCAGAGGTATCATATGCACACCTGTCAGCTGATTGTCAGCCCGGTGTGGCACTGTACCAGCAACGGCCGGTCAGAGGAAGGAAGGAATAAAAATGCACTCTAAAGTACAGGGTATGGTATGGTACGTAAATTGTACCTCAATAAAGCTGTTAAAAGTAAAACAATAAAGCTACCAGACAAGCCTTCCTGCCTCATATCTGAGGGTACTCTCGAGTGGCAAAAACATTGTTAAACATTCAAGTACTTTAGGGGTGAAAACGTTTGATGTTTGCAACAAATCTCAAATGATTCAGGAAAAAATATTACATATATGGATATTTATAGAGGGAAGGAATAAGAAAGTAAATATAGAAAAATGTTAATAATTGGTAACTCTGGATGAAGAGAGCCAGGAGTTCTTCGTACTATTCTGATAACCTATTGGTAATTAAAAGTTTTAAAAATAGGCCTGACTTGTGGTGGTGCAGTGGATAAAGCGTCGACCTGGAAATGCTGAGGTCGCCGGTTCGAAACCCTGGGTTTGCCTGGTCAAGGCACATATGGGAGTTGATGCTTCCTGCTCCTCCCCCCCCTTCTCTCTCTCCTCTCTCTCTCTCCACCCCCCTTTCTAAAATGAATAAAAAAAAAGTTTTAAAAATAAATTTGTAAGGGAGGTAAATAAAGAGCTAAAATTTCCCAGGTAAGTGGTAAATTAAGAGATAATGTTTTTTTTTAATTGAATTCTGTAAATTGTGTAAGAAAATATTTTAAAAATGACTTCTCCCATAAGCTTCAGTACTGGATTACCTTTTAAATAATAAATCATCAATTCTGTTCCCACTTAATATGTTCTTCTAAATAATTTAAGTACTATATTTCTCATAGGGTAACTTTTCCTTAAAATCATACAAGCATTAAAATATGGGCACTTGCAAAGTACATTCATAAATTCAATTCACTTGTGCTTTTGATATATGAATTGAAGATACTGTTTATTGTCTTTTAAACAATTTACCACATTTTATTTACCTGTTGCAAGGCATTAAGGATATTGTAAATAAATATCCTATTGTCCAACAACACAGTGCAACATTCCCAAATATCCTCTCCATTTAGAAAAAAAATTTTTAAAGAAAAAAAACTCAACAAATTGGGTATAGAGGGAACGTACCTCAAAATAATAAAGGCCATATATGATAAGCCCACAGCTAACATCATACTCAACGGTGAAAAGCTGAAAGCTTTTCCTCTAAGATCAGGAACAAGACAAGGATGCCCACTCTTGCCACTTTTATTCAACATAGTACTGGAAATCCTAGCCAGAGCAATTAGGCAAGAAAAAGAAATAAAAGGCATCAAAATCGGAAAAGAAGAAATAAAACTGTCTCTTTTTGCAGATGATATATTATATATAGAAAACCCCAAAGCCTCCACACACAAAAAAAAGTAGAATAATTCAGTCAAGTTGCAGGATACAAAATCAATATAAAAATAATTTGTATTTCTATACACCAATGAACAGAAAAAGAAATTAACATCCCCATTTACAATCGCATCAAAAAGAACAGAATACCAAGGAATAAATTTAACCAAATGAGGTCAAAGAGCTATACTCTGAAAACTATGAGACATTAATAAAAGACATTTAAAAGACACAAATAAATGAAATTATATTCTGTGCTCATGGATTGGAAGAATTAGTATTGTTAAAATATCCGTACCACCCAAAGCAATCTACTGATTCAATGCAATCCCTACCATAGTTCCAACAGCATTTTTCACACAAATAAAACAAATACTACTAAATGTTGTATAGAAACCACAAAGACCCCAGAGCAATAATATTAGAAGAACATCATACTGGAGATATCACACTTCTTGATTTCAAACTACATTACAAAGCTACAGTGATCACAACAGTATATAGTATTAGCATAAAAACAGATGAATGGAACAGAATAGAAAGCTCAGAATATACCCACACATATATGGTTAATTAATTAAAAAGCCAAAAATACACAATAGGGAAACAATAATGTCTTCAAAAAATATTCTGGGAAAACTGAATAGCCACATGCAAAAGAATGAAACTAAACCCCTTTCTTCCACCACACACAAAAAATTCAACTGAACATGGATTAGACTTGAACATAGGACTTTAAATCATAAAACTAAACTTACTGTAATCATTTTGCAATATGAACATATATCAAATTATTTTGTATACTTAAAACTAATACAGTGCTGTAGGTCAATTACATCTCAATAAAACCAGAAAAATATATTGTAAAAAAATGTTTAATGATGGGAACAATGCTGATGTCATTTGATGCAATAAAAAAAGAATACAAAATAATGCTACTATATGATCTCAAGATTATAAAAAAGATGTACATAGACCTATGGATAAGAGTTAAAAATTACCAAAATATTAATAATGGTTATCCCTGGATTCTGGAATTATGGGTGATTGATTCTTTGTACTTTTTTCTACTTTTATGATGCACATGCATTACTTTGGTGTCAGAAACAGTATTTAAAAAGTTCTTATTTATTGATGTTACAGAGAGAGGAAGAGGGGAGGGAGAGGGAGGGAGAGAGTTACAGGAACGTAGATCGTTTCCTGTTATGTGCCCTGACCAGGGATCGAACCGGCAGCCTCTGCACTTTGGGATGACGCTCTAACAGTTATCCAGACAGAGCTCACTAACAGTATTTTTAAAAACAAATAGAAGGAAATGTACAGCACTAAAATTAAAAAAAATTAAGTTTATGGACCTGAATTTTAACATTTGGGTACCAAAGAAACCAAAAACCTGCCGCCTGTGCAGGTATAACTATATCATACCCTAACACTCCAAAATCTGTATACCTTTCAAGTTATTAATTTTTCCTAATTTCAAACTCTACATCATCAGATCTTTAGTCTGACTTACATAGATAAGCATTAACAATAAAAAGTAGTATACCCCGGCCCAACCCGTGGTGGCACAATGGATAGAATATCAGTCTAGGGCAGTGGTTGGCAAACTCATTAGTCAACAGAGCCAAATATCAACAGTACAACGATTGAAATTTCTTTTAAGAGCCAAATTTTTTAAGCTTAAACTATATAGGTAGGTACATTCCTTATTGAGGTAGCACCCCACGTGGTATTTTGTGGAAGAGCCACACTCAAGGGGCCAAAGAGCCACATGTGGCTCATGAGCTGCAGTTTGCTGACCAGGGTTCCAAGGCCCTAAAGTCCCATGTTTGAAACCCCGAGGTTGCCACTTTGAGTGTGGGTTCATCGGGCTTGAGTGCAGGCTCTCCAGCTTGAGTGCAAAGTTCCAAGCTTGAGTGTGGGATCATCAACATGATCCCAAGGTTACTGGCTTGAAGTCCAAGGTCACTGGCTCAGCTGGAGCCCCCAGGTCAAGGCACTTGTGAGAAGCAATCAATGAATAACTAAAGTGCAGCAACTATGAGTTAATGCTTATCTTTCTCATTCCCCCTCTCTCAAAAATAAGTAAGTAGCCCTGGCCGGTTGGCTCAGTGGTAGAGCGTCGGCCTGGCGTGCAGCAGTCCCGGGTTCCTGCTTATATAGTTTAATACCACCCTCTCTCCTTTCTCTATAATTCCCGGCCAGGGCACACAGGAGAAGCGCCCATCTGCTTCTTTACCCCTCTCCCTCTCCTTCCTCTCTCTCTCTTCCCCTCCTGCAGCCAAGGCTCCATTGGAGCAAAGATGGCCCGGGCGCTGGGAATGGCTCCTTGGCCCCTGCCCCAGGTGCTAGAGTGGCTCTGGTCACGGCAGAGCGACGCCCCGGAGGGGCAGAGCATTGCCCCCTGGTGGGCAGAGCGTCGCCCCCTGGTGGGCGTGCCAGGTGGAAACTGGTCGGGTGCATGCGGGAGTCTGTCTGACTGTCTCTCCCCGTTTCCAGCTTCAGAAAAATACACACACAAAAAAAATAAAAAAAATTAGTAAGCAAATAAATAAATAAAGAAATAAATGGAAAGAAAAGTAGCATACCCTTGCCTGGCCTGTGGTGGCACAGTGGATAACAGACTCTACCTGGAACACTGAGGTTGCCGGTTCGAAACCCTGGGCTTGCCAGGTTAAAGCACATATGACAAGCAAGAAGCAAGCAACGAACAATTAAGTGAAACAACTTTGAGTAACTACCACCCTCTCTCCTTTCTCTATAAAATCAATAAATAAAATCTAAAAGAAAAGTAGCATACCCTAAATTTCTAGAAAGTCTCTTTAAAATTGTCATATATGTGCTATTTTCATTAGGTTAATAGTTGTATATATTTATTGTTATAAAATACATAATTATACATAATGTAATTAGTTAATAACTAAGCTACTAACATTTAGTATTATACATTCTAACATTTAATATTACATATTCTTTATAAACAATGGATGTACTATCATAAAACAATTAAAATCCATGCATGTTAGAAAGTTAATAGGCTTTCTGAGGTAATGAAGGCTTTGTACAAAGCATGATGAAAGATAAAAAAAAAAAAAAAGAAAAAATTTCAAAGCAACAGAATATATCCCAGCCTTTGAAGATGCAAATATGTCATAATGCTGTAACATATGTAAAGAAGGTTAAAAGGGATCATATAGAACAACTTGGAACACATGCTCAATTGGCTACTCTAGGACCTATACTGTCAATCCTAGAAGTGCCCAGCTGATTGGGAACACCTCCTCACGCATGCAGGGCGCTTCACGGAAACAGATCAAGTGCTCATGGAGCAGGGCCCTGAAACACGCCTTAGTTCTGCAAACCAGAGTTAACGTATTCCACTGACTCATGTGGTTATTAAAAACAACTTACCAGAAGATTAACAAAGTATTGTTTTTAATACATAAAATAAATATACTTACGTAAAATAAACTTTTTTCAAGTATGGAGTTTATGAAGGAACTAACAAACTAATTACACATCCTTAGCCATGAACATAAACCACAAATCCTAGGTCTACAGCCTACACAGCTGCATTCTCTCCTTTTATTCATCCCCCAAATTAAAGGTGACACTTCCTCAAGTATAAGAAGTATGTCGTAAATCGACATTTGGGTTTTGGCTTAATTTGGCAGAATTTGACATGCCTACCAGTTCCTTTCAAAATTGTTTCTATCGTGCCTGACCTGTGGTGGCGCAGTGGATAAAGCATTGACCTGGAAATGCTGAGGTCACCGGTTCGAAACCCTGGGCTTGCCTGGTCAAGGCACATATGGGAGTTGATGCTTCCAGCTCCTCCCCCCCTTCTGTCTCTCCTCTGTCTCTCCCTCTCCTCTCTAAAATGAATAAAAATAAATAAAATTGTTTCTATCGCATCTCCTTGGCACATGCTCGACCTCACGCGCTCAGAGCACAGCAACCAGCTGTAGGGTTCATCAGAAAGCACTGGAAAGGACTGCTAAACAATCCCAAAGAGAGTGAGGGAACAGAAGTCATGTAGCCTGGAAAGAAACTAAGGAGCTTTTCAGATGATGAGTCCCAAAGGTGAGCTGGGCCCTTGGAAAACTGTACGGGACTCTTAAATGTAGCCACATTGTGTCTTAGCACCACTGCCCTATCTCGGGCCACCACAGCTCCCCTGACTTGCTACCACCACCTACCTCCTGATACTGACTAGTTTTGCCCCTTTCAGTCTACTCTGCAGCACAGCCAGCTCTCTTTCTAACTGTGATTCTGATCACGGCCTGGCTTCAACACCTCAGCTGCTCTCTACCGCCCTCAAGGCAGAGTTGAAACACACTCCCTCCACAGCAGTGGTTTTCAAGCTGTGTGCAGCAAGAATTGCACTGACCTCTTTTCCCTTAAATCCTCAAATAAAAAAAGGACAACAGATGGGGCCAGGTAGCCCAGTTGGTTAGAGCATCGTCCCAATATCCCCCCGGTCAGGGCACATACAAGAATCAACAAAAGAGTGCATAAGTGAAACAACAAATCCAGTTTCTTTTCCTCTCTCTCAAATCAATTATAACATTTTTAAAAAATTACAACAGCCAACATAACAATAGTTGTCTGGTATGAATGAATCAAAATTTTCCCTACTTTTTTCTGTCAGATCAGCAAAACATTTCTCGGTGTGCCACAGAATTTTAGTAACTAGTTTGCACATGCTATGAAATGAAAAAAGTTGAAAAGCGCTGCACTACAGAGACACCTTGGAGATAGTGCAGGTTTGGGTCCAGACAACTCACAGTGAAGTGAGTCACGTGAACTTCTGTGTCCCCAGTGCCTGTGTTCTGTTTATACTGTGGTCTGTTGAGTGTACAGTAGTAGCATTATATCTAAAAACAGTGTACAGCCTGACCAGGTGGTGGCGCTGTGGATGGAGCGTTGGACTGGGATGCGGACGGACCCAGGTTCGAGACCCCGAGGTCACCGGCTTGAGCGCGGGCTCATCTGGCTTGAGCAGAGAGCTCACCAGCTTGGACCCAGGGTCGCTGGCTCCAGCAGGGGGTTACTCGGTCTGCTGAAGGCCCACGGTCAAGGCACATGTGAGAAAGCAATCAATGAACAACTAAGAAGTCGCAACGCGCAGCGAGAAACTGATGATTGATGCTTCTCATCTCTGTCTGTCCCTGTCTATCTCTGCCTCTGTAAAAAAAAAAAAAAAAAAAAATTCTTAAAAACAGTGTACATACCTTAACTTAAAAACATTATTGCTCAGAATTGCTAACCATCACCGAGCCTTCAGTGGGTCACGATCTTTTTGCTGATAGGTCTTCCCTCAGTGTTGATGGTTGCTGACTGGTCATGGTGGTGGCTGTGGCAACTTCTTAAAAGAACAATGAAGTCTGCCATGTCAACTGACTCTTCTTCCCATGAACAATTTCCCGGTAGCATGTGATGCTGTTTGATTGCCTTCGGCCCACAGAACTGCTTTCAAAATTGGAGTCGGTCCTCTTCATCCCTGCTACTACTTTCTCAACCAAGTTTATATACTAGTCTATGTCCTTTGTTGTCACTTCAACAACCTTCACAGCATCTTCACCAGGAGTAGATTCCATCTCAAGAAACCCGTCTTCGCTTGTCCGTCCATAAGAAGCAACTCCTAATCCACTCTCGTTCCATCACAAGACGGCAGCAGCTCAATCCCGCTTCAGGCTCCACTTCCAGTTCTGGTTCTGCTGCTGTTCCCACCACACATGCAGTTACTTCCTCCAGTGAAACCATGAACCCCTCAAAGTCATTCACAAGCGTTGGATCAATTTCTTCCAAATTCCTGCTTATGTGGACATTCTGACCTCTTCTCATGAATTATGAATGTTCTCAATGGCATCTGGAATGGGGAATCGTTTCCAGATTTTCAACTCACTTTGCCCAGATCTAGCAGAGGAATCACTATCTACGGCAGCTATTATCTTTACAAAATGAATTTCTTAAATAATAAGACTTGAAAGTCAAAATTACTCCTTAATCCATGGGCTCCAGAATGGATGTTATGTTAACAGACAGGAGACAATATTAATCTTGTACGTCTTCATCACAGCACTTGAGTGACCAGAGGCAGTAGTATTTTGAAAGGAATCTTTTTCTGAGCAGGGTCTCAACAGTAGACTTAAAATATTCAGTAACCATGTTGTAAACAGAGATGCTGCCATCCAGACTTTGTTGTTCCATTTATAGAGCACAGGCAGAGTAGATTTAGAATAATTCTTAAGGGCCCTAGGGTTTTCTGAATGGTAAATGAGCACTGGCTTCACCTTAGTCACCAGCTGCATTCGCCCCTAACAAGAGTCAGCCTGTCCTTTGAACCTCCAAAGTGAAGCACTGATTTCTCCTCTCCCACTACAAAAGTCTGAGGTGGCATCTTCTTCCAGTATAAGGCAGGCTGTTTGGTCCACACTGAAATCTGTTGTTTGGTGTAGCCACCTTCATTTTTTTTTTTTTTAGTTTTCAAGGTACTTTATTTTTAAAACAGGTCACAACACGGAGCTTCTGGCCCATTCTGCCCACGTACAAGCTACAAATGCTTGCTCGGCAGCTGAGGGGCACTCTTTAGTAGCATGTTTGAAAATTGAATAAAAATCCATATAAAACAAATATTCAAATAGTTTCCATAGGAACACGGATAAGTGTGACCCCGGTCTCCTAGCCTTCCATACTGTTCCATCTGTGCCCACCCTACTTATGACATTTCAAAACTAGCAATAATTAAGTTAAATGGTGCCTCCGAATCCCTTAATTCAAGCTCCACACAGTGACAGCTACGGGAACAGCCTCTACACATTGATGCGGGCTGAGGCACAGGCCGCCGGGTGGCGCTTGATCCCACTCTCCCAGGCGCAGGACACGGGCAGAGCACCAATGTCCTGCTCCTCCATACCGGGGCCGCCGTCCTGCTTCTGGACTTGCTGCATCAGTTGCCACATGGGTCCTGACATCACGTAGTGGATGGTTGGCCTCTGGAAGCCATTGAAGGTGGAAGCGGCAGCCACGGTGTAAGCCCCCATGTTCTCAAAGAGCATCCAGTCCCCCACGTGCATCTCAGGCAAGCCACAGCGCTCGACGATGCGGTCCAGGCCGTCACAGGTCGGTCCCCATATGCTGGACGAGTAATACCTCTCATCCGGTTTGGGCCTCTTCTGCAGAAGGGGTTTCACGTGGGCATGATCATAGAGGATGCAATTAAACGACCCATACACGCCATCATTCACGTAATACATAAAGGTTTTCTCGTTCGACTCCTCCTCATCATCAGAGCCTGTTTGCTCCTTTAACACCAACTTTTTGGCAATGATGTTAACTGCAAGTGTGAAGGCTGATGCGACATAGTATCTGCCTGGCTCGGCAATGACTGTCACTCCTGAGTCTGACGGAAAGTACTTGTCCAGGGCTGGGTTGATGACACTGGCGATCTCTTCAAATTTAAGCTTTACATCCTCAGATCCAGGAAAGCCACCACCAATATCAAGCAGATACATGTTGAAACCAACCTCAGCCCCCATGTCAAAGACACAGCGGGCATCCGAGATGGCCTGCACAAAGGTCTCAGGGTCAGTACAGCCACTTCCCACGTGGAAGCTGACACCGATGACATCAATATTTAGCTCTTTTGCCCGTTCCAAAAGAAGCCTGCTAGTTTTGAGAGTGGCACCAAATTTAACACTGAGACGACAGACTGCTTTGGAATCATCGGTGGCAATCCGCAAAACCAACTTTGCCTTTGGGTGTGCCCTGGCAACTTTCATCAGCTCGACTTCACTATCGAAAGTCATCATCCGGACTCCATTATTGGCAGCATATTTAATCTGAGACACTTGTTTACATGGATTTGCATAGATAATCCTCTCTGGAGGCACCCCAAGACTCTGCACCAATTGTATTTCAGTCTTGCTGGCACAGTCGAACCCTGTCCCGATGGCAGCGAGGGTCTTCACTATGGTCCTGCTGTCATTGCATTTGACCGCATAAAAGGGGGTGATCCGAGGAAGAGCTTTTAACCATTTCAGATGTTTCTTTAGGATGTCTCCCAGGTCCGCAACATAGAAGGCATCCTTATCATCGGAAGAAGAAACTTCGTTAATTTTTTGGTCTAAAATGTCCTTGGCAGTAAAGCCTTCATCAAGGAAAAGGCAGTCAAACTCTTCATTACTGAAGCTGTTCATGGTTTCTGGCTGTTCAGGAAAACTAAGATGGATTTAAAGAAATGATTGCCAGCTTTTCACAAAGGCAGTCCTCCAAGAATTCCAAGTCCTGTGGAAGATGGGTGCTTGCTCTCTCCGGGCAGCAGAAGTGTCCTCCGCGCGCAAGGGCGCCTCACGCCGACCCCATGAGGACGCCGCCGCAACCGAGCGCGTAGGACCGCCGGCCGCCCCCGTCGGCCGCCCGCCCGCCGCCTCGCTGCCTCCCGCGGAGGACCGCCGGCCCGAGGTGGCGCCGCAGCGCTGGCAGAGGGGCGGCGGCGGAGGCTGAGCGGACTGACCGCCACCTTCATTAATGATCCCAGCTAGATCGTCTGGATAACACTGGCTGCTTCAGCTCGCACTTTTATGTTACGGAGATGGCTTCTCTCCTTAAGCCTCATAAACCAACATCTACTCGTGTCCCACTTGTGCAGCTCCCTCACCTCTCTGAGCCTTCAGAGAACTGAAGAGTTAGCAGCTCCCCCTGGATCAGGCTCTGGCTTACGAGAATGTTGTGGCTGTTGTATATACAGACCACTAAAACTTGCTCCGTAACAGCAATATGTTGTGTTACTTTCTCATCGTTGGTGTTTCCTGGAGTAGCACTCTTAGTTTCCTTGAAGAACGTTTCCTTTGCATTCACAACTTGACTGTTAGCACAAGAAGCCTAGCTTTTAGCCTATCCCAGCTTTTGACATGCTTTCCTCATAAACTTGACCATTTCTAGCTTTTGATATAAACTGAGACAGGCAACTCTTCCTTTCACTTGAAAACATTCAGAGGTGACTGTAGGGCTATTCATTGGCCTAATTTAAATATTCATATATTCATGTGTCTCAAAGAGAGGGAGAGACACGCAACAGTGATGAAGTTAACCATTTTATGTGGACATGGCTAATGGCACCCCACAACAATTACGATAGCAACATCAAAAACCACTGATCACAGAACACCGTAACACATATAGTAATAATAAAAAAAGGTTGGAATATTTCTAGAATTACTGAAATGTGACAAAGAGACACAAAGTGAGCAAATGCTGTTGGAAAAATGGCACTGATAGACCTGCTGGACCCAAGGTTGCCACAAGCCTTCACTTTGTAAAAAAACAAAACAAAAACAGTCCGCCTGTAGCTGCCTCTGCTTCTGTCATAGCAGTTTTCTGGCTCTCTCACATGGCTGTAAGTTGTACAAGAATGGTCAGTTTCAACTTCACAGCTGTGTTCTCCTGAACCAGCACAGTGCCTGGCAGAAGGGGCAACAGACAGACACCTAGTGAATTAATGAATTCAGAAGGTCTCAAACTGAGAAATATTTAACCACTAATTACCTTGGACTCTCTGGGCATGTCAACTTCCTGTACTGGTTCCCATAATATTTCCCGTATTTCTCTGAATAGTCCCTTTAATTAATTCAAAATCTTAGCAGAATACTTTGTTTTTTGCCTGGACCCTGACTTGTATTTTATGAACACAAATATAAATAGCGTTAACTGTTGATGTTGTACTCACTCAAATATCCTATTTTCCAGTAAATTTAACAGTACAAATTATTTTTAATATAGCAGTCTTTTTTCCCATTTTGTTTCACCTTTATATTTTTTAAACATATTCTTCTAAATTGAAGATTTACAATTAAGTAACTGATTATCTTTGTAATTAAAACTACATCTCTGGAGGTAGGAAAATGTACTTAAACAGAAAATTTACAATAAAAAAAATTAGTCCTTCTAGTATAAGAGAAGGGTTTCCAAAGATGCATACATATAAAATTCCTCAGTGTTTTAAAACACTGAAGACCAAAAAGAAAAACGAGTATATATACATTTGAAATATTTGGTAACTGACTGAATAATTATATGTAATTTAAAAATTATTTAAATTTAATATAAATAGCTTAGTTTTATCAGGGGTGGATACAGGTGTTGTGGAGGCCTAAAGCTTATACAATGAGGGTGAAAGGGGACCTCTTTACAAAGAGGGAAAAAGGAAAACTGAAAACAAGACTTCATATAATGTTAGGTCTAAGGCCAGGAGGACCCTAGGCAAATAGAGGCCCTGAAACTTAAGTTTCAAGAGCTTCATTAAATGTCCACCTCTGATTATCAAAACAAAATACATTTTTCATTAAATTATAGGTAGAATGTTCAATACTAATATTTATTGTATATAAAAAGAAAAATGGCGTGACCATGTGGTGGCACAGAGCATCGACCTGGGGTGCTGAGGACCCAGATTCAAAACCCCAAGGTTGAGGGCTTGAGCGCGGGCTCATCCAGCTTGAGTGAGGGGTCACCGGCTTGAGAGTGGGATCACAGATATGACACCATGGTCACTGGCTTGAGCCCAAAGGTCACTGGCTTAAAGCCCAAAGTCACTGGCTTGGCTGGAGTCCCCAGTCAAGGCACATATGAGAAGCAATCTATGAACAACTAAAGTGAGTTGTTCTCACTTTAGAACAACTATGAGTTAATGCTTCTTATCTTTCTCCCTTCGTGTCTTTGTCTCTGTCTCTCGCTAAAAACAAAAATAAATATAAATGTAAAACTTATCAATAGAAATCTGAACTCTTACATGATATAAAATTTCTGTGCTTTATACAATACAATTATGCAATAGTATAACTACACTAGAAACAAAGTGAAGGAAGGTTGTAATTAGTTGTTAATAACTATCTGATTCTAACTAAACAGATAGCTTTTTAATATTTTTTAAAGTGGCTGAGCTCCAGATTAGAATTCAAAGAAAATAACTTTGTAACTACATTAGGTGAAGAATAAACTGCAATTCCTAGTAAGATATCAAGAAATGGCCAATCAAAATTTAGTGAAAAGTAACTTAGTTTTTAACAAACTGAGTTACATTCATTACCATTTTTGCAACTTAACACTCATTCAAAAACAAAATGGAGAGCTATCAAACTTATAATCAGCATGTTACTTATTAAGAAAATAGTTATATTAAAATCCTCTGTCAAATAAAAACAGATTCTAAAATAAGGAAACTGTAAAGCCTTTCTTATTTTGGCATTTAATCCAAGTGGTCTTAGCTAAGGTCACTTTCACTTACTGGTCACACTCCTCCCCATGGGAGGAAGTAGGGGAAAGAAAGAGGGGAAGAAGTCTTGGTTTTAAACAAACTATTCAGTTATGCTGAGATGAACAAGTGGGCACCACGATGAACCATGCTGTGAAGACTGAGCTGCATGCTGCTGGACCTTTGGATGGGTTTGTGAGACCTGGGCACTCCGAGCTTATCGACTCCCCTGAAAACGGCTGGGCCGTCCCATAAGAACGGCACGCAGTTTATCTGTCAGAATGGCTCTGAAACAACAGCTCAGGATAAACAGGCACAGGCTGTCAGACATCTGTGAACGTGACAGGAAAAGTAATCAAGCTGAAAGGGAGAATGTCCTCTCTCGGACTCTCACACTTTGGAAGACTGGGACAAGAATACCTTTTCCCTTCTTTCTCTTTATGACACTGCTATAACAGAATAAACAGGACTCAGAATGATGGTCCCTTCTCCTCTCACCAAAGCCTTTGCTTTGTGACCATATAGCGGCTATAGAAATGACTGGTAAATACAGAAACAAGAGTGGCTGACGATAAAATCTCCTTAGTACTAAAACTGTGGCTGAAAGCCTCTTTAAAAAATGCCTTTGTGCCAACCAAGTCTCACCTTCCCTTTCCCAAAGATGTGAGTCAAACCAAAAGAAGGGCAGACTATGCAAAATTTGTCTACATTTTTAATGTAGTGAATTTCTGATGGTGAGATGGAAAGCGAAAAGGCGATAACCAAAAAAGCAGCTCTCGCAGTCTAATGTCTTAAAATCCACACCCTTTCACCTTGCATGTGTGGAAGAAGAAAGAGCAGAAGATAAAATCACTTCCACCTGGACCACTGCTTTTCTTTATCTGTTAAAGGCACGTATATCACTCCCATCAGAGGTTTCATTTTGACACTGCCATCTTGTAGCTTGTCATACTGCTCCAGCATCTGATTTCCACCTGCAGGACCGACTGGCAATATCAATCTTCCACCAGGCTTTAACTGGTCTATTAGCTAAAAGAAAAAACAAGAAAATCACACACACACACACACACACACACACACACACAAACCAAATTGTAAATTTTATATTAATAGTCCTTTTACATCTCCATAAACAGCCTTCAGTGTCCACAGGGATAAAGTACAATATGCTTTATTTGGTAGACACATACTTTGTTAACCTTATCATCACTCAATTCCCACTTAGTCATTTACTTATCTACCTCTCCTCCTAAACGACAAGTTATTTGATGAAAGGGACTGTGTCTTACTCATATCTACCTCTCCAGCTAAACCATAAATTCTCTCACAATGACTGTCTTACTCAGCCTTGTGCCCCTAGCATCTACATAGGACCTGCTGCACTGCAGTGCTCAAACGTCTGAACTGAACACATATGTAGAACTACCCTATTGGAAAGGCCAAGCCTAAGCCAGAAATTCCAATGCCCATCTGCTTGTTTTGCACTCTGTGGTTTGGAGAGAAATGTAGAAATTAGGCAAGGAATCCCTGTCATTGTAGAATTTAGGGCATCACTTGACCAAAGATAAGGGATTCGCAGTTTTATAACTGAATTTAGGGATGCTGCCACCATGATGAAGGAAGGTAGGGCCAGAGTCTCTCTCCCCCCTTATTTTTAGCTAATATCATTTTTTTTAGCTGATATTATTAAAGTAATTCTTCCAGAAGTATTGTATGAAACAGTGCATGGAATATTTTTTATTTATTATTATTCTTTTAAAATAAAAACTATTTTACTAAAATGTAAGATTTACAGTTTTAAGACAAGCCATTTAAAATGGTCACAAGCTTTTCCTTGAAAGAAGAATCCTACAGTAAAGTCACAATGTTATTAGTGAGGGCTGTGATGTTTGTTTAATGTTCCCATTTTGGTTCAATCGAGTGTATCCATCTACAGCCTCTAAATAAAGTTAAACTTTGCTTGAGAGTATATTCTAAAGAACTGGTTAGCTGTTTTAAACCAGTGCAATTAGATGACCGTAAGGGAGAAAGGAGCCCAAAAAATTAAACTGTCTCGCCCTTCAAAAAAAAAAATAAAGGAAAACACTGCAGCTACCCGGCCCGTCCCCCTCATTCCCAGTGGTTTCTACTGAAACCACGCTGGGGAAATGAACAAAGGCAGCAAGGGACCACTGCCCCTACACACTGCACAACCTGGTGGTACTTCTAGTCACTGCGCATGCCTGTAACGGAAGCGGGACAAGACATGGATGTGCTAACTGCATGTAGTCACCAAGGGCTGAAGAGGTCTGGCTTCTATCCTGTCATGTTTCCGAGACGTGTCCATTAAATGTAAACAAAAACAGAAGAAGTCTTGGCAGAACAGAAGTGATGCACAACTGATGACAACTGACTTAAATAATATTCATGGCACACAGCCTCGCCCACGTCTAGCTGTTCCTAGGGCTGGGGCTTGCACTGCTCCATGCAGCATCTGCTATGGAGGGCTCAATGGTGAGAATCTGCAGTACTGGGGCCCACTTATCTTTCAAAACATGTAAACATGTTCTTTCCAACTTGTCTACATTAGGATAAATTTTGGTCATGAAATGTACTTTCAGTGCTGCCATTGGGTCTTCTTGTGAAAGGAATTGTTCAAGTTGAATAGTTCAAGTCTAAGGGGGACCCTGGAGGCCAGCAATGATCACATGCTGCTCTCATCTGGCTCTGCTTTTTAATGCTGGGAACTGGCTCTCCCAGCAAATGCTGCGTCTCCTCCTTGATAATCAATCCTGCAGGGCAGCCTGGCCACCTGGTCAGATCCCAAGTTCAGCCTCTAGTCTAGATGTAGTGCACAGAATAGTTTAAAAAAGAGCAGCTGAGACTAGCAAGTCTAAAACTCTCCATTCTACATACTTGGCAAGATGTGTGGGTACAGAATTTTCAGTCGAGATCTGTGTCGGTTCATTTCCCTGCCCTGTTGATTCTAATGCTGCTATTCTGTAGTCGGATGCCTTTCCGATTAGCAACCCTTAACAGACTACCCTTTTTGTTTTTCTGGAAACTTTTAAAATCTTCTCTTTGTTCTTGATATTCTGAAATTTCATGGTGATATTGTGATTCTTTTTTTCTATTTTTTTTTTAAATTCATTGTACTGGACACTCAACAGATCTTTTGAAACTACAGAATCATGTCCTTCAGCTCTTGGAAATTTCCTTACTTAGGACTTAGGGCTAATTGTTTCTTATAAGAATTTCAAGGCACAGCGCCTCTCTGCAGCCCCAGGCCTCATCTCTGATTTTCCGGGTCCCGATGCCTCCTCCCATTTCGAAGCCTTTCCAGAGGTCTGCAGGGCAAACTGCTTCTGCGCTGCTAGTACCCTCTGCGGTCTTTCTGGTTTCACTCCTCCACCCTCCAGAGTCAACTGTTACTCCACCTGCTTGCCATCTTCACACACTACTGAGTTCAGGACTGCAGGTCTAATCCCTAGATAGCTGAACATAGTTTGGGTTTCCGTTTCTAGTTGTTTGGAGGTGACATCCAAGAGGAACATTAACATCTTGACTCTGTTTTGTTAAAACTGGAAGGCCCCTTTGGCATGTATAAGAGACCCTATAATACTTACATGTGCTTCTATGTTAAAAATACTGTAATACTGAGCTAGAGTGAGAAATGTCCTCAGGATCGTCTCAGGGTCTTACTGGAGAAAGCGAGTCCTGACCCAAGCCCCTTCATTGAAACACAGTTCTATTTCAGATTTTAATTGTTTGTACTAGACTGCCAATCTTTTTTTGATTAAAAAAAAAAAAAGAAAACTGATCATGTATTCATATAAAAATTATTTGAGTTCTTTATGACTTGTATACCTTCTTACACCATGTTAATACTTTAATTAAAATGTGTTAAAACCATTAGTTTAGTCTTAAAAAAAAATAACAGAGGCAGACACAAAAAGTAATTTTCCCAAACTCATTTAGCCAGTAAGTAGCAAGTCAATGATCAGAATCAACTCCCCAACTTTCAGCTTCTCATAGCGGATCTAAACATACAGAAGAACCCCTCCTAGGTTGGGGAGTGGATGAGACTGGGCAGAAGAGAAAGTGTCACTGGCCAAGAACTCTGTAAAACTCACAGGCAATAGAAATCTAAGATTCTAGTGACCTTAACCAAGGATTTTAAGGGATGACATAGTTTACCAGTCTTACAAAATGAAAAATCAATTTTGTATTTAAATATGTCCTTGACTATAATATACAATATTGGAATATCCTTCCCTCTCACTGCAGCAATGCAAAGTCTCCTGCTCTGAAGATCAGTTCAAGTTCTATTCCTGTATGAAGCCCCCTTGACCACTCTCCAAAATTCTTTTGCTACCTTAAACTCCTACAGAAAGATTTTCTTTTTCATTCAATATATATCCTATGCTAATGATCTGATATCACATCACTAATTTCCCTGTTATATGTATGACACATCTCTTCTAGAATCTAAGCTCTGTGAGGGTGAAATGTATGACAAGTACTTCCTGGTCTTTCCCAGGCATATTCTGGTATTTAATAAAACACCAAGTGATTACCACATCCTGAACTCCAGAGGGATGTTCCCAATTCCATTGGCAGACTAGTTCTCTGCTAGATCAAATGCTGCTTCAAAACACAGACATGAGCTGGGGTTTAGTAATCTTATGTCATTTATATAACTGTTTGCATATGGAAAACATTTCTTACTAACCATAACTGAGAACACACGATATAAAAGTCTGATATCTTGAACATCATCTAGAAGTCATTTCTCTAGAGCTCTGAGCATTTCGGTTGACTAGAGCACACAAACACAGACAAGAATAACTCACTGCCTGAGGCACGACGGGGGCCGCGGCGCCCACGTGGATGGCGTCGTACGGGGCCTCTTCCGCATAGCCCATTCTTCCATCCCCCACTGGAAGGGAAAATCAGGCTTTCAATACCTGTCCAGATACCTCGTGTGAAAATTATACAGCAGAAAGGACAGTCTTTTAAAATAAATGATGCTGGGACAACTGAATATTCATATGGAAAAATATGAGCTTGGACCCCCGCTTCATACATGCACAAAAATCAATGTCAGGAAAATCAAAGACCTAAATGTGAAAAGCTAAAACAATACAGCTTCTGAAAATAATATAGAAGAATTATTTCCATGACTTCAGCGTAGCCTTAAGCAGGACACAGGACTGGAAAAAACTGGTAAGTTTGGCTACATTAAAATTAAGTATTTCTATTTATCAAAAAACATACTAATATAAGAATGAAAAGGCCCGCCACAGAGTGGGAGAAGGGGTTTAGAATATGCACAGAGACAATGGATGTTTTCTCTAAGTCTGTGTACTCTGATTGACCAATGTCACTCTGTTAAATTTGTCTAAATAAAAAAAAAAGAGAGAAAATGAACTAGTCTCTATAAGTCCTACAAATTGAAGAAAAATGTAAACAACCCAATATCTGAACAGACATTCCACAAAAGAGGAAATCCAAATGGCCAAACATATTTTAAAAAGTGTTCAGCCTGACCAGGTGGTGGTGCAGTGGATAGAGTGTTGGACTGGGACGCGGAGGACCCAGGTTTGAAACCCTGAGGTCGCTAGCCTGAACATGGGCTCATCTGATTGAACACAGCTCACTAGCTTGAGCCCAAGTTCGCTGGCTTGAGCAAGGGGTCATTCGATCTGCTGTAGCCCTCCCCACCCCCGTCAGGCACATATGAGAAAGCAATCAATGAACAACTAAGGTGCCACAACGAAGAATTGATGCTTCTCATCTCTCTCCCTTTCTGTCTGTCTGTCCCTATCCATTCCTCTATCTGTCTCTGTCACAATAAATAAATAAATAAATAAATAAAGAAAGAAAGAAAGAAAGAAAGAAAGAAAATTAAATAAATAAAAAAGTATTCAACCTTACTGGTTAATAAGAAAACACAAAATTAAAACCACAAAGAGATACTGCTATACACTCACTCAGTGGGCAGAAAGAAAAACCTAGTAAGACCAAGTATTCGTAGAGATGTAGAGCAATAGGAACCCTGAAACATTGCTGATGGGAATGTAACTGGTTCAATCACTTTACAAACCAGCTCTGCAGTACGGTAAGCCTGTGGGCCTATATAATGAGCGCTGGTTAATAAGTGTATGTACAGGATGGGGCAAATGTACGGTTACAACTATATGAATATGCAAAACACAGTTCGTGTATTCTTATATTATTATTTATTAATTATTGTATTACCTTTCATATGAACAGCAGTTAACCTACCTTTGCCCCACCTTGTATGAATCTGGACTATGTACACATATGTTCACAGCAGCCTGGTAAGTATCTCCAAATTAGAAACAAGCCAAAATGCCCATTTACAGTAAATGAACAAATGTGGAATGCTGTCCAGCAATAAAAACAAACTGTATGCAAAAAGACAGGTGAAATTTATAACATCGAGTGAAAAAGTCATTCATCACATACTGCACGGTTCCATTTATCTCAAGTTCAAAGGTAAATTAAGCATCACTTTGGAAGTACAATTAGGTAGTAAATGCACAGAAGTAATGACACTGGCTACCAACAGGGAGAAGGGACGGAGTACGATGAGGAAAAAAGGAAGCTGAGGACTTCCAAGGTACTGACAAAGTTCCATTTCTTTCTTTTTTTAAAAAAATTTTCCATTGATTTGCAAGAAAGGAAAGGAGAGGGAGGGAAAGGGAGGGAGGAGAGAAAAGAAAGAGAGAGAAGAAGAGAGAGAGAGAGACAGAGAGAGAGGCATCAACTCATTGATACACTTGGTTGTTCCACTTAGCTGTGCACTCATGGGTTGCTACTCATGTGTGCCCTGACCGGGGACTGAATCCACAACCTCGGCGCACAGGGTGACACTCGATTCCCTGAGCCACACGGCCAAGGCTAATGTTCTATTTTTTTTATCAATGTGGAGATTAAACAGATAATTAATAAGCTTCACATTTATGTTTTATGCATTTCTAATGTTTTTTATGGTTCACAATAACACAAAATGTGCTCCTCTGGAAATATGTCCATTCTATACTGCTGAACGGAGAAAAGCAAACTACAGGACAACATGTATAGTATGAGTTAAAGAAAACTGTGCAATTCAGTCACCCATATATTTATATGTCTAAAAAACCTAAAAGGGAAAAGGAGAGCTTTCTTTTTTATCTTACACGTCTCTGCACTGTTATTTTTTATAGTAAACACTTGTTACTTTAGTCTTCTTTCTTTTTTCTTTTTCTTTTTTTTTACAGAGACAGAGAGAGAGAGCCAGGGAGAGGGATAGATAGGGACAGACAGAAACGGAGAGATGAGAAGCATCCATCATTAGTTTTTCGTTGCACATTGCGACACCTTAGTTGTTCATTGATTGCTTTCTCATATGTGCCTTGACTGCGGGCCTTCAGCAGACCGAGTAACCCCTTGCTTGAGCCAGCGACCTTGGGTCCAAGCTGGTGAGCCTTGCTCAAACCAGATGAGCCTGTGCTCAAGCTGGCGACTTCGGGGTCTCGAACCTGCGTCCTCGGCCTCCCAGTCCGACGCTCTATCCACTGTGCCACCGCCTGGTCAGGCTACTTTAGTATTCTTAAAAAGCAACGGAGAACGACCTCAACAAGGGCATTTTCTGAAATAGTTAACAGTCACGTCAGCCATGGTCAAGGTAGAACTAGCATAAAACTTTCAAGTAACTGTTTTCCTTACTTAGTGCTTAAAAGAGAATGGTTTAAAATACTGTAATTAACTCTGAGTATTACTTGAATTTTTTAAGTTTTCTGATACTCACCAACCAGCTGCACTCTCCCTGAAGACAACAGCAGCGGATCATCCTTTCTGACATTATTTACTGAGTCATCTACTAGCTCTTTAATGTGGTCAATTCCTACGACTTTTCCACTAGGTCCAACCTGGAAAGGAAAATAATTCAATAGCTCACTGGTCTAAATATGTCTTTCTAAAGTGTCATTAAAGTGCTTCCTTATGTAAAATCATATTCTGCACTGAGAGAGGAAGACAAACAGCTTAAGCTGCCAATTAGATGACAATAGGCTTACTATAAATTATTTACCAAATATAACTTTCTCAACTATAACCCGCAAATGCATAATTATTATTATTATTATTTTCTTTTTTTGAAGCTGGAAACGGGGAGAGACAGTCAGACAGACTCCCGCATGCGCCTGACCCGGATCCACCCGGCACGCCCACCAGGGGCGATGCTCTGCCCACCAGGGGGCGATGCTCTGCCCCTCCGGGGCGTCGCTCTGCCGCGACCAGAGCCACTCTAGCGCCTGGGGCAGAGGCCAAAGAGCCATCCCCAGCGCCCGGGCCATCTTTGCTCCAATGGAGCCTTGGCTGAGGGAGGAGAAGAGAGAGACAGAAAGGAAGGGGGGGGGGGGGTGGAGAAGCAAATGGGCGCTTCTATGTGCCCTGGCCGGGAATCGAACCCGGGTCCCCTGCACGCCAGGCCGACGCTCTACCGCTGAGCCAACCGGCCAGGGCCAAATGCATAATTATATTTCAGTAATTGTAAAGCTAGAATAAATTATAAAAACTTGTAATACTAAAAGAAATGTTACCATTTTTCAGAAATAAAGGACCCTGATGGAAGACTTAACTGCCAATATTAAATGATAGTTAATGTAATGGTTTTTACTTAACTTAAACCTAGAAGTGTGACTTGAAATATAAAAATGTTACATAATAACATTTTATAAGGATTTAAATAATTTTATAGAGATTCCTACACCTGATTCTACTGCCATTTTGTGTAAAGTATAAAATACATAAAGATGTAAAAATGTAAATATTGTAGAAAATTTTAAAACAATAACGACTTTGATGTCAGACTATCTGGGTTCACATCTAAGTTTCATTGCTTGCTTATAACTGTATAACCTTGGCAAGTTATTTTATGAATCAGGTTCCTTAGGTATAAAATGAGGAGTGAAAGGTACATATCTTATAAATGATGTGAGGATTAAGTAAGAGAATATAGAAAAAGCATTTAGAACACTAGCATGTACTATATGTATGTATGAAAAACATTAATTTAAATTACCATCATTTAAAAAAAGATATCTCAGAAATTTAATGACTTTTTAAAAATAAAATTTCCTCTGAAACCATAAATATGTCAAGTATAGAAAATATTTCACTAAATATTGTTTCTAAGCTTTGGGAAAAAAGGCCCTAACATCACATTAGTGAGGGCTTCACTTTTACAAAATAAGCAAAAAGTACTGAACAAGAACTCTCTGAATCTTTATTATATACCGGACACTGTTCTGGATGCTTAAGATACGTCAAGGAGAAAGACGAAACTGGAACTTGCATGCTAGTGGTGTGCTGATTATATCTTCATAGCAAGTTAAATGGATTCTAGTCCAAGATGACTGCATAAATCCCAACTTAACTAAACCAAACCTTCCAACCTGGCCTCCAGAGACAAGATTGTTCCTAATCACCTCGATGTGATTATCTGAGCACAGATGAAGCTCTCTGTCCTCCAGGTGCTTGTGGGGCCTCCACACGTTCGCTCCCGTGACTTAACCAAATAAGCCCCGCTGGCAGACACTGAAGTACAACTAACAAGCCTTTCCTCAGAGCACTTTTCTTAATGTAGAGGAATGTCCACCCTCATTCCTAACAAACCTGCAGGAGTCTTTAGATAGCAGACTCTACTCTTTTCTGCCAGATGAGAACTTGGAAGAATATAGCCTGGGAGCTACTGGCTACCATCTTTTTCTAAAAGATGACAAGAGAAAAGCCTACATGTGGAGAAAGCAAAGCCAAAACAAAAGCCACAGAGAAACCCACTGTCGATAATAACATCTGATCTTCCGAATCCAGCCACACGAGAAGCCAGATGCACCTTCAGATGTTTCCATTACATAAACCAAACAAATTCCCCTTTAGTTCTGCCAGTTTAGATAGAATGTCCTGTCATTTCTAACAACAAAAAATCCTAGTGATATATATTTCAACTGTTATCTTGGTAAAATTAAAAAAAAAAAAACCTTCAGAAACAGCTACTGAAAAATCTATATACATAGAGCCAAATCATATATAAGACACGTAAACTACACTGTTGTTGGGGCCAGAATGAAAAATAAAGGTCTTACCATACGTGCAAAACATGCAGTAAGGATTCCACTTCCAGATCCTACATCAAGAGCTTTGGCCCCTTCGTGCAGCTGATCATATAGAAGTTCTAGTGCATATGCATGCTGCCAAGAGAAACAGAAGCAAATGTGTTTTTTTAAGACTATAAAATATATATACCATGGCATATAAAGAAGATTGCTAACTTCACACCAGTGTTACTCTTGTCACCTACCAAGACAATGAAAACGTATAGTACTTATATCTTACACAGGAAATACATAAGAAAATCCTCAGTTTGATTAGATTCTTACATTTAGTTAAAATGTTTCAGTAATTTTTTATCTCCAGTGTGTGAATTTTTAAAAGTTAATTCATTCCGAATCAAAAGTTACAAAAGGATTTACAGAGAAAAGTCTACCCCACCCCTCTTCCAGCCAGCCCCTTCCCCAACCACTGTCACTCCCTAATGGCAACGATGACCAGTTTCTTGTGATTCCTTGCGAACATATCCACTCCATACATATATAAGCAAATGCATAGATATTCTTTCCTTTATTACAGTGGTCCCCAACCTTTTTTGGGCCACGGACCGGTTTACTGTCAGAAAATATTTTCACGACCAGCCTTTAGGGTGGGACGAATAAATGTATCACGTGACCAAGACAGCGTCAAGAGTGAGTCTTAGACGGATGTAACAGAGGGAATCTGGTCATTTTTTAAAAATAAAATATCATTCAGACTTAAATATAAATAAAACGGAAATAATGTAAGTTATTTATTCTTTCTCTGCGGACCGGTACCGGTCCACGGCTCGGGGATTGGGGACCACTGCTTTATTATATCCTGAAGAAACTTTCTTATCAATACTTAACCAACCTGTTCATTTATTTTTTATGGCTGAGGAATATATCCTTGTATGGATGTATTATAATAACAAACATCCCTAATGAGAGATATTTAAGTTAGTTCCAATCTCCTATAAAAAAATAGATAAAATCATCTTAAAAGGTACATCTGTAGGATAATAGACTTGAAGATGTTTATGAATACAGGCCCAAAAACCTGGTCATCTTTTAAAGTATATCTATAGGATAAATTCCTACAAGTGGAATTGAGCAGGCCAAAGGACATATAATTTTATGTTCACAGGATATATAAATTATAAATCCAATAAAATCATAATGGTTACGCTTTGTACCAAAGCAAGAAATAAAGCCCAGTCTGCTGGAGCTTCTTTATAAACTTACATTCCAGAGCTTTTCTAACATATGAGGACAGAACTAAATAACGTTATTTCAAAAGCTGACCTGGCATGTCTCCTAAAATTTTGAATATGATTCTGCAGCAATAAAACATTCACTACTAGATCCTGGTTGATAAAAATACACGTCCATGAATCCACAGTGAAAATAAATAAATAATGTACATACAACGATACATAAACAGAGACTAAGGGGAAACTGTTCCCAACTAATAAACATAGAAAAAACGATAAACTTAGAAAATCACTTGGCAAACCATTTCAGTAACAAATAAATGACTCCAGCAAAAATTGTAAGTGAATGCTATAGCCAGAGATTATCACTTGAGGAGTAACAACAGTGTATTTATTTACACAATCTCAAAGTGTTTGCCCAGGACCCTTACTATAAAAGGGCAAACTACAACTGTACAGTGGGGTTCAGAAAGGAACTTCTCAGTAGAGAAACCTAGTTGACAGCACCTTAATCGGATGGTCCAAGTTCACATCACCAAGGGGACAGGACACATCACAGCACATGACACGAGCTAACATATATCACTCTGGAATATTCCAGGCAAAAATGCACAGCCCATATCTAATCGTGAGAACACAGCAGATAAACCTGAATTGAGACATCCTTTAAAATAATTGGCCTGTATTCATAAACATCTTCAAGTCCATAAAAGAAAAGATTGAGGAACTTGTCCAGACTAAAGGAGACTAAAAGACACAGCAATCGAATGAAATTCATGATCTGCAATATTCTTTTCCTAAAAAAGGTATTTAGTAGAGCAATTAATAAAATCTAAATAAGGTCTGTAAGTTGGCTAACAGTATTGTGCTAAAATATTAGCACAGGAAATTAGCACAATTTCCTGATTTTGATAACTGCACTATGATCATTGAAAGAATGTCCTCTTTTATTTTTTTAGCACGCACACAAGAAAGGAGAGAGAGGGAGAGAGATGGACAGACAGAGAGGAAGGGAAGAGATGAGAAGCATCAACTGGTAGTTGTAGCACTTTAGTTGTTCATTAATTGCTTCTCATACATACCTTGACCTGAGCCAGTGACCCCTTACTTAAGCCACTTTGGACTCAAGCCAGCAACCTTTGGACTCAAGACAGCAATACCACGCTCAAGTTGGCAAGCCTGTGCTCAAGGCAGATGGGCCCATGCTCAAGCCAGAGACCTCCAGGTTTCAAACCTGGGACCTCAGCGTTCCAGGTTGATGTTCTATCCATTGCGCCAACCTTGGTCAGGGCAGCTTATTATAATTATTATGTGAGAGGAAAGGAAGCAGAGAGACAGACCCCACATGCACCAGGCCTAGGAGCCACCCATAAGCCCCCTACGGGTGATGGTCTGCCCATCTAGGTCTGTTGCTCTGTTGCTTGGCAACCAAGCTATTTTTAGCACTGCAGGCAGAGGCCTGGGAACCATCCTCAGTGCTGGAGACCAAGTCCCTACAAACCAATCAAGCCATGAGGCAGGAGGGGGAGAAGGGGAGAGAAAGAGAGAGAGAGAGAGAGAGAGAGAGAGAGAGAAGGGGGAGGGGGAGGGGTGGAGAAGGAGATGGTCGCTTCTCCTGTGTGCTCTAACCAGCAATTGAAGCTGGGACATCCACATGCCAGGCCAATGCTCTACCACTGAGCAAACCAGCCAGGGCTTTTTTTTTGGTTTTTAAAGTTTATGTTTATAATTATGAAAATTTTCATACCTACCGAAAAACTGGAAATACAATGAACACATTCTTCTCCTCAGATAGAGTCATCAACTGTTTATATTGTCCAATACTATTTTACCAAACCATCTGAAAACAGGTTATAGAGGCTTTGGCTGGGTGATTCAGTGGATAAAGCATCAACCCACCCTGGCCGGTTGGCTCAGTGGTAGAGCGTCGGCCTGGCATGCAGAAGTCCCAGGTTCAATTCCTGGCCAGAGCACACAGGAGAAGCGCCCATCTGCTTCTCCACCCCTCCCCCTCTCCTTCCTCTCTGTCTCTCTCTTCCCCTCCCGCAGCCAAGGCTCCATTGGAGCAAAGTTGGCCCGAGCACTGAGGATGGCTCTATGGCCTCTGCCTCAGGCGCTAGAGTGGCTCTGGTTGCAGCAGAGCATCGCCCCTGGTGGGCGTGCCGGGTGGATCCCGGTTGGGCACATGCGGGAGTCTGTCTGACTGCCTCCCCATTTCTGGCTTCGGAAAAATACAAAAAAAAAAAAAAAAAAGCATCAACCCAGTGTGCTAGGGGTCACGGATTCAACCCCTAGCTAGGGCATGTACAGGAAACATGGAACTAAGTAAAACGAGTTAATGCTTCTCTCTCTGTCTCTCTCCCCCATCACCCCTCCTCTCTCTCTTTCTCTCTTGCAAATCAATGGGAGATTTTTTTAAATAACATAAAAATAAAAACAGGCTGTAGTTATCATGATACTTCACTCCTAAATACTTCAGCATGCATCTGCTATTTCTCTTTGCTCCTCACTTTGTTTCTCTTTTAATACTTTTAAGATCTACACAATAAATGATCACAACTGCTTGCCCATATAATACAATTTTATTCTACTAAATCCTTGGTCAGCAACCAAAGGACACCATATAATTATCATTCGTATATGCTTACACACATATAGATGTACTGTGTGACTACATATACACACATACATATACACGCTTTCTTTATTAAGAAACATAGGTTACTCAGAAAATGTAAGTGATTAAGAATTCATCCTGACTGGAAGGAAATTCTGATACAAGCTATGACATGAATAAACCTTGAGGATGTTATGTTCCGTGAAACAAACTAGTCATGAAAAACAAAGACTTATGATTCTACTTATGAGCTACTGAGGGTAGTCAAATTCATAGAGACAGAAAATGTAATTCATGCCTGGCCTGTGGTAGCGAAGTAGATAAAGCGCCGACCTGGAATGCTGAGGTCAGTGGTTCAATACCCTGGGCTTGCCCAGTCAAGGCACATATGAGAAGCAACCACAAAGCAACTAGGAGTTGATGTTTCTCGCTCCTCCCCCACTTCTCTCTCTCTCCTCTCTTTAAAATCAATAAATAAAATCTCTAACCCCAAAAAATAAATGATGGCTGTCTGGACTGGGAAATGGGGAATTATTTTGAAATGGGTACAGCATTTTATTTTTTCAAGATGAAGAGTTCTGGAGACTGCACAGAAATGTCACCGTACTTAACATCCCTGGACCCGTACACTTGAAAAATGGTTAAGATAGGGGTGGAGAACACACAATGTAATACATACAGATGATGTATTATAAAATTGTACACCTGAAACCTATATAATTTTGTTAACCAGTGTCACCCCAATAAATTCAATAAAGACAAGTAAATAAGATAAAATAAATGGTTAAGATGATAAACTGTAAGCTATATACATTACATCACTATAAAAAATTTTAATGCATCCATTTCAACAATTAACAGGCAAATAATCCAAGTAAGAAATGGAAAGGGGCCCTGGTAGATTGGCTCAGTGGTAGAGCGTCGGCCTGGTGTGCAGGAATCCCGGGTTCGATTCCCGGCCAGGGCACACAGGAGAAGCGCCCATCTGCTTCTCCACCCATCCCCCTCTCTTTCCTCTGTCTCTCTCTTCCCATCCGGCAGCCAAGGCTCCATAGGAGCAAAGTTGGCCCAGGCGCTGGGGATGGCTCTAAGGCCTCTGCCTCAGGCACTGGAATGGCTCTGGTTGCGACAGAGCAACGCCCCAGATGGGCAGAGCATCGCCCCCTGGTGGGCGTGCCAGGAGGATCCCGGTCGGGTGCATGCGGAAGTCTGTCTCTGCCTCCCCGTTTCCAACTTCAGAAAAATACAAAAAAAAAGAAATGGAAAGGGATTTGAGCAGACATTTCTCCAAAGGAGCTATACAAATGGTCAACAAGCATATGAAAAGATGCTCTGCATCATTATCATTAGGGAAATGCAAATCAAACCACAATGAAATACCACTTCACAGCTACCAGGATGAATAAAATAAATAAAACATACAATAACAAGTGTTGACAAGAAGCAGAGAACTTGAAACCCTCATACAATGCTGGTAGGATGGGTGGTAAAATGGTGCTGCAGACTGGGGAACAGTTTGACAGTTCTTCAAAATGGTAAACACAGCCTGACCAGGCGGTGGCACAGTGGATAGAGCGTTGGACTGGGATGTGGAAGGACGCAGATTTGAGACCCCGAGGTCGCCAGCTTGAGCGTGGGATCATCTGGTTTGAGCAAAAGCTCACCAGCTTGGACCCAGGGTTGCTGGCTCCAGCAAGGGGTTACTCAGTCTGCTGAAGGCCCCCAGTCAAGGCACATATGAGAAAGCAATCAATGAACAACTAAGAAGTTGCAATATGCAACGAAAAACTAATGATTGATGCTTCTCATCTATCTCCATTCCTGTCTGTCTGTCCCTGTCTATCCCTCTGACTCTCTCTCTGTCTCTGTAAAAATAAATAAATAAATAAAAATTTAAAAAAATTATAAAAAAATGGTAAACACAGAATTACCACATAACCCAGCAATTCCTAGAAATATACCAAAGAAAACTGAAATATATGCACACACAAAAACCTGTACGTTAATATTCAAAGTAGCATTAATCATAGGAGATAGAAAGTAGGAACCGCCCAAATGTCCATCATCTGACAAATGAATAAACAAAACGTGGTCTATCCTTACAATGTAATATTATTCAGTAATAAAAAGAAATGAAGTGTAATGCATGCTTCAACATAGATTAACATTGGAAATATTGTGCAGAATATCAAAAGCTAGTCACAGAAGGCTATGTGTTGTATAATTCTATCTCTGTGAAACGTCTAGGGTAGACAGAGAAACAAAAGGCAGATTAGTAGTTGCCAGGACTTGGGAAGAATGTGGGATGAGGATGGACTGCTAATGGGTTCAGAGTTCCTTTCTGAGGGGATGAGAATGTTCTGAAATGACTATACACAGTGGTGATGGTTGCACCACTCTGGAATAGACTAAAAACCACAGAATTGCATATTTTATATGGGTGAATTATAGTATGTGAATTAAATCCTAATAAAACTATTCATTTTTGTTTAAAAAAATGCATCAATCTTTCATTTTAAGTAGTAATTCAAAGTGCCTGAAAGAATCTTAAAGACTATAACTTTTTAAAAAATCATTAATTTCTTTGAATAGGTAATGCATACCCATGTTTGTTTGTTTGTGGGTGTGTTTTTAAAAAGGAGACGGAAAAATGCTGACAGCATACAGAAGGTACGGAGTAAAAAGCAGGTCTCCCCTCCACTTCTGCCCCTCCTCCATAATACGTCATCTAATTCCCTGCCACCGAAGAAATAAATATCTTTTAGCTTTAACACCTGTAGGAAAACACGTGTGTCCATATCTGTGTACAGTTGATTTTGTATATAAAAGAAGACTCTAAATATACTTCTGCACTGTTATTTTATACTTAATGTGTCCTGAAGATCTTGCCATATTGATACTCATAGAGCTTCTTCATTCAGAAGTTTCACAGTATTTCACTGTACAGATATATATATATATACTATGATTTGTTAACATCCTCTATTCGTAAACAATTAGTGATTACTATAACTTTTTTGTTATTTTAAATAATATGCCAATGATTGTCTTTCAATCATTTTGCACTTGTATAAATATACTATGGGATAAATGTCTTGAAATGAAACTGGAAAGTCTAATGTATATTTCCCATTTTATAGATATTGCCAAATTGCTTCAATAACACTATCAATGTACTCTCTCACCAAAAAAAAGTATGTGACTGCCAGTTTCCCCCAAACTTAAAAATGTTTTAATTTTTCAATTATAGTTGATTTCAATATTTTATTAATTTTGGGCATATAGCATAGTGGTTAGACATTTATATAACTTACTAAATGATCCCTCTATAACAAGGTATCAAACTTTTTAATTTCTGATTACCTATCCAGTGGTTGAAAAATGTTATTTAACAGTAGTGCTAATTGGCAATTTATTAATCATAAGTGAAGATGACATCTTTTCATTTGTTTAAATGCCAAAGTCATTTATATTTCTTTTTTTATGAACTATTATTCTTATACTTTGCCTATTTTCCTTTGGGCTTACTAGTCTTGTATTTATCAATTTGTAGGATATACCTGTACACATATATACAAATATATGGGAATTTGACCTATGCTGTCTTATGTATCACAAACATTTTCCTCAGTTTTTCTTCTTTTAAATTTGTCTATCACATAATTTTTCAGAAATCCTAAATTTTTATGTTGCAAAATATGTCAGGATATTTTTTCCAAATTATAAGAAAAAGTTTATTTAGAAAGTTGCAGAGGTGGCGGAAGTGAGCCCGCTGGGCTGCGTGGGCTCAGGAAACAGGTTCCAGACGCAGAGGAAGGGCCCTGGGAGCTCGGGGCAGGAAAGGCGAAGGGGACGCCCCCGGGGGAGCAGGAGGGCGGGAGAGGCTCGGAGCACTCCAGAGCCCCCAGGAAAGGGGGGGGGGAGCAGGAGGGCGGGAGAGGTTCAGCACACTCCAGAGCCCCAGGAAAGGGGGGGAGACAGGCACAGGCGTCCTCCCGAGAGCAGAGCACACTCAGGTATTTTTTTTTACTGTCAGGTTTTTCTGAATGGCTTCTTAGTCTTTTGTCATGTTTTAAAAAGGCATTTCTATTCAATGTTTATACATAGTTTTCCTATATTTTTCTTCCAGTGTAACTATCAGTTCACTGTGAATGTATGTGTAGAACCTGTTTTAGTACAAAGAAGGCTCTAAGTTTAAATAGGAGCTTCTCCAACCTGAAATACTTGTACTCAGAAGAGCTTTTTTTTTAACCAAAACCAACAGAATACACATTCAAACAACTGACATTTAAAACCCAAGACAATTCCTAACAGATTAAAAATGCTAGATAACTTAAAACAGGTCCTTCTAAATGTCATACAGCTTCAGAGCTGCTATATTTCACCAGTCCCTAATGAATTTTCCAAATAAGATCTGAATATTCAATTTGAGATTTCTATAATATGTCCGTTGTTTAAAATATACTCCCTTAATTAAGTCATCACTAAATAACCTTTTATATCCAGATTTGACATGATTAGATACTAATGGCAACCACCAAAAACTCTTTTTTTTGTATTTTTCTGAAGCTGGAAACGGGGAGAGACAGTCAGACAGACTCCCGGCATGCCCACCAGGGGCGAGGCTCTGCGGCGACCAGAGCCACTCTAGCGCCTGGGGCAGAGGCCAAGGAGCCATCCCCAGCGCCCGGGCCATCTTTGCTCCAATGGAGCCCTGGCTGCAGGAGGGGAAGAGAGAGACAGAGAGGAAGGAGGGGCTGGGGTTGGAGAAGCAAATGGGCGCTTCTCCCATGTGCCCTGGACGGGAATCGAACCCGGGTCCCCCACACGCCAGGCCGACACTCTACCGCTGAGCCAACCGGCCAGGGCCAAACCACCAAAAACTTTAATGATAGTTTTTACCAAGAAGAGCTCCTTCTATATAACTAAAAGTTTAAAATTTTCTTTAAACCATTTTTACTAAAGAAAATGATCTTTAAGGGAAAATGTGACCCATTAGTACCCAAATGAGCAAAGTTAACTTACCATGTGTGGAGCACTGATTGTTGCTTGAAAACCTGCAAAAGAAGAAGAAAACTACTGATACACTCAGCCGTAAAAACATACCAAATACTCCATGTCATTCCTTCCCTAACATCCATAAATTACTCTTCATAATATTTTTCACTTTTATGACTGCAAGAAAATAGAACATTTATTTTGTACTTTAATGTCATGCAGCAGTTAAAACTAGGAAATCCAATCATGCCGAAGGCTACATGCTCATCTACTACAACGACCACTATATTTAAAGATTTCTTTTCCTGCACAGTTGGCTGAGAAAGGAAGAACTTCAATAAACTGAGCTGGTAAACTTATGACTTGTTTTCACTTTGGATTTATAAAAAGAAAATAAAGTTTCATGTAATAGGTACACAATCTATTTGCAAAATTAACTTTTTTTTTTTTGTATTTTTCCGAAGCTGGAAACAGGGAGGCAGTCAGACAGACTCCCACATGTGCCCGACCGGGATCCACCCAGCATGCCCACCAGCAGGTGATGCTCTGCCCATCCGGGGCATCGCTCTGTCGCAACCAGAGCCATTCTAGCACCTGAGGCAGAGGCCACAGAGCCATCCTCAGCGCCCGGGCCAACTCTGCTCCAGTGGAGCCTTGGCTGCAGGAGGGGAAGAGAGAGACAGAGAGGAAGGAACGGGGGAGGAGTGGAGAAGCAGATGGGCGCTTCTCCTGTGTGCCCTGGCCGGGAATCAAACCCGGGACTCCTGCACACCAGGCCGACGCTCTACCACTGAGCCAACCGGCCAGGGCCTCTATTTACAAAATTAAACTGCTTCATATTTCTAGCAACTTAAAGAAAAACAGAGCAGCCAGCAACAAAGTAGTTTAAGAGACTAATAAACCACTTGAATGTATTCTTTATACTATCACCTGGTGAAAAGTCACACAATCTTATTTGTAAGTTTTCCTTTTTTTTTTCTTTCAGGGTTGCTTTCTCAAAACTTATTTACCTGCTTCTGCACCTGAAGCAGTTTTCACTGAGCGGTGGTAGCAGGTGCCTTCGGGGTTCAGAAGCTCCCCAGGATCTCCTCTGCTGACTGTCACCGTGCTCCAAAAGAGGAAAGCGTGGCAGCTGGCCGACACAATCCCGAGGCGCTCGAAGCCTCAAAGGCGCCCGCTGCCAAGGCTCAGCAGTTCAGCAAAACCTGCTTCAGGAGAAGGAGTTAAGTATGGAACTTTCTAAAATCAAGCACAAGGCAAAAAGTTCAGGGTGAGTGAAGCAGACGTCAGTAATAACTTAAGCACACTTATTTCCTTCAGGATTGATTTTTAAAATGGATGCCAAGAGAAAAAAACAACCTTAAGGCTCCTAAAAAAGACTCAGCACTCAGCTTAAACTGTAAATTTTCATTAAAAATATATGTTAAGAAACACTGTTTTAAAAATTCTTTATACACAGTATATTATATATTTGAGAAAATAGGAAAAATGCTTCATATACATATAACATTTTATTAAAAAGGCACAAAATTCAAAACAGCAAGGTAACAAATATGTGTGTCCCAGTTTATTTTATACTTACAAAAATTACAGAATAAATGAGTAAAAATTGTGACATTTTCAGAACTCCAAGCTTACCTATTGATTGTGGAGAATCCATATAAGGGTTACATTTTGCATAATGGGAGCGGTCAGTAGCCAGCATTACTTCAAATACTTTGTCTGTCTTGATGATTCCATTTTCTGAAATGAATGAGGCAAATATTTTAAGCAGGGAATAAAATGATCAGATGTATTTGAGAATCATTACTTTGGCTGCACTGTACAGGTTGGGTAGAAGTTGTTTCAATAGCCTGGATAATTGCAACCTGTTCTTTAATGATGACAATAAGAATTAAGAAAAGTAGAAGGATTTGTATTATATTTGGTAGGGACTAGGGTGGAGCATAAGCAGGTTTCCAGGTGTTCATATGGAAAATAATACAATAATGAATTAATAATAATACAAGAATAAACTGTTTAGCAAACTCCTAACTGTAAACCTACTTTTGCCCAGCCCTGTATATACCTGACTAGATTTAGAAGAGAAGGTGGTGGTGGTGATGGTGGTGATGAGGATGCTGGCAGTGGCGGGGTAATGGTGAGGTGTCATATATTGAGTTGAGAAATCCCAGAAAAGGCTCAGAGTTAAGGAGGAAAAGGATAACTGATTTACTCAGGGGCCATATACCACACAAATGGAGATATTCAGTAGTCAGCTGAACATACGGAACTGGGGCTCTAGGATAGAGAAATGGATTTCTAGTTAGACAGATGGCAACTGAAGCAATGGCAGTGAGCTAAAGTGGCCAGAAAAGGTCACACAGAGAAGAAAAACAAATGTAAGCATTTAAGAGATATGCAGGCCCTGGCCGGTTGCCTCAGCGGTAGAGCGTCGACCTGGCGTGCAGGGGACCCGGGTTCGATTCCCGGCCAGGGCACATAGGAGAAGCGCCCATTTGCTTCTCCACCCCCCCCCCCTTCCTCTCTGTCTCTCTCTTCCCCTCCTGCAGCCAAGGCTCCATTGGAGCAAAGATGGCCCGGGCGCTGGGGATGGCTCCTTGGCCTCTGCCCCAGGCGCTAGTGTGGCTCTGGTTGCGGCAGAGCGACGCCCCGGAGGGGCAGAGCATCGCCCCCTGGTGGGCAGAGCATCGCCCCTGGTGGGCGTGCCGGGTGGATCCCAGTAGGGCGCATGCGGGAGTCTGTCTGACTGTCTCTCCCCGTTTCCAGCTTCAGAAAAATACAAAAAAAAAAAAAAAAGAGATATGCAAAGGAAGTGGAGCCTTCAAAGGTTAGGACAAGGAACTACCACAGAGCTGGATGAAAATCAAGCAGATTAACTGACAGAGCCCAAAAGAACAAATTCTTCAAAAAATACAACAAGGTCAATACAGGGGTTCCTCGGGTTATGACAGTTCCGTTCCTACAACAGTGATGTAACCCAAATTTTGGTATAAATTGAAACACACCCTAGCCTAAATCACTTACCTATCCTAACACAGTTGTAAAATCATAATCTAGAACATAAAAACACAACTAAGCCACAGAAAAAGAATATTTCATATTCTTCTGCTACATACAACCAACGCTAGTTCGCCCATGAAGTCCATAAGTACAACACTAATGGCGTAAGCCGAAATACTCATGTCTCAGTTATTTTTAAGTTTTTATGAAAGTGAGCGTCGTTAACCTCGAAATGTCATATGTCAAGACTGTCATAACCTGAGAACCCCCTGTAATGTATATATTTGCCTCCCCCAACTCTCAATTCTTTAAGCTTAAATATAGTATGTAAATTTAATAACCTTCACTGTACCATGTATACTGTTAATTTTCCAATAAAGCCCTTATTAACTCAGTCAATATGTTTAATAACTGTCTAAACATACCAGACACAATGCTGTAGCTTCGGATTATAAAATAAACAGACAGCATAGTTCCTGAACTCAGATATAAAATCTGTAAGATTAAATGTGTCATCTTGACTTTAACAATTCAGAAATAAAACTTTTTAACCCAAACAGGCTTAGCTAAAAACCAATAAATTTTACAGTTTAAATGGATGAATGATATAGTACAGAATTAGACTTTAGAAAAGCAGTTAAAAGAATTAGTAGAACTAAAGGTGGCAACCAGAAGCAGCACTATTTTGGGGGACAACAGATAAAACGGAAAGGTTGCTGCCTCTTTTTTTTTTTAACTATTTATTTATTTATTTATTTATTTATTTATTTTTCAGAGACAGAGAGGGGGATAGACAGGGACAGACAGACAGGAATGAAGAGATGAGAAGCATCAATCATTAGTTCTTCGTTGAGCATTGCGACACCTTAGTTGTTCATTGATTGCTTTCTCATATGTGCCTTGACTGCGGGCCTTCAGCAGATCAAGTAACCCCTTGCTCAAGCCAGCAACCTTGGGTCCACGCTGGTGAGCTTTTGCTCAAACCAGATGAGCCCGCGCTCAAGCTGGAGACCTTGAGGTCTCGAACCGGGTCCTTCCGCATCCCAGTCGGACGCTCTATCCACTGCACCATTGCCCCGTCAGGCAGGATGCTGCCTCTTGAAGTGGCAATGAAGTGAAAGAAAGAAAATGAAAGATCCTGCAGAAACATAAGAGCAACAAGATAGCCAACTCCCCACCCCCTTTCCCCCTCTACCATCAATACCATCCATCACCCACTAAAGAAACTGCAAGTTGGCCTGGCCTGTGGTGGCGCAGTGGATAAAGCAGGGGTCAGGAACCTTTTTGGCTGAGAGAGCCATGAAGGCCACATTTTTTTTTTGTTTGTTTTGTATTTTTCCAAAGCTGGAAACGGGGAGGCAGTCAGACAGACTCCCGCATGTGCCCAACCAGGATCCACCCGGCATGCCCACCAGGGGGCGATGCTCTGCTTATCCAGGGCATTGCTCTGTTGCAACCAGAGCCATTCTAGCACCTGAGGCAGAGGCCACAGAGCCATCCTCAGCGCCCGGGCAAACTTTGCTCCAGTGGAGCCTTGGCTGCAGGAGGGGAAGAGAGAGACAGAGAGGAAGGAGAGGGGGAGGGGTGGAGAAGCAGATGGGAGCTTCTCCTGTGTGCCCTGGCCGGGAATTGAACCCGGGACTCCTGCACACCAGGCCAACGCTATACCACTGAGCCAACTGTCCAGGGCTGAACGCCACATATTTTAAAATGCAATTCGTGATAGCCATACAACTACCCGGGTATGTTACGCATTATCCAATAAAAATTTGGTGTTGTCCGGGAGAACCGCTATAATTGGCTCCAGCCACCCGCAACCATGAACATGAGCGGTAGGAAATGAATGGATTGTAATACATGAGAATGTTTTATATTTTTAATGTTATTATTTTTTTTATTAAAGATTTGTCTGCGAGCCAGATGCAGCCATCAAAAGAGCCACATCTAGCTCGCGAGCCATAGGTTCCCGACCCCGGGATAAAGCATCTACCTGGAATGCTGAGAATGCTGGTTCAAAACCCTGGGCTTGCCTGGTATGGGAGTTGATGCTTCCTGCTCCACCATTTCTCTCTCTCTCTCTCACCTCTAAAATGAATAAATGAAAAAATCTAAAAAACAAAACAAAACTGCAAGTCATCATACCGACAAAAGGTGCTCTTGGACTGTAAAAATAGGGGGGGGAAAAAAAACTCCTTTCAAAGCTACTGTAAAAAGGAAACAGAAGGGGAAAAAAAACCATTTCAGCTGATGAAACAGAATCCAATATTTAAAACCATATTCTAAGATAACTTAGCAGAAAGCAAGTAAAGTATTGCTACTAATACGTTCAAATAGCTTAGTGACTTCTACTAATTACTCAAGATCATTCCTTTAAAAAAAAAAAGATTTTATTTATTCATTTTTGGAGAGTAGAGAGAGAGAGAGAAGGTGGGAGGAGCAGGAAGCATATGTCCCTTGACCAGGTAAGCCTGGGGTTTCAAACCAGTGACCTCTGTGTCCCAGGTTGACGCTTTATCCACTGCACCCCCACAGGTCATGCCCAAGATAATTCTTGAGTGATTCATTTACCCTGAAGTCAAATCAAATTCCAAGGAATTGATTCAAGGACTCTCCAGGTCACAGGGGCCTTAGAAACCATCAAGTCTAACTTCATAAATCAGCACCAAGACCTCTACTTGAAGAGTTCCACTACTCTAACTTGAGGAGTCCAACCACTGTAATTATCAGAACACTTACTTCCCTGTTAAGATGAAATCTCCCTGTTTTATAACTCACTTGCATGAACCCTTAGTGCTGTTCTCTCTCTGAAACCACAAATAATATACTGAATTTTCTATCCAGCCATAGCTTTTTTTTTTTTTTTTGTATTTTTCTGAAGTGAGAAACGGGGAGGCAGAGACAGATTCCCACATGCTCCCGAATGGGATCCACCTGGCAAGCCCACTAGAGGGCAATGCTCTGCCCATCTGTGAAGTCACTCTAGCGCCTGAGGTGGAGGTCATGGAGCCGTCCTCCTCAGTGCCCAGGGCCAACACTGCTCCAACAGAGCCTTGGCTGTGGGAGGAGGAGACAGAGAGAAAAGAGAGGGAGAGGGGTGGAGAAGCAGATGGGCGCTTCTCCTATATGCCCTGGCCAGGAATTGAACCCGGGACTTTCATATGCCGGCTGATGCTCTACCACTGAGCCAACCGGAGAGGGCCTCCAGGCAAACTTTTTTATATGATACATCTTAAGACATATCACAACCACTTCAAGCTTTATCTTTTTCAGGTTAACCAGCCTCATTCAATAATTCCAATTATTTATTAGTTATTAAAACCATCCTCATATTCAATAACTCATTCTTCTCTAGATGTATACTTGAAGTGTAAGATCTAAAATCAAACAACCTGACCTGTGGTGGCACAGTGGATAAAGTTTTGACCTGGAATGCTGAGGTTGCTGGTTCGAAACCCTGGGCTTGCCTGGTCAAGGCGTGAAAGACGGCAAGCAATGAACAACTAAAGCAGGGGTCTCAAACTCAACTCAGCATGTGGGCCGCAGAGCAAGATCACAGCCGTTTGGCGGGCCGCACTAGGTCTACAAAAGGCAACTGTTACGCAACACTTTTCTCACTGCAGTTGAAAACAAAAAAAAATCAGTACAACAAGCACAATCGTACATGCAGTTTACTCAGTGTCACAAAACGACCAGAAACTGTAGTTCGCATCACAACTGCTGTTAACTAAGCTAATATCTAGCTAGGATGCTAGAGAAATGAAAAATACAAGTAGGCCCCTAGGCTTACTTAATTTTATCCAAAATATTTTGAACTTCATGGATTAGTCTGCGGGCTGCACAAAATTGTTCGGCGGGCCGCATGCGGCCCGTGAGTTTGAGACCCCTGAACTAAAGCGAAGCAACTATGAGTTAACACTTCTTGATACCCACCCTCTGTAAAATCAATAAATAAAATCTTTTAAAAAATCAAACATATTGCTCCAGGCACATTCTAAAAATCTAAGTAAATTAAAGAAGTTATTTCCTTTATACCAGATATTAATGTATTTCTATCATACTCATGAGTTTCTTTGGCTGCTTTCTTTTTTTTTTTTTTTTTAGAGAGGAGAGAGAGTGAGGGAGAGAGAGAGACAGAGAGAGAGAAGGGGGGAGGAGCTGGAAGCATCAACTCCCAAATGTGCCTTGACCAGGCAAGCCCAGGGTTTCGAACCGGTGACCTCAGCATTTCCAGGTCGACGCTTTATCCACTGCGCCACCACAGGTCAGGCCTTTGGCTGCTTTCTTAGTCTACAGCGCCCATCTGTTCCACCCAGCGGTGGCTCGATTGGTTTGAGCGCATGGGCCATAGGCACGGAGGATGGCTCCATGGAGCCTCACTTCAGGCACAAAAAATAGCTCAGTTGCGAGTACTGGTCACAGACAGGGGTTGCCAGGTGGATCCTGGTCCAGGCCATGTAGGAGTCTGTCTCTCTACCTCCACTCCTGTCACTTGGAAAAAAAAGAAAAAAAAATAGGAAAGATGCCTACTAAACCAAGCTACATTTACTAAGATACTAAATAATTTTCCCATTTTGGGTTATCTGAACTTTACAACTGCCAGTGCCCTGAAATATTTCTGGCAAACAGCAAAGTAATTTAATGTTTCACTCCGCGTGTACAGACTTAATTATGAGTAAACATGCAATTACCATCAGGCCTTCTGAAATAGTGAACAGCTTTAGAACCACCCATACCTAACCTTCCTGCATCCTAGGGAGCCAGGATCCTAATTAAATAATTATAATGTTGCCTCAAATATGCAACTGATACAGAAAGTGGTAAGAAGGCTGGGCAGAAAAGTGACGTAACAGAGAGCAGTACACTAGGAACATCAGTATAATCTGTAGAAAGGACCTGAGGGGAGGACAGCTGAAAGCATGACGACCAACCAGACACTGGAGCTGTATCACCAAGAACCTAGGCTAGGAGAGTATCAATGAAAATAGTGAAAGGGATGGCTATAAAAGGCCACCTGTAGGAACTACAACAGGTCCTTGAATACTGTCATTTCGTTCAACAGCATTTCATTGTAATGTTGATAAGAAAAAAAATTGATTCCTGCTGACTCCAAGGTCTGGAGTTTGCACATTCTGCCCACATATCATGGTTTCCCCCGGTCCTCCTCCTCCCCCCACATCCAAAGATGTGCACATTCGGTTCACTGGCATGTCTACCTTGTCCCAGGCTTTGTGAGCGTGGGTGTGCACGCGCCCTGTGAGGGAAGGGCGTCTTGTCCAGGGTGGGGTCCTGCCTTGCTCCTGAGCTGCCAGGAGAGGCTCTAGCCACCCAGGACCCTGAATTGGAAGAAGCAGGTTGGAAAATAATGATCTTGTTTTTATTAATCTTAATATATGTATAGCTCGTATTTATCTCAGTGTGTAATACAGAAGTTTTGGGGTCTTCATTTAGAAGTTCGGTGATGTTTAAGTGAGCAGAAATATGGAATATAATTCTTGTTTATATCTGTCTACGTTGGAACTGGTGTCGATATGTGTTGCTTTACTTAGTCTCAGTTTCCAAGAACCTATCAATATAACTGATGTTAAGTGAGGACTTACTGTATTGAGTTAATGTGATGACAATCTGAAAGAATCAATGACTAAGATTTTTGATCTGGGAGAACAGAAGAATGGAAGCAACCCTTGGAATCCTCACAAAATAAAATATTATAGGAAACTCTAAAATATAGATAACTTCTGCGGTTCTCTCCTAAAATACACACACACAAGTGATTTCATACAATCCATGATGCAAGTACAATTACAGAATCTTGGTTTTAGAAGCATCTTTAGAGATCTAGTGTAAAGTCAAAGCTGATGACAAATCTCTTCCACAATATTCCTTATAGCGAAATGATCAACCATTCTTTGCTTTAAGATATCCAGTAACAGAAAACTATTTTTCAAAGCCAACTCTTCGATTGTCAGGATAGCTTTGTGAATACTTATTATAATGAGCCAAAATCTGCCTCCCATTTGTCCCGGTTTGACCCTCTACTACATGACATTTCTTCAAATATTTAAACACTAGCGCTCTCTCATTGCTATACCAAACAACCTCAAACCATCAAATCATTACAGAAAATGCTGACACCTTTGTCATCTTGATCACCCTTGTTTGATAATCTTTGGTGTTTAACTGCTACTCGTAAAGCGTACTGGCCTGAGCTAAATGAATTACTAACAAAAATACATGATCAGCACAATGCAACTAAGATCACATTAAATAGAATGCAATACAATGTAGTACCTAGATCTAGTGTTGTTCAACAGTACTTCTTATGACCATGAAAACGTTCTACGTCTGCACTGTCCACCAGACAAGCCACTAGCCTCATGTGGCTGCTCAGCTCTTATAATGTGGTTAGTGTGGCTCATTTTAAAACTTCACTTAATTTTAATTAATTTAAAGCACACACTGATATTAAAAATCCCCCCACAATCATATATATTAAGTTGTAGTCAATGCACTATAAGTTTACTTTGTACTATGTACCCCTAATACTGATTTTAAATAAGTTAAAATATGAAGGTATATTTCATATTCTAAATGAAGCCCCAAATTCTGAAAATAGTCCCTTAGAATTTTATCAGCTGGTTATATTTGGGCCCTTGGATGCACATGATAAAAGTAATAGAATATTCTCTTTTCCATAGTTATGATACTAGTGGCTAACAAAAAGCTCCAGAATTTTAAAATAATTTCAACTTACTTGCAGAAATAAAAAAGGAACAAATTATCATAATTCTTACATATTCAAATATCTACTAAAGGTATCCACTTAAATGTCTTATATACATCTGAAACCTAACTAACAGCCCCAAAATAAACTGCTCTCCTACACTTTGTTGCACATACCCTCTCCCCACGCACACACAGATTGCTGCTGCTCACTCACTATTATTTCCAACTAAGAAAATGGCTAGTCACTCCAAGCTGCCCAGGCCTAAAACCTTGGTGACGTATCGTTGACTCCATTCTTTCTCCCACACCCTGAATCCAAATCTAGCACTTGCTATTTTCTCTGCCTGGAATGCTCCTCACCCAGCTCTATCTGCATGGCTTGAATTTCTTCCCTGCCACCAAATCTTTGCTCAAATGACACTTTAGTGAGGCCTCCTCCCCTACAACTGTGAACCTAATACCCCACACTCCCTATCCTCCTTCCTTTTATCACTTGTCATGTGACATACATTTTATTTGTCTACACCCATTAGAAGTAAGGTACAAGAGAGAATGGATGTTTGATTTGTTAACTGCCATATCCCTAGTGCCTGGCATATAGTAGACAGTCAAATATCAGTTGACTGAAAAATTTTATATACATTAAATCAGGGGTCCCCAAACTATGGCCCGCGGGCTGCATGCGGCCCCCTGAGGCCATTTATCTGGCCCTGCTGCACTTCCGGAAGGGGCACCTCTTTCATTGGTGATCAGTGAGAGGAGCACATTGACCATCTCATTAGCCAAAAGCAGACCCATAGTTTCCATTGAAATACTGGTCAGTTTATTGATTTAAATTTACTTGTTCTTTATTTTAAATATTGTATTTGTTCCCGTTTTGTTTTTTTACTTTAAAATAAGATATGTGCAGTGTGCATAGAGATTTGTTCATAGTTTTTTTAATAGTCTGGCCCTCCAACAGTCTGAGGGACAGTGAACTGGCCCCCTGTGTAAAAAGTTTGGGGACCCCTGCATTAGATGCATAAAATAACATGATCAATGATGCAAAGGAAATATATGTAAGTAGAAGTAACTAACATGTTAGGACAGTGGACTGAATTTTTTGAGGTAAAAGAACAATCGGCCTGACCAGGCGGTGGCGCAGTGGCTAGAGTGTCAGACTGGGATGCTGAGGACCCAGGTTTGAGACCCAGAGGTCACCATTTGAGGGCGGGCTCCTCTGGCTTGAGCAAAAAGCTCACCAGCTTGGACCCAAGGTCGCTGGCTCAAGCAAGGGGTTACTTGGTCTGCTGAAGGCCCGCTGTCAAGGCACATATGAGAAAGCAATCAATGAACAACTAAGGTGTCGCAACGAAAAAACTGATGATTGATACTTCTCATCTCATCTCTCTCCATTCCTGTCTGCCTGTCCCTATCTATCCCTCTCGATGACTCTCTCTCTGTCCCTGTAAAAAAAAAAAAAAAAAAAAAAAAAAAAGAACAATCGTTAGCCTGACCAGGTAGTGGCGCAGTGGATATAGCGTTGGACTGGGGATGCGGAGGATGCAGGTTTGAAACCCCGAGGTCGCTGGCTTGAGTGTGGGCTCATCTGGCTTGACCATGGGCTCACCAGCTTGAGAGTGGGGTCACTGGCTTGGGCGTGTGACCCCATGGTAGCTGGCCTGAGCCCAAGGTTGCTGCTGGCTTGAGCAAGGGGTCTCTTACTCTGCTGTAGCTCCCCAGTCAAGGCACATATGAGAAAGTAATTACTGAACTAAGGTGCTGCAGTGAAGAATTGATGCTTCTCATCTCTCTCCCTTCTTGTCTGTCCCTAGCTGTCCCTCTCTCTGACTCTCTGTCTCTGTCAAAAAAAAAATACAGCTGACCCTTCAGCAATGGCCAGTTAGGGCCCCCCTCCAGTTAAAAACCTACGGATAGTTTTTGGCTTCCTCAAAACTTAGCTACAGCTGTCCCTCAGCATCCGTGAAGAATTAATTCCAGAAACCCCATCAGACACCAAAATCCAAGGATGCTTTGCTCAGGTCCTTTAATATAAAATGGACAATGCAATACAGTCAGCCCTCTGCATTCTCCGATTCCAACAGCAAATGGAAAATACTGTTTCAAATCAGTGACAGGAAGGGATGCCTGTATATTTATTGAAAAAAATCCATTTATAAGTCAACCCTTGAAATTTAAACACGTGCTGTTCAAGGGTCAACTATACAAGTTCTTGAGAGCCTGAGAATCTGTCTTAAATGGTTTTTAACAAGCTCTCCAGACGATCCAGGAGATTGTGAAGTATGCTTAAGTTCTAGACCACTTTCTAAACTAGTTAAGAGTAGCTGTCATCACAACATAACTTATGAGATATTATAAGATATACTATTACAGTCTAAAATAATCTAAAAATGGTATATCAACTATAAACTCATACACAATTATGTTTCAATTATAGTATGTTTATGAAAGAAAAATTCAGTATTTTCAATTATAATATTAAAACAAAATCAATCATGAACTTCATTTTGTGTGTGTGTGTGTGTGTCACAGAGACGGAGAGAGAGACAGAGATGACAGACAGGGACAGACAGGAAGAGACAGAGATGAGAAGCATCAATTCTTCATTGCGGCTCCTTAGTTGATCATTGATTACTTTCTCATACGTGTCCTGATGGGGGTGGGGGGCTACAGCAGAGCAGGTGACCCCTTGCTCAAACCAGCAACTTTGGGCTCAAGCTAGTGACCTCTGGGCTCAAGCTGGGGACCTCAGGATTTCGAACCTGGGTCCTGTGCTTCCCAGTCTGACACTCTATCCATTGTGCCACTGCCTGGTCAGACATGAACTTCATTTCTTAAAAAAAAAAAAAAAAAATTTGCCTGACCTGTGGTGGCGCAGTGGATAAAGCGTCGACCTGGAAATGCTAAGGTCGCTGGTTCGAAACCCTGGGCTTGCCTGGTCAAGGCACATACGGGAGTTGATGCTTCCAGCTCCTCCCCCCGTCTCTGTCTCTCTCTCCCTCTCTCTCTCCTCTCTAAAATGAATATATAGGCCCTGGCCGGTTGGCTCAGCGGTAGAGCGTCGGCCTAGCGTGCGGAGGACCCGGGTTCGATTCCCGGCCAGGGCACATAGGAGAAGCGCCCATTTGCTTCTCCACCCCTCCGCCGCGCCTTCCTCTCTGTCTCTCTCTTCCCCTCCCGCAGCCAAGGCTCCATTGGAGCAAAGATGGCCCGGGCGCTGGGGATGGCTCTGTGGCCTCTGCCCCAGGCGCTAGAGTGGCTCTGGTCGCAACATGGCGACGCCCAGGATGGGCAGAACATCGCCCCCTGGTGGACAGAGCGTTGCCCCTGGTGGGCGTGCCGGGTGGATCCCGGCCGGGCGCATGCGGGAGTCTGTCTGACTGTCTCTCCCTGTTTCCAGCTTCAGAAAAAAAAAATGCAAAAAATAAAATAAAATAAAATAAAATGAATATATAAAAAAAAAATTTTTAAAAAATTAAAAAAAAAGAAAAAAAAAATTAACACTGTAATTTTTTTCCTCTACCGGTTTGCAGATCCCTTTTCAAAAACTTCCTAAACACATAATCACATTTTAATCTTTTTCTAAAGATTTATTTATTTTTTTTTTATAATTTATTTATTTTTTAATTATTTTTTTTTATTATTTATTCATTTTTTAGAGAGGAGAGAGAGAGAGTCAGAGAGAGAGAGAGAGAGGAGAGAGAGACAGGGGGAAGGAGCTGGAAGCATCAACTCCCATATGTGCCTTGACCAGGTAAGCCCAGGGTTTCGAACCGGCGACCTCAGCATTTCTAGGTCGAGGCTTTATCCACTGCGCCTTTATCCACTGCCCTTTATCCACTGACCACAGGTCAGGCTAAAGATTTATTTAGAAGCCTTTAAGTTAGGAAGAATATAAAATAGTGAAATAACCATGAAAAAGAAAGAAAATTTTCAAATTTTGTGCCAAATGAAAATTTTACATGAACAGATAGTTCTATAATAAACTAATATATAAAAATTAAATCTTGCCTAGCCTGTGGTGGCGCAGTGGACAGAGCATCAACCTGGAACACCGGTCATTGGTTTAAAACCCAGGCTTGCCAGGTCAAGGCACATACAAGAAGCAATCATTGAACAACTAAAATGAATCAACTATGATCTCCCTCCCTCTTTCTTTAAAAATCAATCAATAAAAATCTTTTAAAAGATCTGCATTGCATTTTAAAAAGAATGAAATCTATGAGCTAGAATTACTTCAGCAAGAAGTTGAAACTAAAGTTGCACAAGTGTTACAAAAAAGGCTAAGCTATTACAATACTCTAATTTCCTCTTACCATAGAACTAATATAAAACTAAATATCTGATATATCAACATGTATGTTAAATATTTCTTATCAAATCTGCTGATAGAAAACATCCTCAGAAATTTCCGCTAGGAATAGTAATGCAATATATTAAAGTGATTATAAAACCACTGGGAAAAGATCTAGTCTTGGCTTACTACAAATTTGGCCCAAAAAGGAGAGACGTTAAAAGCCTGATTGATTACAAACTGCCACAGCCAAGTGTCTACTAAGATAACTTACTGGTGGAAAATTACTTAATCACAATTTGTGTACAGAATGTTTCAGATGTGTACATTGCAATAGCAAGCAGGTCATTTTAAGAAGTTTTACAAAAAATATTTACAACATATTGAGCTTATGGATAATCCATAGGGAACTTTAGTCACCTTAATATTGCCTCAGCATGTAATTGTCCCCTTCCAAATATCCTTTCACAAAATGAGTAATGACAATGCTTGACAGAATTTTAAAACCTAAACATTCTTCATTACTAAACAGAGACTACAATTTCCAAGTTAAAAAATTTTTTTTTCGTTGTTGTTTACTGACTTTAGAGAGAGGAAGGAAGAGAGAAATATCGATTTGTTGCTCTACCTATTCATGTACTTATTGGCTGATTCTTGTATGTGCCCTGACCTGGGATGAAACAGCACTGGCTATGCAGAAGACACTCGAACCACTGAGCTAGCTACCCCACAAGGGCTCTAAGTTTTAAATGTTGTTTTTTTTAAAAAAAGTCAAATGACTACTCTTAAGTCCTAAACATGTGCCAAACAGTGTTATTTATTTCGCACTCATTTGGTATTCCTAGCATAAATCCAAGGGTATAATGTACATTTAATTAGAATTTATGTCCAAAAAAATGAACGAAGTATTATATTAAGAAGTATTAAGTTCTTCGAGCAGATTCAGATACTTTTTTAAAAACGTCTCACAGGTTACAAGTTGAATTAGGAAACATGACAAACACATGAAAAGCTAACTAACCTATAAAAATACTACGTGTGAGGATATGATTATTTGCAAGTTAGTGGCAAAGAGAGTGAAATATATACATTATGACCAGAGTGAGCATATTACATACAGACTGCAGTCTTCCCAGTCTACCGACCAGACGGCCATAATACATCTCGATTTATAAAAAGTAAGTGACACAGCACTCGTCCCACCCTAAAATTACCATCAGAGAAAGAAATACAATAACTAAAGAAAAAGATATAAAGAAACTTCCATATAAGGCTTTTACAGCATATGGTAGTCCTGAAAGAAGTTAGAACAGTCCACAATAGTTTGTGTATCCCAGGATCTCTAAAGGTTCCTGAAAAACAAGTGTCTCAGCAAGAGCATCTCCCGATTATTTCTTCCTCCGCCCCCCACGAAGCTTTCCACTGGACAGCCGCCCCAGAAATTTCTCCCAGCATCCGCAATGACAATATTCTCATCTTCCCCTCCCTCTTCTCGCCAGTATCAGAGGGTGGCATCTCCCTCCAGAGGAAAAAACGGAGGGCGGGGGAGTAAGGATAAGAGAGAGAGCTTGGAGAGAGGTCGATTATGGAGGAGGAAGGTGAGAAGACGCGAGGGGACAGGGTGGAGATCCCTCGGCAGTGCCCAGCTAGGGCCTGGCCAACAGCTCCCCACCCCGAGTGCACGCCCCTCGCCCGCCGGTTCCGAACGATCAGCGGGCGAACTCAGTGACAGCCCCACCACCTGCACCGCGCCCCTTCCCCCCCACCCCCGGCTCCCGGGGAGAAGTCGGCTCTTGCCCCACCGGCAGCGACAGCGAGCTCTTCCTCTCCCCTTCCACTTCATGTCACCGATGAGTGACAGGTCCCCGGGTACGCGATCGCAAGCGCATGTCGTTCGGGACTACTGGTGCAACCCTGCGCCGAAGCCCCCCAGCGGCTCCGGCGCGGTACACAGAACGTTCCGGATGGCTCGGGGAGACCTGGTCCAGGCCTGGCCTGCCCCACTTGTCCCACACCCGGCAGGGGTGGCACTTACTGCGGAGATTGTGGATTAGCTCCGAGTGGCTGGCGCCGCCGGATTTCCAGGCCATCGCTAAGCACACCCGGAGCAAGTACAGAACCACCTTCAGCGCGGCGACGGTGCCCAGCAGCTTCCCCAAGAGTGAGACCACCTCCCACACGGTCACCGCCCCGCTCGCGTCCCCGCCGTTGCCGCCGCTGTGACTACCGTCGCCACCGCTGCCGCCACTCGCGCTCCCGGCATCCCCCGCGGCACGCATGCGCTCTACGACGCCGCGCGGCCTCGGGTGCGGTTGGGTGGGGCCGGAGGCGGGGGTGGCCTGGAACCCGGCTGCCAGTGTAGGTGGCTGCTATGGCTGCCGGGAACGCGCGGGAGGCTAGGTAGTCAGCGCCGCCGCCACCCCGTGTCTCTTCTTGAGGCCTCGGCTGCACACCGCCTTCTTGCTGGGTTCGCCCTGCGCCCAGGCCCCGACGCGGTGGGTCCCGGCGCGGTCGGTCGTGTGCCTGTCTGCGGCTCTGGTCACCCAGCGCTGTGGCGGGATGGCGGGGTCGGTCTGGTTCCGCCGCAGCGGGTGGCTCCGCAGTCGCCGATGGGTCAGCTGTTGCGAGCGGCAGGTCTGCTCCTATAGCTGTCCAGATTGTTAGATGGTGGGCTTCCTCCGTCCTGCCTCACCCAACCCTGTTGACTAATAATTGGGACAGTTAGAATCAGAGCTCCCTATGGTGGAGCCTGAATGATCTTAGTAGAAGCACAGAAGGGCAAAGGCCTTCTCTAACCCGAGTTTTCCAGCTTCTGGCTTTGTGACAAGTACATCAGTGTTTGGGTAGCAGAGACTTTTGATACCCTGGTTTGTTCTCAACTCGAGCACAGATTCAGAGTGGGAAAACACCAAGACATGGGCTGGTAGAGGGAAGGCTTCTGGGGAATGCTTTACTTGTTAGAACGATGCAAATGCTTGAAAATACCACTGTATCCTATGTCGAGTGTGTTATTCCCCCAACACAAGGGTGCGTTTTCAGCAAATTAAGCCTCCCAAGTTCTACCGTTAGACTAGATGGACCCCAGCCTATTGCTGTCGGCTGTACAAGACAATGAATGAGAAGCTGAAAGGGAACATGCCTGTCGCGTCCAACTTGCTGACTCCTGATCAGAACTAAGACTGACACAATCCAGTCGTCACTTAGCCCGATAAACTTTTAAGAAAGAAAGAGCTATGTCAAAACATCTATGCTACTGCGTCAGCTGCAATTTTCACATTCTGGTTCTCAGGGGATTTTGTCATATGTGCTACTCAGCCTACTTCCAATCCAAAATATACATGACCTGTTTTCTGGGATTCTACGGCCGTAAATGAAATCGCACTCAAAACAGTGTTCTTCAATATTATGAATAAAATTGTTAGTTTGGGGACTTTCTATTTCATCTCTCTATAATTTCCTGATGGACTTTCATTTAACTCAATCCTCAATAAGACCTGATAGCTCTCTAAAGTTGACAACTAACACTCCTTTATCAATAGCATATGTAATTAAAAAAAATATTAGTAAGTCATACCTCTTGTGTGTAATAGGATTTTCAATATAATTGAGGGTCTGCATCAAAAGAAAACTAGCAACAGAGAGCAAAATTTCAGTGCTATTATAAATATCAAGTGCTATGTTTATTTAGATCATGAGCTAGAGTAATCAGGAAAAGATATGGGAAGGAACTGGTGCTGGAGGGATGGGTAGGATTCTGAGAAGAGAGGAAGAAAGTGGCATTATAAGTGTAATCAAAAACACAGAAAGAACCTACAACACGGATTCCTGGACTGTAAACGTTACATATTACACCCATTCTTAATTAAATACATAAATGAATTGAGGAAGGTTACTCAGTTAGGCAATGGTTGTCAAAACTAGAACTGGAGTCTCCAGAATTCTCCAGGCTCTGACAGTGTGTGTTAACCTTGAAGCAAAGGATTTCTTTGGGAGACGGAGAGCGGGTGGTTTAGAATAGTAAGTTGGTGCATTAATGGGCTGTACTTCGGTGAGGATTTAAGGATTTGGACTCTTTTCTATGAGCTGTGAAACGCAAACCTTAATACTTAGGTGCGGCTGCTAGGTGGTTTCTCTTATATTGTTTTTGGGGGGTTTTTTTACTCCTTCAATTTGATTTAGGTGGTTTCTCTTATATTATTTTTGTTTTGATTTTACTCCTTAAATTTGATTTATATTGCATAATTATTGCATAAATGTATCGTGTTAGAGTTCCTATACTGATTTTGCAGATTGGGAGCAGATTGTACAGTATAAGGACTCGTACACTGTTGTTTGCCTCTGCTCATCAGTTTCTCGAAGAGGAAGGGCATCCCTACGTCCTAGATTTGGTGCCGGTGCTGCCCGCGCTGACGGCGGCAGAGAATTGTCTCTCCGCAGCCACCGTCGACTTCATAAAATCTATCCAATCAGGGCTCTGCGGGAAGGAGTGGGCTTGAGAGGCGCGCGCTGTGCTTCTTGCTGTAGTTACTGTGGACGATTTCGGCATGGAGGAAATCTATGCTAAGTTTGTGTCTCAGAAAATCAGCAAAACCCGCTGGCGACCGGTACCTTCGGGGAGTCTACAGGCCGCGGAGACCTTTGCCACCGGCTCTTGGGACGATGAGGTACCCCTGCTCCCAGGCCGGAGCGTCCCTGCCTCCTCCATCCCTCCCAGAGCCGCGCCCCTGGGCGCCCGCCCGCGCGCGAGTTCTCTGGCCTTCTAGCTCCTTGCGCCTTTTCCGTCCCCCGAGTCCCGGTCTCGGGCTCTATTGCCCTTTACCTCCAAGCCCTCGATGCTGTACCTGAGCCTCGAGTCTCGTTGTGCTTTAACCTATAACCGTACTATCACCATTATTCTGAGATGCTTTTGAAGCAAGGTAGCTTGAAGGCGACAGACATTTTAATTTTCTAACGGTTAACATATATTTCATCTCAAAGTAAAACTTGGTGCTTTACAGGAAAATTGTATTTCATTGTGGTCTATTGGAGATTTGGGGAACGTGGACTCTGACGGAGGGTTTGAAGGAGACCATCAGTTATTGTGCAGTACCAAGCACTGTGGTGATGTTATGGACTTACAAGTAAGTCTGTGTGATATACAAAAGCTAACTTTTTTAAAAACGGAGAGGAATAAATTTAGAGATGTAAAGGACCTTAAAGTTTCTAGTCTCACCTCAGGTTTACAGGAAACTGAGTTCTCTATACAGTATCGTTATGGCTTTCAGACATATAGCCAGTTAATGGCAGAATCAAGACTGGGGTAGGGGATTTAATCCTAGTTTTTTAATCTTAGTTTTTCTTACTTTTTTTTTGTTTTTTTTTTAGAGAGAATGATACAGGAAGAGAGAGAGAGATGAGAAGCAGTCTCTTAGTTTTGTTTTGTTTTATTCATTTTAGAGAGGAGAGAGAGAGGGAGAGAGAAAGACAGAGAGAGGAGAGAGAGATAGGGGGGAGGAGCAGGAAGCATCAACTCCCATATGTGCCTTGACCAGGCAAGCCCAGGGTTTCGAACCGGAATCTTAGTTTTTCTTAAAAAAATTAATTGACTGTCTACCGTGTGCCAAACTCTGTTGTGGGAACTTTCCATAAATTAATTTAATTCTCATTACATACAGGTACACCAACTGTTGCTACCTGTTTTATCAATGTAGAAAACGGGCACTAAGATCTTTGGAGCACATACTATGGGAGGAAAACCCTGAAAGGGAATTCACTATTTTTGCTCACTGAATTCTCACAACCCCCTAAGTAGGGATTAGTTCTCCTCTTGTAAAGGTTTACCTAGGCTTAGACAGTTTAACTTGGCTAAGGTCTCAAACCTACCAACTAGTAAGTGGTGGGAGAAGAATTAAGTTTTCGTGGGTTTTTTTATTTATTTGTTTTTCTATTGATTTGGAGGGGAGAGAGAGAACCATCAAGTTGTTGATCCACTTAGTTCTGCACTCATTGATTGTTTCTCCTGTGTGCCCTGAGGGTGGGCGTGGACCCTGGCACACCCGCATTGCTCTATCCACGGAGCCATCCACCTTGGGCTTGGAATGAGGTTTTCAAGTCCTGGTCTGTGTGACTTCACCATTTTTGTATTTTCTAAAAGTTGTCTCACCCTGGGAATGGTCCTTTTCTAAAGCTTTTTAGTAGTGGTCTAAAATTAATTAAGTCAATTATAGATGAAAGAGATTAAGGAGAAATTGTTTGCAAATACACTTATTTGTATAGCAGTTTTGACTTTCAGATCTATTATTATGTTTTATTTGCTTAGCATTTATAGACTGTTTGCATTTTAAACATGTTATTGCTATTTAAGTTAAAGGAATACGCTCTCTCCCTTCTGATATTTCTGAATTAGTAACAAGCAGGAATTTTCTACTTAGTTTTTTGACCAGGAAAGAATTATAGCTGCTTCATCAACAGGATGTGTAACAGTTTTCCTTCACCATCCGAATAACCAGGTAAAGAAATTTTGTTTGAAAATTGAATTTATATTTTAATTATTTTTAGGAAGGCTTAAAGAAGACTGACAATAACAACACAAATAATAAAATTTTATAATCTCAAAATGTGGAGGGGAAAAATATTGTTATATAATCGTGTGTGTGTGTGTGTGTGTGTGTGTGAGAGAGAGAGAGAGAGAGAGACAGAGTCAGAGAGACAGATAGGGATAGACAGACTGGAAGGGAGAGAGATGAGAGGCATTGATTCTTTGCAGCATCTTAGTTGTTCATAGATTGCTTTCTCATATGTGCCTTGAGGGGGGGGGCACTTCAGCAGACTGAATGACCCCTTGCTTGAGCCAGCAACCTTAGGCTCAAGCTAGCAAGCCTTGGTCAAACCAGATGAGCCCACGCTCAAGCTGGCGACCTCCCAGTCTGACGCTCTATCCACTGCGCCACCACCTGGTCAGGTTCTATTACCCATCTTTTAGTTACTGTTAATTCTAGAACCATGTTTGCATATTTATTTTTTTGAATTTTATTGAAATTGGATATATCTTAAATTCTATTAACTTAGACATAACAATATAATATTCTAACAAGTTATATTTTCTATAACTCTCTTGTTTCAGTCCCTATTCTGGCCTTTGAAGTAAGAGCACCTTCTAGCTCAGATGTACGAAAGAGAACAGGAATGGCTATTTTGCTTCTGTGGCTAGAATCTTGGTTTTAAATAGAAGAAAGGATGCTATGTATGAAGACATTTTTAAAAATTTTTCTTTAAGTTATTGGGGTGACATTGTTTAATCTTTTTTTTTTAAGATTTTATTTTTACTCATTTTTTAGAGAGAGTAGAGAGAAAGGGGTGAGGAAAGAAACAGGAAACATCACATATATAGTAGTTGCTTCCTGTATGTGCCTTAACCAGGTAAGACTAGGGTTTGAAACCTCAGCGTTCCAGATCAATACTTTATCCACTGTGCCACCATAGGTCAGACTGGGGTGACATTGTTTAATAAAATTAGTAAGTTTCAGAGGTACATTTCTACATCATCTGTAGATTGTATTGTGTGTTCACCACCCCAAGTCTCCTTCCATCACCATTGACATTTTTTCAATACCTTTTTAAATTTTAAATTTATTGATTTTAGAGAGGAAGGGAGAGAGAGAGAAACATTGATTATTGTATCACTTATTTATGTATTCATTGGTATGTGCTCTGATGGGAGATCAAATCTACAACATGGGTATATGGGGATGAAGTTCTAACCAACTGAGCTATGCAGCCAGGGCACGCCTTTCTTGTGTGCTTCAGGACACAAAGCCCAAGAGTGCTGACCTTTAGAGCATAGTGGTGAGGGCAGTCCTTTACAATAGCCTCACTTGAGTTACAGTTTTAAGTTGCTATAAGAAAGTGCTCATTCAGATTTCGGAATTAATAAAGCTCACCTTGCTTCTAAGTGTGTTTTTCTTTGAGCCCTGACCAGATGGCTCTGTTGGTTAGAGCATTGTCCTGGAGCACAGAAGTTGCTGGTTCAGTCCCCAGTCATGGCACATACAGGAACAGATCAGGGTTCCTGTCTCTCTCTCTCTATCTATCTATCTCCCTCTCCCTCTTTTCCTCCCTCTCCCTCTCTCCCTCCCTTCCTTCCTCTCTTGCTAAAATCAATCAATAAATAAAAAAACTTTTTGCCCTGGCCGGTTGGCTCAGTGGTAGAGCGTCGGCCTGGCATGCAGAAGTCCCGGGTTCGATTCCCGGCCAGGGCACACAGGAGAAGCGCCCATCTGCTTCTCCACCCCTCCTCCTTCCTCTCTCTCTCTTCCCCTCCCGCAGCCGAGGCTCCATTGGAGCAAAAAGATGGCCCGGGCACTGGGGATGGCTCCTTGGCCTCTGCCCCAGGCGCTAGAGTGGCTCTGGTCACAACAGAGCGATGCCCCGGAGGGGCAGAGCATCACCCCCTGGTGGGCAGAGCGTCGCCCCCTGGTGGGCGTGCCGGGTGGATCCTGGTCGGGCGCATGCGGGAGTCTGTCTGACTGTCTCTCCCCGTTTCCAGCTTCAGAAAAATACCAAAAAAATAAAATAAAAAAATAAAAAATAAAATTTTTTTTAAAGTTTTTCTTTGAGAAAAAGAGATTGACACACAGACAAGAAGGGAGAGAGAGTGAGAAGCACCAGCTCTTAGTTGCTTTCACTTTAGTTGTGCTTTGATTGTGTCCTGACTGGGGCCAAGCCAGTGTCCCCTTGGTCAAGCCTTGGCTTGACCTTGAGCTTTTTATGCCAGGGACCTTTGGGCTCAAGTTGGCGATCTTTGGGATCGTGTGAATGATCCCTCGCTCAAGGCAGTGACCCTGTGCAGATGAGACCTCACACAGAGTCGATGACCTCGGGTTCCAATTGGCGACCTCAGCATTCTGGGTGGATGCTCTATCTACTATCTACTGTGCCACCATCAGTCAGGTTTAAGTGTTTTTCTTAATGAAGTCATTTAGAAAACTGTATAGCTTTATTTCTTAGATGTAGGATAGTTCCCCTAAGAATTTTGATATTTTTTCTTGTACTTTTGTTATCATTATTAATTTACTTAAGAATTTAAAGTTGCTTTTGAACACACAACTATCTGATTTTTTAAATCTCAGGTAAGTTTGGGATATTTTTGAACAGTGTTCCTTTCAAATCTACTCCAGTGTACACATAGCTTCGATGGAAGTAGGTTCTAGACTTTTGTATTTGAAAATACAAAGGAAAAAGGAGAGAGTTGTTCTTTTTCTAGAAGGGTTTGAAACAATTTTAAAACACTTCAGTTGGGGAAAGTGCTAGTTTTTTAGACCTCTGCTTGCTTGATGAGATCCTCATTTCTGACACGTAGACACTGTCGGTGAGCCAGCAGTGGGCAGCGGCTCACTACCACACGGGGCCCGGCAGCCCGGCCTGTAGCGGTGCCCCCTGCACAGGGGTGGTGTGCAGCAGCCCGGAGATCGTCACTGTCGGAGAAGACGGTCGAATAAATCTCTTCAGGGTTGATCACAAGGAAGCTGTGAGAACTATAGGTAAGAAAAAGCATTATATTTTCTTCATCTATTACATAAAAATTGAGCACTTACCATGTGCTAAGTAGATACAATGCTAGGTATTTGAAAGATACGGAAATACACAAAGCAGAATCCCTTGATCAGGACAGTATGTTGAAAAAGCATGTGTGACTGAGTGACTACAGAGGAGAGAGAAACTTTCTTTTGTCTGGAGTGGTCTATTGAATAAGAATTGAGGAGCATGTGGCAGTTAATTTTCCTGTCAAAGAGAGTTCATTTTAACATGTATATAACTGTACATTTTTTATAGAAATTAAACTGTGACCTCTTTAGCCTTAGATGGATAGCTCTGTTTGTTAGAGTGCTGTCCCTATATGCAAGGGTTTCTGGTTTGATCACGGCTCTGGGTACGTACAGAAACAGATTGATGTTTCTGTTTGTCTCTCTTTTCCTTATTCTTTCTTTAAAATCAAACAAAACAAAACAAAAACAACCCCTGACCTACTTAAAATTTCACTTGTAATAGTTCAGTGAAGAAGCAATGCAGTTGAAGGTTTTCATAGCACAGGGGAGCCATCAGCATGTACTACTGTTTTCTTACTTTGTAGACAATGCGGATAGCAGTACCCTCCACGCAGTCACCTTCCTTCGCACTCCTGAGATCCTTACAGTAAATTCAATTGGACAGTTAAAAATATGGGATTTCAGACAACAAGGAAATGAGCCCTCTCAGATATTATCACTGTGAGTTTTGTTTTATAATTTCAATAGTGTAATGCAAAATTAATTTGTTCAATTATTTATAGCAGTTGACCTTAAACCATATTGTATTTGACTTGCATTTTAAGAGAATAATCTCCATTTATATCTTATCCTAACTTAAATATTAAATATAATAAGTATAATTTGATACTACCATGCTGCATTTGGTAAATATTTGCTGTCTTGATTCAAAGCTTTTAATCTTTTTGAAGTTTATATTATTTAACGGGGAACTTAATTTTGGTCATCAAATGATTCTGTTAATAGTGGTATAAGGCCCTGGCCGGTTGGCTCAGTGGTAGAGTGTCGGCCTGGTGTGCAGGAGTCCCGGGTTTGATTCCCGGCCAGAGCACACAGGAGAAGCGCCCATCTGCTTCTCCACCCCTCCCCCTCTCCTTCCTCTCTGTCTCTCTCTTCCTCTCCCGCAGCCGAGGCTCCACTGGAGCAGGGTAGGCCCGGGCGCTGAGGATGGCTCCTTGGCCTCTGCCCCAGGGGCTAGAATGGCTCTGGTCGCAACAGAGTAACGCCCCAGATGGGCAGAGCATCGCCCCCTGGTGGGCATGGCGGGTGGATCCCGGTCGGGTGCATATGGGAGTCTGTCTGACTGCCTTCCCATTTCCAACTTCAGAAAAATACAAAACAAAACAAAACAAAAAACTAGTGGTATAATAAACTCTAGCTACAATTGGGGAAGATAAAATTAAAAAAATTTTTTGAGCAGAAACGTACTCTTCTTTAACAAGAAAATAGAGTTAGGATTCAGGTTAGGGTAAGAATAAAAAAGAAAAAAATAGAATGTGTCAATAAAATGTGTCAAGCTGAAAAAAATTACATAAAGTAAGCATTAAATAAGGTAGGAGTAAAGAATATACTCTTTAGTTGATACATAATGTTTTTTTAAAAGCCAGGAAATGGAAATGTATTCTGCACAGTATACCCTCAGATTATCTTGCTCCCTATGCCTTGAGAGAATGAATGCCGCCCCCCCCCCCCAAAACTCTACTATTAGAAGTATATTTAATGTAGTGAATTTTAGGACATATTTAAGTTCAGCCAGCAGCTTTAGCCACAAAGTTATCATTCAGTTAGTAGGATGAAACGTTTCATGGGTTATGCAAAGATAAAGTATGCTTTGCAACATATTTGATTTCATTGTATCTCCCATGGAAGGACTGGTGACCGGGTGCCACTCCACTGTGTTGATAGACATCCCAACCAGCAGCATGTTGTGGCCACTGGTGGCCAGGATGGAATGTTGAGTATTTGGGATGTTAGACAAGGTACTATGCCTGTGTCTCTGCTGAAGGCTCACGAAGCTGAAAGTAAGTATTACAGAGATGTGGAAGTTTTTATTGGGTGAGTTAATGTGACAAATTATAAGTAGCATGGCTTTTGACTGAATTGTATAAACTCATAATAATTAACATTCCTTTTTATTTGACATTTAAATTCTTTAACATGTTTCATTATTATATCCAAAACTGCAGTGTTTAGCCTGCTATGTTCATCTTTATGACTTATTTTCATAGGATAATTTTTTAGAAGTAGAATTAATGAGCCAAAATGTTTGCTTAATTTTAAAACTGTGCTGATACATGTCAGATTGTTCTACATAAAAATAATCAGTTTATATGGCCGTACCCATTGTGTGGGAATGCCCTTTGCTCATGCAAATGGAGGCTTATTTTTAATATAAGGTCTACCGGAAAGTTCTGTCCGTTTTGGAATAAAACAAAATACAACTTTTTCTTACCGTCAGTAAACTTTATTAAATAATATATTTCCACACCAATCCTATCTTCCGAATATGGTCCGAAATGGTTTGCTGAGCTGAATTAAGCCTTTCTGCAATCTCCGATGTTGTCAGAAAAGAATCTTGCTCCAACATGGTCTTAACAACATCGTCATCCATCAAAGATGGTTGCCCAGAACGTTGCTTATCAGAAAGGTCGAAATCACCTGTTTTGAATTTTTCGAACCATCTTCTGCATGTCCTATCAGAAACTGTACCTTCACCAAACACTTTCAATAAATTTTGACATGCTTCTGTAGCATTTCTTCCTTGTCGAAATTTGTATACAATACAGTGGCGTAAATGAACTTTATCAGTAGCCATGGGTACACTATCGCTTCACACATAAGACTAATGTGAATCAACTTTGTTTTAGTTAATTTGCTACGTCAGTATGTATACATTAAGAGATAAAAATAGAGAGGCACACATGCGCCAAATAAACGTGCTTACGTGTTGAAACTTATGATAGAAATGGACAGAACTTGCCTGACCTGTGGTGGCACAGTGGATAAAGCGTCAACCTGGAAATGCTGAGGTCACCGGTTCGAAACCCTGGGCTTGCCTGGTCAAGGCACATATGGGAGTTGATGCTTCCAGCTCCTCCCCCCTGCCTCTCTCTCCTCTCTCTCTCTCTCCTCTATAAAATGAATAAATAAAATTAAAAAAAAAAAAAAAAAAAGAAATGGACAGAACTTTCTGGTAGACCTTATATTTTATAATCTATGTGTTCTTTAGTTTGCTATTTTGCCTTTTTTTTTTCTTTTAACAAGAATATTAGGCCTGCCCTGTGGTGGCACAGTGGGTAAAAGCATCGACCTGGAACGCTGAGGTCACTGGTTCGAACCCTGCACTTGTCTGGTTGGGGCACATGTGGGAGTTGATGCTTCCTGCTCCTCCCTCTTCTCTCTCTCTCTCTCACCCTCTCTCCTCTCTAAAAACTGAATAAATTTTTTAAAAAAATTAAAAAAGGCCCTGGTCGGTTGGCTTAGTGGTAGAGCGTTGGCCTGGTGTGCAGAAGTCCCAGGTTCGATTCCCGGCCAAGGCACACAGGAGAAGTGCCCATCTGCTTCTCCACCCCTCCCCCTCTCCTTCCTCTCTGTCTCTCTCTTCCCCTCCCACAGCCAAAGCTCCATTGGAGCAAAGATGGCCCGGGCGATGGGGATGGCTCCTTGGCCTCTGCCCCAGGCGCTAGAGTGGCTCTGGTTGCAACAGAGCGATGCCCTGGAGGGGCAGAGCGTCGCCCCCTGGTGGGCGTGCCGGGTGGATCCCGGTCGGGTGCATGCGGGAGTCTGTCTGACTGTCTCTCCCCGTTTCCAGCTTCAGAAAGATACAAAAAAATAAAATAAAATAAAATAAAAGAATATTAGGTATAGGTTCTTGTCTTTTTGTTTGTCTTCTGATAAGCTGGACAGAAATTTTTTATTATATGTTATCATGACAGTGGGTTATAGTTTTAAATTCTGAGTTAAGAGAAGTTTGTGTAAATCCTTGAATAAAAGTACAAAAGAGCGGCCCTGGCTGGTTGGCTCAGTGGTAGAGCGTCGGCCTGGTGTGCGGGGGACCCGGGTTCGATTCCCGGCCAGGGCACATAGGAGAAGCGCCCATTTGCTTCTCCACCCCCCCTCCTTCCTCTCTGTCTCTCTCTTCCCCTCCCGCAGCCAAGGCTCCATTGGAGCAAAGATGGCCCGGGCGCTGGGGATGGCTCCTCGGCCTCTGCCCCAGGCGCTAGAGTGGCTCTGGTCGCGGCAGAGCGATGCCCCGGAGGGGCAGAGCATCGCCCCCCTGGTGGGCAGAGCATCGCCCCTGGTGGGCGTGCCGGGTGGATCCCGGTCGGGCGCATGCGGGAGTCTGTCTGACTGTCTCTCCCCGTTTCCAGCTTCAGAAAAATACAAAAAAAAAAAAAGAAAGAAAAAAAAAAGTACAAAAGAGCAACATTGTACCAGTACTGCCACTTCTGTTGAATAAGTTTCTCATTATTACCTTGGAAAGATAAGTGACTTTTAAGATTATATTTAAGGTAAAGCAAAAAAAATTAAAAAGGCCTACAGTTTTTTCCTCTTTCATTTACAGCTATGCTCAGGAAAATAAGTGAATAAAATGGAATAGAGTGTGCCCTCGTAGAGCCTGATGTTGGCTAACCCAGTGGTAGGAGGGTTACAGCCCGTCAGCTCTCTTCTCACACAGCCCCAGATGAAACAGTGCAAAGGCACTCTATTAAAGGACTCTCCCAACACACTCCTTTCCTGCACGTTGTTCCATCAGATTATCTGGCTCCCTGTGCTCAGAGAGAATGAATACTGCCCCTCCTCCAAATTCCAATATTTAGAAGTATGTTTAACGTAGTGAATTTTAGGGCATATTGAAATTCAGCCAGCAGCTCTAGCCACAAAGTTATCATTTAGTTAGGATGAAATGTTTCATGGGTTATGCAAAGATAAAGTATACTTTACAACATATTTGATTTCATTGTATCTCCCATGAAAGGACTGGTGACCGGGTGCCACTCCTAAGGAAGGTGACCTTTTTATGTTTTGTGATATGATGTTTAATTGTAACTGTCAGAATGAAAATTGCCAGCTTGCAGCATATGCCTTGCACTTTGGATGTTACACCCTGGACACTTTGTATGCTGCCTCTTTAAGGTCTCCTCACCCAGAATCACAAAACCCTGGCTCACAGACGGCCTGTTTCATCTGCATGCTGCAGAGGACTTCCTAAGGCACCCTGGCCAGTCATTGGTTCCCCGGTGTCTGTTGTCACATAATGCTCCCTTAAAGTTTAGAGCTTGAGTAGTCCTCAGTCCCAAACTGGCTTCTTAAATCCCTCCATCTGAAACTGGACCCTGGATTCTTGGAGCATTTCCAGGGCTTGGTTTGCTAGCAAGGAGCCAGTTGCTATTTCTGTGATACAGAACAGAAGTATCCAGAGCCCTGGGATGAGCCAAATTGGACTCTGCCTCTTAGAATTTTATTTGTATATTACTTTTCCTGTCTCCTCTCTCTGTTTTTCCAGTAATACAACTGCATACATTAATGACACAGGAACTGAAAATAACGGGTCTTAAACCAATTTTTAAAAAGATTTTTTCAGAATTATCCCATTGTCATACTTTTACATTAAAAAAACTTAATAGGTCAGATGATTAGCATTTGTTTTTATTCTTTCACTGGCCCCAATAAATATGTAGAAGAACTTGGCTTCTTTATTCTACCTACATGTTATAGCCATTTGGAGATTGATAGTATGTCTTTTCTTTAATTCTGAAGTTTGAATTTTATCACAGACTTGGGTTTGAAGACATGTAATAGAGATTAATGGAAGATGATGCCTAGAGATAGCGTTTTGTTTTTTGTTTTTTGTTTTTTTGTTTTGTTTTGTTTTTTGTGATAGAGACAGAGGAACAGATAGACAGGAAGAGAGAAATGAGAAGCATCAATTCTACGGTTCCTTAGTTGTTCATTAACTGCTTTCTCATATGTGCCTTGACCAGAGGGCCCCAGCAGACTGAGTGACCCCTTGCTCAAGACAGCGACCTTGGGCTCAAGCTGGTGAGCCTTACTCAAACCAGATGAGCCTGTGCTCAAAACCCAGCAATCTCAGGGTTTTGAACTTGGGTCCTTCATACCCCAGTCTGGTGCTCCATCCACTGCGCCACCACCTGGTCAGGCTATAGGTGTTTTTTTTTTAAAGATTTTCTTTATTGATTTTAGAAAGAGGAGAGAAAGAGACAGGAGGTGGCTGGAGTGGGAAACCACAGGTCAGGAGAGGTTTTTTTTGTGTGTGTGTGTTTTTTTTACAGAGACAGAGAGTCAGAGATAGGGACAGACAGACAGGAATGGAATGAGATGAGAAGCATCAATCATCAGTTTTTCGTTGCGACACTTAGTTGTTCATTGATTGCTTTCTCATATGTGCCTTGACCGCGGGCCTTCAGCAGACCGAGTAATCCCTTGCTCAAACCAGCGACCTTGGGTCCAAGCTGGTGAGATTGTGCTCAAACCAGATGAACCTGTGCTCAAGCTGGTGACCTCGGGGTCTCGAACCTGGGTCCTTCCGCATCCCAATCCGACGCTCTATCCACTGTACCACTGCCTGGTCAGGCAGGTGAGATAGGGTTTTAATGTTTGTTAGCTGACCTGCACAGGGTAAACTTGGTTCTTACCTTTCAGTGTGGGAGGTTCACTTTCACCCATCCAACCCAGACCATCTGTTCACCTGTTCCGAGGACGGGTCCCTTTGGCATTGGGACGCCTCCACAGACGTGCCTGAAAAGCCATCACTCTTTCAGCAAGGTAAAAAGTTTTAATGATTCTTGTGTGTAGTAATTTTATTATACTTTTAAATACCAAATTAGAAATTCTCATTTGTCTCAGACGTTGTCATTCTCCTCGGGGTAAATTCTAATATCGGAGGGCTTGGAATCCGCCAGCTACTTACCGCTCCGTTGCTGATGACTGGAACGCTATAGGCTGGCTGACTGGGTAGCTGGGCTCTTCTTTGTAAGTTCTTCCCCGGCGCCTCTGGCCATAGGATAGGTGTGACAGCTCTTTTATATTGCATTGCCAAGGGTGTGTGGCAAGACAAGAGTTGATCTTTAAGTATTAAGGTCCAGGTTTCTGTTCAGACTAAAAGGCCTTGTCTCCTGATTAAAGAAAGGTAAGTGAAGGTCAGCCCAGAGCCATACACTTATCATCAAGGGGTATTTTGTTTTGGGCATTTTCCAAGCTTCCTGTTATTGAATTTGTCTGTTGTTCCAAAGTTCATTTTTTTCTTTCATTCAGCAAATGTTTATCCAGTGCCTACCATATGCTAAGCATTCTCCTAGGTGTCGGAACCTACAACAGTGAGCAGAACTAAAATCCTCTGCACACATCAAACAAGAATTGTAGCAAACAGTAAATAAATAGGTAATGTTTCAGTGAAGGTCCTGCCAGAAAAGCCAAGTACCCCTGGTTTAGAAGGAATTGGTTTCACACGTGCTGGAAGAGCGGCGAGGAAGGAAGAGGAAGGCCCGGAAATAAAATACCGTCCATACCTCTGCTGCTGCCATGGTGGAAGTGCCGTTGGAGGTAGTTCTGGATCCGCAGAGACAATGCCACTCAGCCAGGCTGGAATTACTGCCAGTGTTGCTAGAAACTGGGAGCTTCTCCCCTTACCCCCCTTCCATTCACCCGCAGTAGTAACTCCCGTTGGCAGGGCTGCCTGGCAGGCAGATGACGAGGGAATTAGAGTTTGTCCCCATGCGACATGGTAGAGCACGGAACAGCAGGAAAGAGGACAGAGCAGACAGGAAAAGAGCTGGGCCAAACACACTCTCTCTGAAGGTGAGGGACGGGGAGTTAAGGGGGAAGGGTGCCCTGTGTGAGGAGTGGAGGCCCGAGTGGAGCGTGAGGCCCGGGAAAGCGTTCCAGGCACAGGACACTGCAGACACTAGCGACCGGAAATGGGCAGAGGACAACGCAGAGGCTGGGGTGGCTGCAGCTCAGTGAGCCAGGTGGGGAGTGGTGGGCGATAAGGAGAGGCAGCTGAGAAGCAGGGCTTTGTATGATGAGGACTTCAGATTTTAAGTGTGATAGAAAGCCATATGGAGAATTTTGAGTAGAGGAGTGGTGTGGTCGGACTCATGTTCCCGAAGAATCACTTTAGTCACTCTAGCTGCTATATGGAAAATGGCCTGTGGGGAGAAGGATGGTAAAAGTGGAAACAGGGAGACCAGGTAGGAAACATCCCACAGTTGTTCAGATGTTAATTTCACATATTCAAGAGTAATGTAGAATATAGGAGCAGTAAAGGAAGAAAAACAAACAGGAAATATAAAACTTCCCCAGAAAAAATTGTGAAGAATGGATTGTGTAGAGCATGGAACATGTTATTCTAACTTTATTTATGGAGAAAGTAGTAATTTTGTTTAAGGATTAACTAAGTACTAAGTACTTGGTTTTTTACATCCTTCCTCTCCTACCGCCACTATCTAACATTAGAAACTTTACTGTTTGAAGAACTTTTGTGAGACTAGAAATAAAACCATTTACTATCTTTTGTGTCTGGTATTACAAGGCACAGTTATTAGACACTGTGAAAAGAGTGAAGCAAATATAACCTGTGTAGCCTATTAAAGAAACAATTTAGCCTGACCTGTGGTGGCGCAGTGGATAAAGTGTCGACCTGCAATGCTGAGGTTGCCGGTTCAAAACCCTGGGCTTGCCTGGTCAAGGCACATATGGGAGTTGATGCTTCCTGCTCCTCCCTGTTTTCTCTGTCTCTTTCCTCTCTCTCTCTCTCTCTCCCTCTCTCTCTCTCCAATAAAAATGGATAAATAAAATCTTAAATAAAAAAAAAAGAAACAATTTAGTTACAAAGGAGCATGAAAAGTTAAATCTAAGAAATGTGCCTGATCAGGCAGTGGCGCAGTGGATAGAGTGTCAAACTGGGATGCCGAGGACCCAGGTTTGAGACCCCGAGGTCGCCAACTTGAAGGGTTTATCTGGTTTGAGCAAAAGCTCACCAGCTTGGACCCAAGGTTGCTGGCTTGAGCAAGGGGTTACTCTGTCTGCTGAAGGCCCGCAGTCAAGGCACATAAGAGAAAGCAATCAATGAACAACTAAGGTGTCGCAATGTGCAATGAAAAACTAATGATTGATGCTTCTCATCTCTCCATTCCTGTCTGTCTGTCCCTGTCTATCCCTCTCTCTGACTCTCTCTCTGTCTCTGTTAAAAATAAATAAAATAAATAAATGTAACTAGTAAGTTAGTGATACATACAGTGCTGAGGGTTCCCGAAGGAGGAGAGAAGCATGAACTGCTGTTACCTTCAAAAGTACAGAGAAAGAAGTTGAGCTGGGCTTTCAAGAGTCATCCAGATTTAAACCTCACTAGTCATTAATCTAGAAGACACGAGGGACTTCGTCTTGTATTCCCAGCACTTAGGCACAGAGCCTGGCGCATACTCAGCCATTTTATGAATACATGAAATATGTCTTTCTTTGATTTGGCAGAAAGTTGAGAGGAAAGGAAATTTCAAATACTGGCGTAAGCTGAAATACACTACTTGTGCCTCACTTCTCAGTTAAATGCAGAGCACTGTTAGAGATAAAAGTTTATAATCTGGTAGTGTGCTAAAATTCTGCTTTTAAGAGCAGTTACGTAAAATAAAGGATTAAAAACAACGTAAGACAAGTTAACTATGTGATTCCCTCCCACCCCCCATATCTATTCTACCTTTCTTTTGGCTGTTTTGCTACCTTTCTGACACTGTCCCTTAAAGAATGAACACAGAGACAGGGTCAAAAGAAGACTTTTGCTTTGCCTGAAGACTTCAAGTTTGTTATCTATAGTATCCCATGGAAATTTGAGGAAGGTCACTGAATAAGCCTTTGGTCAAAAATGGTGGTTGGTGTGTGTGATAATGGAGTAATCAGCCTGTTATTTGAGAATTAAACAAGTTTAAGTCATTGCCTTTTACATATATCAGTAGAATTTTGGATGTTGAGTAATACACAATTAGTCCTGAAAGATCCCCTCACCCTTTTTTTTCTCCTAGGAGGAAGAAACAGTACTTTTTTGTCTCATAGCATTAGTAACCAGGCTAATGCTCACCAGTCTCTTGTCAGCTCCTGGCTCAGCACTGATCCTGCGAAAGACCGTATTGAGATCACAAGCTTGCTTCCCAACAGGACTTTGTCTGTGAACACTTTGGATGTTTTAGGTCCTTGTCTTGTTTGTGGAACTGATGCAGAAGCAATTTATGTTACTAGACAACTTTTTTCATGAAGATGCTATAATTATAAGATTTCAGGTACAGTTAGCCTTTCCAATTCCAACTTTACAAATTTTTTTTATTGAAAATTGTGAAATTTGCAGGGGTAGCATCAATAATTGTTCGTGGCAATGCCTAGTTTTGGATTTTATTAGTTGGATAATCCCCTAACACAGGGGTAGTCAACCTTTTTATACCTACCGCTCACTTTTGTATCTCTGTTAGTAGTAAAATTTTCTAACCGCCCATTGGTTCCACAGTAATGGTGATTTATAAAGTAGGGAAGTAACTTTAGTTTATAAAATTTATAAAGCAGAGTTACAGCAACTTACCAAGTACTTTATGTTGGATTTTTGCTAAGTTTGGCAGAATAAATCTTTATAAAACAACTTACTATAGTTAAATCTATCTTTTTATTTATACTTTGGTTCTTCTACCGCCCACCATGAAAGCTGGAATGCCCACTAGTGGGCGGTAGGGACCAGGTTGACTACCACTGCCCTAGCAGATGCAGAATCTGATAGGTGACTGATGGCAGAAGAACTGGAACATGTGGAAGAATGTCAGAGGTCCCCTTGTGTTGATGAATACACTGCCTTCACGCGGACTGTTCTGGAAGCTGCCCTCATTTCGAGTGTTAGGAGACTCAAATCACCAATGGGTTCCTGTTTTTTTTTTATCAACAGTATGTGGCATAAACTAGTGTTAATATTTATTCATTTTGCAAATAGTTTCTTCAATCCTTCCACATTTTGTTTCCTTAATAATTTTATTTATTTATTTATTTATTATTATTTTTTTTTTTTTCATTTTTCTGAAGCTGGAAACAGGGAGAGACAGACAGACTCCCGCATGCGCCCGACCGGGATCCTCCCGGCACGCCCACCAGGGGCGACGCTCTGCCCACCAGGGGGCGATGCTCTGCCTATCCTGGGCGTCGCCATGTTGCGACCAGAGCCACTCTAGCGCCTGGGGCAGAGGCCACAGAGCCATCCCCAGCGCCCGGGCCATCTTTGCTCCAATGGAGCCTTGGCTGCGGGAGGGGAAGAGAGAGACAGAGAGGAAAGCGCAGCGGAGGGGTGGAGAAGCAAATGGGTGCTTCTCCTGTGTGCCCTGGCCGGGAATCGAACCCGGGTCCTCCGCACGCTAGGCCGACGCTCTACCGCTGAGCCAACCGGCCAGGGCTCCTTAATAATTTTAATAAAGTTTTCCAGAAAGAATTGAGTAGAACAAAAATCTGAGAAATTTTTTAAAGGTGAAAATGTTTTGACAGGTTCCTTTATTAGAATACGCTTGAATGGAACTCTATCACAACTGTACATATCCAACTTATTTTTCTTGAACAAAGAAAAATATGTTTTTCCTAAGGATTTTTGCTTTTGTTTAATTTTACAGTGTAGTCGAAAATTTTTTGAAATGGAGAGCGTGCAATGAAATAGAATTTCATATTGATAAGTGAGCTGACTTTCAAGCAAAAATCTGCTAGGTAACATGGATGAAACTAGTGTGACCATGTGGTAAAAGTAAGAATTTTGCCATCTTTAGCCTTACCTGAAATATTAATGATGACCTACTATAGTGTTTTAGATGGTATTACATTGTCTTGCCAGTTTGTTAGATTAAATGCATTATTAAGACCTTAATGACAAATCTATTATATAATTGAAGTGTGTATTCCTTTACTTTATCATTCTAATAATAGTATAATTATGGTAGTTTTGCTTTTCTCTTCTAATATTTTCAATTTTTAAAAAAATTGATTTGAGAGACAAACATTGATTTGTTGTTCCACTTGTTTATGCACTCAGTGCCCTGACTGGGAATTGAGTCTGTAATCTTGGTGTATTGGGGTGACTCTAACCAACCCAGCTACCCAGCCAGGGCTATCTTCAATTTTTTTTTTTTTATCTTAAAATTTTTTTTGCTACCTTATCTTGGGTGTTTTTTTGTTTGTTTTTTTTTTTATTTCTATGCACCTACTTTTTTGTATATACTGTATTTGGCTCAAAAATACATCTTTCATTAAAGACAATTAGTAACTTTGAATTCCAAATTATCAGAAGGAAAAATGTCACTGATAGTAATTTGTGTGTGTGTGTGTGTGTGTGTGTGTGTGTGTTTTTCCGAAGCTGGAAACCGGGAGAGACAGTCAGACAGACTCCCGCATGTGCCTGATCGGGATCCACCCGGCACACCCACCAGGGGCGATGCTCTGCCCACCAGGGGGCGATGCTCTGCCCCTCCAGGGTGTCGCTCTGTCGCCACCAGAGCCATCCCCAGCGCCCGGGCCATCTCTGCTCCAATGGAGCCTCCACTGCAGGAGGGGAAGAGAGAGACAGAGAAGAAGGAGAGGGGGAGGGGTGGAGAAGCAGATGGGCGCTTCTCCTATGTGCCCTGGCCGGGAATCGAACCCGGGACTTCTGCACACTAGGCCGACACTCTTCCACTGAGCCAACCGGCCAGGGCCAGTAATTTTTAATCTGTTTATAGTTTTATTACTGGGACCAATTTTTAAGATTTTGTTATTACAAAAGTAATTCATTATAGGAAAACGTAGTCAAAAGAAAAATTTAAGAATTTATAATCTCAAACAAGTCTTTTTTTATTCATCAATATGTATAATTTATTTTGTAAAACTGAAATGCACATATTTATAGCTGTACATTCCCTACCAGTAAACTCATGAGTCCAATAATGTAAACATAGCTGTGAATTTTACTCTGACTTTGTATGTCCCTTTGTCTGAATGTCTTGCTGCAGCCTAAGCTACAGCGTCGCTCTCTTCACCCACTGGAAGCCCCTCCTATTAGTTAGCGGCTCACAGCCTTGCTCTGAGTGGAAGACCCTTGGTCCCTGGTGGCACATTTTCCACGTATGGCGAATGGCAAGCCTGTGCCTCTGCTTTCATCTGCATTATCTGTTGAAAAGTTTGATGTTCTAATGCATGTTAGCACCCTTCCCAGTTTCCAGGAGCAATGAATGTATACAAACAGTTTTAAGTTTGAAGCTTGGTTTTGATTTAAGGGTGTTTATAACCATGTGTGAAAAGTACATTTGAATAGTGTCACATTAAATACATTTAATAAATATAAGCTTTATGTAGTATAGGTAAAACCCTAATATATGAATTTGCTCATTGCCACGGCCTTTATTCATGAAACTATCAAATAGGCTTTTTGAGAGCCGCGGGATCTCAGAGGTGGAAGGCACCTTGAAGGGCATCTTCAACCTAAATTTAATCATCCCTTCCACAACATTCCCAACAATTTTTCATCCATACATTTGAAAATATACTGTGCAGCCTCGCATTTGGACAGCACTGGTTGATTCTGCATGATGGCATGGTTTTTGTGTGAGTGGGACTCAAAATGGTCCTTTAAGTAAAGGTAGAATAATGTTTTTGTGGTTTAATAAAATGATCCTGTGCACCTGCTGAGACAGCCCATTGCTGGTCCTTTATTGAATTTGCATTATGTTGGGGTACTTTACCATAAAGTTTCTCTAAGTAAATGAGTTTTCATATACTGATGGAAATATGCTGCCATTTATCTTCTTAAGAGCCACAAAATTTAATTCCTTTCATATTCAAAACCATATATTGTATCTTCTTTGGGGTAAAACTTCTTAATCTATCCCTTCAATGGTTTCTTGTGGGCGAGGTTCCCTTTCCAGCCTTTCTTGCCCTACTTGGCTAAATCCTGCTTACCCTTTGGACTCCTTTGAGGTGTCATTTTCTCCAGAAAGCCTTCGCTGGCCTCTGACAATCGGGGCTAAATTGTACTCTTTCAAAAGCCCATTGTGCAGAGCTTACATTGTGCTTAGAGTAGTATGTTAAGTAGCCTGACTCCCTCTGCTGGACCAAAAGCTTAAGAGGAGAGCCCATGTCTCAGTGTTACATTGACGGTATTTAATATAATGTCTGATCCATAGTAAGCTCTGACACAGTACAAACTGAACTGAGTTCACAATCTTGTTTCCCCTTTAAAAATACTCCCATTTCCCAAAGGCTACCTGTAAAAGGTGGCTTCCGGGCTTCCGAAATGAACACTCTCCAGGTGCTGTCTTCACTTGAGAGTATGATACGTATCTTATCCTGACTTTGAGTACAGTACTCTTTTGTGACGCTGTCTTAGTTTATTTTAATAATACTGACATTTGTTCAGAATTATTCCAATAGACTGCTGACTAGTTGAACATAAACTCCTAAGTTTTCAGACATGATACTCCTACACCATACTTCCAATATTGAGTTAATGCATATAATTTTTAAAATAATAACTTAAATTTTTTTAATATATTGATTTTAGAGAGATAAAGAGAAACATAGACTTGTTCCACTTATTTATGCATTTAGTGATTGATTCCTGTATGTGCCCTGACCTGGGGATTGAGCCTGCAACCTTGGCGTATTGGTATGTGCAGACTAACCAGGTACCTGGCCAGAATGCAGATGATTTTGATCTTTACTGTAGGTCTGTCCTTGTTCTAAGAAGACAAGTTTTATTTCAGCATACAACAGAATTAACAGTCACTTCTGAATCTTTTCTTGAGAAGCAGATTATTTTCAGCATTGCATGCTTTCTATTCCTCATCCGATTGGTTAGGAAATAGCTTAAATGGACTGAATTACTTAGGTCCACTAATAGTGTCCTCTCAATTAGCAGTGACATGAATCATTGGTTTATGGCTGTAATCACTGAAATACTTATAAACCAACCCTATTGGTTGGCATTCTGCCCCATTTCTCTTCACGAGACTATTGTGAGAAAACATCTGTGCTATAGCTATGATCCTATCAACTATGTGGCATAATTGAAAAATTCCTGTCTTTTGTGAATAACGCTTTGTTTTGTAGTATTGTAGAAATATCTTTTTAATCCATTTTTCAAGAAGCAAACCAGCCTGACCTGTGGTGGTGCAGTGGATCAAGTGTCGACCTGGAAATGCTTAGGTCGCCGGTTTGAAACCCTGGGCTTGCCTGGTCGAGGCACATATGGGAGTTGATGCTTCCAGCTCCTCCTCCCCTTCTCTCTCTCTCTCTCTCTCTCTCTCTGTCTCACTCCTCTCTAAAATGAATAAATAAATTTAAAAAATTTAAAAAAGGAAGCAAACCAAGTTCACTACTGTATATGTCGTTTGTATCATTTAAGCTTATGGTATCAATGTACTATCTAGCTCAAACTAATTAAGCTAGTGTAGAGCAATAGCAGTGCTCTTATTTTACAGATGAAACCTAGGGTGATCCAACATATGACAAAAGCTATTTAAACTATTTCATTGGCATCACCTGAACCACGACTCAGTTTACATGGCAATGTATTATAGAATGACTAACAGCTACATCCTGGACTGCAATCATCTTAGCATTAAAGTAATTCCTGGGTGGGGACAGGGGAGGGGCACAAAGAAAACCAGATAGAAGGTGATGGAGGACAATTTTTTTTTTTTTTTTTTTTTTTGCATTTTTCTGAAGCTGGAAACAGGGAGAGATAGTCAGACAGACTCCTGCATGCGCCCGACCGGGATCCACCCGGCACGCCCACCATGGGGCGACGCTCTGCCCACCAAGGGGCGATGCTCTGCCCATCCTGGGCGTCGCCATGTTGCGACCAGAGCCACTCTAGCGCCTGTGGCAGAGGCCACAGAGCCAACCCCAGCGCCGGGGCCATCTTTGCTCCAATGGAGCCTTGGCTGCAGGAGGGGAAGAGAGAGACAGAGAGGAAGGCGCGGCGGAGGGGTGGAGAAGCAAATGGGCGCTTCTCCTGTGTGCCCTGGCCGGGAATTGAACCCGGGTCCTCCGCACGCTAGGCCGACGCTCTACCCGCTGAGCCAACCGGCCAGGGCAGGACAATTTGACTTTGGGTGATGGGTATACAATATAATCAAATGTCAAAATGATCTGGAGATGTTTTCTCTGACTTTATGTACTCTAATTGATCAATGTTACCCTGTTAAAATTGTCCAAATAAAATTAAAAAAAAAAAATTCCCACCCTGGCCGGTTGGCTCAGCGGTAGAGCGTCGGCCTAGCGTGCGGAGGACCCGGTTCGATTCCCGGCCAGGGCACACAGGAGAAGCGCCCATTTGCTTCTCCACCCCTCCGCCGTGCTTTCCTCTCTGTCTCTCTCTTCCCCTCCCACAGCCAAGGCTCCATTGGAGCAAAGATGGCCCGGGCTGCTGAGGATGGCTCCTTGGCCTCTGCCCCAGGCGTAGAGTGGCTCTGGTCGCAATATGGCGACGCCCAGGATGGGCAGAGCATCGCCCCCTGGTGGGCAGAGCGTCGCTCCTGGTGGGCGTGCCGGGTGGATCCCGGTCGGGCGCATGCGGGAGTCTGACTGTCTCTCCCTGTTTTCAGCTTCAGAAAAATGAAAAAAAAAAAAAAAAATTCCCAACAACATTCACTATATCAGAGATACCTAGAGGAAAGAAACCATGAAGGGGGATGGGCGTGGTGAGAAAGGAGAAGAAAGCCTAGAATCTAGCTGATCGCATAGCATAAAATATTTAATTAAAAATAAACTCATGTTAAGTTCCAAATTGTCATAAATGACAACTTTAAGGGACAGTAGCTGACCAACCTAACAAAGCCATCAGAAACGCACTGACGCCTGGCCGGTGGTGACAGTGGATAGAGTGTTGACCTGGGATGCTGAGGTCCTAGGCTCGAAACCCTGAGCTTGCTAGCTTGAGCACAGGCTCACCAACTTGAGCACAGGGTTGACGGCTTGAGTGTGGGATCATCAACATCCCATGGTTTCTGGCTTGAGCCCAGGGTCGCTGGCTTTAGTCTATGGTCACTGGTTTCAGCAAGGGGTCACTGGCTCTGGTCAAGACATTTATGAGAAGCAATCAATGAACAACTAAGGTGCCACAACCTCAAGTTGATGCTTACCATCTCTCCCCCTTCCTGACTATCTCGTCAAAACACACACACACACCCACCCACCCCAACAAAACATTTACTGTCAAAACAATTGTGTAGGCCATGGATATTTGAAACTAAATTAAAACTAGACTGTGAAATAATAGCTGTAACAAATGCAAAAAGATTTTTACCTGTGCACATAGTATGGAATGAACTTATTTTAAAATCTCTGCCAGAGAGGTCATATAAGAAATGATACCTGATGCCTGATCAGGCGGTGGCGCAGTGGATGGAGCGTCGGACTGGGATGCAGAGGACCCGGGTTCAAGACCCCAAGGTCACCAGCTTGAGTGCGGGCTCATCTGGTTTGAGGAAAAACTCACCAGCTTGAACCCAAGGTCGCTGGCTCCAGCAAGGGGTTCCTCGGTCTGCTGAAGGCCCGTGGTCAAGGCACATATGAGAAAGCAATCAATGAACAACTAAGGTGTTGCAATGCGCAATGAAAAACTAATGATTGATGCTTCTCATCTCTCTCCGTTCCTGTCTGTCTATCCCTGTCTATCCCTCTCTCTGACTCATTCTCTGTCTCTGTAAAAAATAAATAAATAAATAAAAATTTAAAAAAAGGAAAAAAAGAAATGATACCCGAGTAGCATTAAGCATACCTGGCCCTCAGATTTGGTTTCTAATATCATTCTCCAATAAAAGGAATCAGGGCTCCATGGAGGGGTTGAAGATACATGAGATTGCTTGCAACATCTTGTGGCAGAGTAAGGAAGTTCTAAGAGACACAGAAGCCAACTGGAAAAGCTCCCAATAGCCAAGGTTGGAGCAGTTTGCTCAACAAAATAAAATATCCAAAGTATAGCCTGGCCTGTGGTGGCGCAGTGGATAAAGCGTCGACCTGGAAATGCTGAGGTCGCCGGATCAGAACCCTGGGCTTGACTGGTCAAGGCACATAGGGAAGTTGATGCTTCTTGCTCCCCCCCCCCCCGTCTCCCTCTCCCCCCCCTCTCTCTCCCCCCCTCCAAAATGAATAAATAAAATCTTTATAAAAAAGAAAAAACAAAACAAAAATCCAAAGTATAAAATAAATATCCACGAGTACACATTGATATCAATAAATGGGGGAGGAGACAAATCTGATTAGAATTCCAAATAATTTATATAGATTCTCTGCCCTCATAGAGGTAGAAGACAATAATAGCCACTTGCATGAGGCATAGAAAGGTTGAGTAAACTGAAGCTGGATCAAGGATTTTCCCTCAGTGATACAAAGACCTTCAAATGAATGGCAGGTACGGCTACTCTCAGATGGCTAGCACCCCTTGTAGACATTTTCCTGGTCTTTCACATCCACCTTCACCCCCACCTGCAGTTTCCGCCATTTTTAATCTTGGAGGTTCCCTCCAGATCACTCCTACTGTCTGTCCCTGCCCTTCTGTCTCCCCACTTAATGGGAGTCAACCACCTAGTCATAGAGCAATTCACCCAGCTCCTTGGATTATCAAGGAACTTTGCTATAGACCAGGGGTAGTCAACCTTTTTATGCCTACCGCCCACTTTTGTGTATCTCTTAGTAAAATTTTCTAACCACTCACTGGTTCCACAGTAATGGTGATTTATAAAGTAGGGAAGTAACTTTATAAAATTTATAAAGCAGAGTTACAGCAAGTTAAAAGCATATAATAATAATTACTAAGTACTTTATGTCGGATTTTCGCAGAATAAATCTTTTTTTTTTTTTGGTTTATTTTTTTTTTGTATTTTTCTGAAGCTGGAAACGGGGAGAGACAGTCAGACAGACTGCCGCATGCGCCTGACCAGGATCCACCCGGCACGCCCACCAGGGGCGACACTCTGCCCACCAGGGGGCGATGCTCTGCCCCTCCAGGGCGTCACTCTGCCGCGACCAGAGCCACTCTAGCGCCTGGGGCAGAGGCCAAGGAGACATCCCCAGCACCCGGGCCATCTTTGCTCCAGTGGAGCCTTGGCTGCGGGAGGGGAAGAGAGAGACAGAGAGGAAGGAGGGGGTGGGGTGGAGAAGCAAATGGGCGCTTCTCCTGTGTGCCCTGGCCGGGAATCGAACCCGGGTCCCCTGCATGCCAGGCCAACGCTCTACCGCTGAGCCAACCGGCCAGGGCAGAATAAATCTTTATAAAACAACTTACTAGAGTTAAATCTTTTTATTTATACTTTGGTTGCTCCGCTACCGCCAACCATGAAAGCTGGAACACCCACTAGTGGGCGGTATGGTCCAGGTTGACTACCACTGCTATAGACAGTAATCTATGGAGATAACTTACCTTTATACTGAGAGAATTGAGAAACTTAAGGGAAGAATTTCTATGTGTTGGTGACATAAGTGACTGGATACTATGGTCTTTCTTCCAAATATATACATATTCCTTCTGGAAAGGGGAAGCAGGCCTGAGAATACATGAGATTCATATAATACGGTTTTGAGACTGAAAGGGACTCTACAGGTTACTTGATTAAGAAAATAAAGTTGAAGAAAATAAAAACTAGGGCCATTAAATCACTCATCTTGAGTCAAATCCTCTACCTTGTACAAACTGTGTTCATAGAACATAGACTTTCAACCAAGTGCTCTTAGAATATGATCTTTTTTAAAACTTGATTTTATTGAGAGAGGGGGAGAAAGACAGAGGCAGGAACATTGTTCTGTCCCTGTATGTGCCCTGACTGGGTATCGAACCGGCAACCTCTGTGCTTCTGGATGATGCTCTAACGCAGCGGTTCTTAACCTCTGGGTTGCAACCCCGGCGGGTCGCCTAAAGCCATCGGAAAATACATAATGCATATCAGGTATTTACATTCCGAATAATAACTAGAGCAAAATTACAGTTATGAAGTAGCCACCAAAATTATTTTTTGGTTTGGGGTCACCGCAACATGAGAAACTGTATTGCGAGGTTCGGCATTAGAAAGGTTGAGAACCACTGCTCTAACGGTAAGCAATCAAGCCACCCGGCCAGAGCAGAATGTAATCTTTATTTTATTTTATTTTTTTCCTGAAGTGAGAAACAAGAAGGAAGTCAGACAGACTATCATAAGCGCCAGACCAGGATCCACCCAGCATGTGGATGTCCACCAACATCCACCAGGGGTGATGTTCCGCCCATCTGGGCCTTTGCTCAGTTACCACAAGACATTCTGGCACCTGAGGTGGAGGCCACGGAGCCGTCCTCAGTTCCCCGGGCCAACTTTGCTCCAATGGAACCTTGGCTGCAGGAGGGGAAGAGAGACACAGAGAGGAAGGAGAGGGGGAAGAATGGAGAAGCAGATGGGTGCTTCTCCTGTGTGCCCTGGCTGGAAATCGAACCCGGGACTTCCACATGCTGGGCTGACGCTGTACCTCTGAGCCAACCAGCCAGGGCCAGAATGTAATCTTTTTTTTTTTTTTTTTTGCATTTTTCTGAAGCTGGAAACGGGGAGAGACAGACTCCCGCATGTGCTGGACCGGGATCCACCTGGCACGCCCACCAGGGGTGACGCTCTGCCCACCAGGGGGCGATGCTCTGCCCATCCTGGGCATCGCTCTGCCAGGACTAGAGCCACTCTAGCGCCTGGGGCAGAGGCCAAGGAGCCATCCCCAGCGTCCGGGCCATCTTTGCTCCAATGGAGCCTTGGCTGCGGGAGGGGAAGAGAGAGACAGAGAGGAAGGAGGGGGGAGTGGAGAAGCAAATGGGCGCTTCTCCTATGTGCCCTGGCCGGGAATCGAACCCGGGTCCCCCGCATGCCAGGCCGACGCTCCACCGCTGAGCCAACCGGCCAGGGCCAGAATGTAATCTTTTAACAGAGGTTTTCACATTTGAACTTCTGGATGTAGTAACCAATAACTAACATCAGAAAAAGAAGTCTATCAGCCTGTCTGGTGGCGGTGCTCTGGATAAGAGCATCAACCTGGCACACTGAGGACTCAGGCTCAAACGGCTGAATTTGCCAGCTTGAGCATAGTCTCACCAGCTCGAATGTAGGGTCAATGGCTTGAGTCCAAGATCGCTGGCTTGAGCAAGGGGTCACTGGCTCTGCTGGAGTCCCCAGTCAAGGTACATATGAGAAGTAATCAATGAACAACTAGGGGGCCGCAACTATGAGTTGATGCTATCTCGCTAAAAAAAAAGTTTTTGTTTGTGTTTTTTTGTGGGTTTTTTTTTTGTGTGTGTGGCAGAGAGAGTCACAGGGACAGATAGGGACAGACAGACATGAAGGGAGAGAGATGAGAAACATCAGCTCTTTGTTGCAGTTCCTTAGTTGTTCATTGATTTCTTATATGTGCCTTGACCCCGGGGACTTCAGCAGACCGAGTGACCCCTTGCTCCAGCCAGTGACCTTGGGCTCAAGCTGGTGAGCCTTGCTCAAACCAGATGAGCCTGCACTCAAGCTGGCGACCTCATGGTCTCAAACCTGGGTCCTCCGCATCCCAGTCCAATGCTCCATCGACTGCACCACCGTCTGGTCAGGCAAAGAAAGAAAATCTTTAATCAAAAAAAAAAAAAATCTTGCCTGGCCTGTGGTGGTGCAGTGGATAAAGCATCCACCTGGAATGTTGAGTCTCCAGTTTGAAACCCTGGGCCTGCCTGGTCAGGGCACATATGGGAGTTGATGCTTCCTGCTCCTCCCCCCTCCCCCCTCCTCTTTAAAATGAATAAATAAAATATTTTTTAAAAATCTTAGTAGACTAGTAGAAAAATGACAAAGGGGGATACCAACTGAATACATTTTCAAGAAGCTGAAGTGGCAAAGGCCTCTACAAAGAGTGGGTGGTACTTTCAAACATCAAACACCCAATGATTCCATCCCAAATTTCCAATTTAATTTAACAAAAATTATAACCTCTCTGGTCATCACCGTTATTCCAGTTGCGGCAATAATGCCTTTCTCATCGATCAATTTGGCTGACATAAAAATCTCTATTCATCTTTCTTGGTTCAAGATTATATTAAATGGCCGCTTTGGATAATACTTAACCTCGCCGATTTACTGGGGAGAGGAGAGCTAAGCAAAAATAATTTTATTTCAAAGCCTAGAGAAATCCCCCATCCTGATGTCTACAGCCAGGTTTCAGAGAGAAATCATTTGTTCCCTCCTGAGAATTAAGCTCCTCGAGATGCACATCTTGACTCTATATCCCGGTCCATAGAAAAAGCTTAACTGAAAAAAGTGAGGCTGAAGTCAATGCGTGGGCTGGGGCGGCGAGACCTTACTCCCACGAACTGGGGCGAGTCTGGGACAGCGCTGGGCGGGGGCGACGCGAGGCGACGCTGGCGAGCATGCGGAAGAGCGGGCCCCGGGCGACGGAGAGAGGCCGGAGGCGGCGCTCTCCCAGGCGCCGGGCGGGCTGAAGCCCCCAGTCCCCGGCCCCCGCGCAAGCGACGCCGGGAAATGCTCACATCCGGGAAACCTGCGGCGGAGTGCGGCCGCGGCGACACCGAGTGGAAGGCAAAATGGCGGCGATGGTGGCAACGGCTTGGTGCTAAGGGGAGAGCCAGGTCCCCGCGACCCTCGCGACGGGCCGCGCTGGCCCCTGGCAGCCCCAGGTGTGTCCCCCTGCCCTGCCCCCTCCTCCGGGGCTACTTGGGGTCCCTGGAAGGGGTTCCGGCCGCCCGGCGCCCGCTTTCCAGTTCGTGGCCGCTGTCCAGGAGCCCCGCACTTCCTCGCAGGTAGGTCCGGGCTGGCGTGGCGGGTGGGGCGCACCCTCTCCTTCCGAGCCGGAGTCGGCGGGGCGGCGGCCGCCGGGGCCCACGCCCATCCCCGCTGGCGGGGCTCCAGGGGCTGCTGCAGGCGGGCGGGCTGGCCCGGTCCGGTCCGGTGCGGGCCTGACTTGCTTGGCTTCATGGACCGGAGCTGAGCCCTGCCTTGGGGAAGCGAGGGTTGGCCGCGCCCGGAGCGGGAGGAAGAGCCCCAGGCTTTGCGGCCTTTGAGGTGCAGGTTAGGCTGGGAAGAGCCCGCTTTGCTGGAGGCCTTGGCGGCTACTGTCTCCCAATCCACTCGTGCCCGCAACACGCACGGCTCAGCGGCGCTTAGGAAAGAAAGCGAAAGGGGTTTCTGAAGGGCTATTACACTGAAAGAGCTACTGTTCTTTGCATCCAGGAGGGACCCTATCCTGGTTATACCTTGAAGAAATCTCGGGAATTTCTATTTCTAGTTCACTGAAATGTTAGATTACTGTTCATAGTTGGAAGGGGTAGGAGAGATGGAGTGACCTTTATGGAGGGAGAGTACATAAAAATACAAAGATTGCAGTAAAGAAAATCAAGGGAACATGGTTTATTATGACTTCAAGAACTTGTATCTTGAAGAATGACTCTCTGGTGACTTGATTTAACCCCATTCACTGACTTCTCCAACTGAAAGTTATTTTGTAAGGAAACTAAGTTTAATGTTTGTTGATCCATATGGCTTACAAGATGTCATCGTGTACAAATTATTCATAAACTTAGTGAGAAATAGTATAATTGCACACGCAGATAATACTGTTATCAGGCCATTTTGAGAGAGTTGAATCCCCGGGATCATAAAGCTTGTTTGCCTTTGTGGATTATTTAGGAAGTTTAAAATTTTTATCAAATTTTCTCCCTGAGGAGGTAGGAATATAATTACTTATTATAATTAGAATGAGTGTACTCTGCTAAGATAACCACATTTGTGATTTAACTAAGTTAATTTCTTTTCTTTAATAAGTTGACAGACAGGTAAAATGGGCTAGTTCATCCCCTGCGGCAGTGGAGGAATTTGATTTACCAGGAAAAGAAGTAGCATTGTGTTCCTCTGATCAGCTGCTACTGCAAGAAACTAGACCACAGTACATTCTGGGAAAGGTGCAGTCTTTCCATGCCTGAATATTTATTGAATATACCTTGCCACCCTGAAAGCAAGTAAAGTACCATTATATTTTATTATCTGGATTTCATTCTATAGATTGAGTTTTTATTTTTAATGTAGCCTTGGAACTGTTCCAATTCTGGTTATTTAGTTTTCATTCTAAATGTTAATTTAGTGAGGAAATTTTGTAGACCCCAAAAGTTAGTCATTGAGTAACATTTTTATTATTTTTTTAATTTTTAACTTTTTACAGAGAGAGAGAGTCAGAGAGAGGGATAGATAGGGACAGACAGACAGGAACAGAGAGATATAAGAAGCATCAATCATTACTTTTTTGTTGCGCATTGCAACACCTTAGTTGTTCATTGATTACTTTCTCATATGTGTCTTAATTGTGGGCCGTCAGCAGACCGAGTAACCCCTTGCTTGAGCCAGTGACCTTGGGTCCAAGCTGGTGAGCTTGTGCTCAAACCAGATGAGCCCGCGCTCAAGCTGGCGACCTTGGGGTCTTGAACCTGGGTCTTCGGCATCCCAGTCTGACGCTCTATCCACTGTGCCACCGCCTGGTCAGGCTGAGCAACATTTTTATCAAATAGAAGTGGCAGTTATTTTTCAACAGGAACATGAAATATAGTGATTGTATTCACTTTAGACTAGTTAATTCTTAGAAAGCAAATTGAAAAAAATATGCAAAGATTCTTGAGTATTGCTGTGTAAACAGCGAAGACCCTGCTGCTAAGAAAGAGACAGTACATATGACTATTGCTATTCTCATAACTGATTTGGTTGGACCATTGAGATTGGCCATCTTTTTTTATAAATCTATTTCAACCCAAAGTAACATTCTAAGTTGGACAAGTTATCAATAATATATGTTTGGATTTATTGATATTTATATATTTGATGATGGTCTGAATTTATAAAGAAATGGACGTTTTGTCTATTCAGTCTAACCAATTTAAATGTCCTTTCAAAGAACGAGTAAGTCTAATCCCTGCCTTTAGGAAACTCATACGTAGGTATGACCCTGACTACGTAGTACAGTTGGTTAGAGCGTCAACCCAATACACCAACGTTGCAAGTCCGATCCCTGGTCAGGGGAATCAGCCAATGAGTGCATGAATCGGTGGAACAACAAATCAATGTCTCTGTCTCTCTCTGTGTCTCTCCCTCCCTCCCTCTTTCTCTTTTAAAATCAATTAAAAAACAGATGTGAGTATGATGAGAACAGCACTGGGCTGGTTCCGGATGTGTGGAGCCCATTCCCTGCATGGTCTGCAGCTGGCCGAATGAACCTCAGCAGGCCACTTCCCTTCTCTGGATCAGTTAACTCATCTAGGGGGAGGGGAAGATTATGTATATATACACACATATATATATATATCCGTATATACACAGTTTTCAATATATATGTATGTATATATGAAACACCTATGCTTTATGAATTCTGTAGAAAAAATAAGTATAAGAATCGGTAAAAACAAATGCAAAGTGAATTTAGATTTCAGAGGAGAAGGTTAACAACTGGCAGTTCAATGAAAGCTTCATGAAGGAGGCCTTTGAATGGCATCTTAGAGGTTGGGTCTGACTTCTCTACAAGAAGAAGTCTGGCAGGGGATCTCCCATGTAGAACAACAGGATGTGTAAGGACATGAAAATAGACCAAGTGCAGGATAGTCAGCTGAGAGCCTGACTAGAGGAAAAGATGGGTGGGGTGAGGGAGTCTGGTTAAGATATCAGAAAGAAATAGATAACTAGCATTTACTAAATCAGTCACTTATTCTAAACGTTTGACATCTATTATACTTATTTAATGATCAAAATCGCCCTATTAAATAGAATAATCATTTTCCTCATTTGAGGATGAAGGAACTGAGGCCAGCTCATTAGTGGTGGCACTGGGATTCCGACCCTGGAGTTTTACTCCAGAGCTCTTACTTTAATTGCTAAGTTAAAGGAATCCCTGAAGATTCTGAGGAGGGAGTGACATGATCAGAACTATTTATTAGAAAGACTCATTTGAAGAGTTCTTTCAAAATTCTCTACCTATTATTAAATTGGATATTCACATGTCATTATCAAAGATTTCTAAGATTTGTTAGTGCCAGTGTTGACCATACCTTGTTGGAGGGATTGTAAATTTAGTACACCTTTCTGGAAGGTAGTCTGACAGTAAGTATGAGAATTTTAAGTATGCATTCTTTTAGACCCAGCAATTTTACTTCTGGGAATTTACCTTTTTTTTTTTTTTTTTTTTTTTTATCAAGAGAGACATAGAGAAGGACCAAAAGGGACAGACAGACAGGAAGAGAGAGAGATAAGAAGCCTCAATTTTTTGTTGCAGCATCTTAGTTGTTCATTGATTGCTTTCTCATATGTGCCTTGACTAGGGGCTCCAAGAGAGCCAGTGACCCCTTGCTCAAGCCGGCCACCTTGGCCTCAAGCCAGTGACCATGTCTGTGAGCCCTCACTTAAGCCAGCAAACTGGTGAACCCGTGCTCAAGTCGGATGAGCCTGCGCTCAAGCCAGTGACCTCGGGGTTTTGAACCTGGGTCCTCTGTGTCCTAGACCAGTGCTCTCTCCACTGCACCACCTCTTGGTCAGGCTCTAGGAATTTATCTTCAGGGAAGTTCGCAGTTGTGTGTGCACAAGAATGTTTGATGTAGTGTTTTTTTTTATTAACTAATTTTAATATGTACAAGGAATATGTTATAAATGTAAGCTATGAAGCATAGTAAAATGGAAAACATCCGTGAATTCATTGGTTGATTCCTGTATGTGCCCTGACCGGGGATTGAACCTGCAACCTTGGCGTATCAGATGATGCTCTAACCAAGCTTCCCAGCTAAGGGTCTTGACAATAAGTTTTTAAAATTTTTTATTTATTGATTGATTTGAGTGAGAAAGAGATCAGTGTGTTGTTCCACTTATTTATGATTCATTGATTGATTCTTATATGTGCCTTGTATGTGCAAGGATCGAACCCGCAAGCTTGTTGGATCAGGATGACACTGACCAACTGAGCTACTTAGCCAGGGCCTGAAGATAGTATGTTTTGACACATATTTCATGTTTAAGTGATTGTACTTCCTAAGAGCGTTTCTCACCTTTGAAAATTCTGTAATCTTGCCTAAATTTTGCAGTTGTTTATGCCTTTAATTTCATTGCCTGTTGCATGACAGGCAGTTTCTGAATTTGTAATGCTATATCTTAGTAACATTCCGAACATTAATTAAAGGTTCAGAGTCTACCATACATGGTGCTGCCAATGAAAATAATACAATTGGCCCTGGCTGGATAGGTCGGTTGGTTAGAGCATCATCCTGAAGCACAGAGGTTGCCAGTTCTATCCCCGGTCAGGGCACATACAGGAGCAGATCGATATTTCTGTTTTTCCCTCTCTCCCTTCCTCTCTCTCTAAAATCAATACAATAAACAGTTTAAAAAAATAATATAATTGAAGTGACAAGGAAATTTCACCTTTTACTCGTGGTCAAGTTGGCTATGTGCTATTGTCTGCTGCATCAGAGCTTCTCTGCTTTGTAGCTGACAGGTTCTTTTTATTAATGCTTTTTAAGATATACTTAACTTTAGAAATACTAGAATGTAGAAAAGGATGCATCTTAGAATCAAGAAAATACTGTACTTACTGTTGTGGAAAGACATTCATAGTAATGTATGGTTGTGTTTTGTTTTGTTTTTTTGCTATAATATTGGGCCCTAAGCAGAAGTAGCTAGATTTATTGGTCCTGTGGTCCATATATACCATAGTTATCTTCATCAGGTCCTGATAGGGCTCCTCTTGGTCCAGAGACTTTTGAGGTTACCTTTGCTCTTGTTTTCTGTTCCCCTAATCACTCACCACAGTACACAATGATAGAACAAGGATGAGAAGGCCATAATAACACTTGCATTAGAGAAAGAGAAGAATGAGAGATAGCAATCCCTGACGTATAATAATTTCGAAATCTTTATAGACATATCTTGTGAAAGCAACCAGCTCTGGAGGCAGGAGAGATTCCTAGATTGGATCGTTATTCAACTCTAAAGGGAGGAACTCCCTTCACCCGTTGTTCTCTGTGACCTGTGGTCATTATTCTGCAGGAACGTCTGGTGGATCTTTTTTCATTATCATCCTTGACCACAGATTGAGCTTTGAGGGAATATTCTCTCTTTGGAAGGTGAGCTAAATGTTAAACCTTGAAAAATTTATTAGCTATTAATATTTTGGAAAGGCTTAGGAAAAAATTGTTTATCATTAGGAACCATTTTCTTTTTTCTCTTTTAGAGTGTTTTTTCTTTTTTTTGAATTGATATTGAGATAGAGACAGAAAGGGAGAGAAAGAGTGAGAGGGAGGAAAGAGAGAAGCATCAACTTGTAGTTGCTTCACTTTAGTTGATTGTTGCTTGTACGTGCCTTGACAGGAGACCCCAGGCAAGCCAGTGCCCGTTGGTCAAACCAGTGACCTTGGGCTCAAGCCAGCGATCTTTGGGCTTCAGTTCAAGCCAGTGACCTTTGGCTTCAAGCCAGTGACCTTGGGCTCAAGCCAGTGATGTTGGGCTTCAAGCCCACAACCTTTGGGCTCAAGCCAGCAAGCCAGTGCTCAAGCTGGTGAGCCTATGCTCAAGCTGGCAACCTGGAGGGTTTGAACCTAGGAACTCAGCATTCCAGGTCTCTGCTCTATACACTGCATGACCACCATCAAGCCAGAATCCATATTTCTTCTTTTTTTAAAAGATTTTATTTATTCATTTTAGAGAGGGGAGAGAAAGAGACAGAGAGGGGAGAAGCAGGAAACATCAACTCCCGTATGTGCCTTGACCAGACAAGCCCAGGAATCCGAACCGTCGACTTCCGCGTTCCAGATCAACACTTTATCCACTGCACGTCCACAGGTCAGGCAACTCCATCTTAGAAGCACGAGATATCAGACCTAATTTCATTTGTGAAGTAATTACCAGTAGATCAGGTTATTCTGTAGAGAGAATATGTGTAATTTTCAGCAACACAGTGACAGACTGTATCTTTTTTTTTCCTCCATTTAAAAAATTTTTTTTTAATTAATTTATTTTTTACAGAGACAGAGAGTGAGTCAGAGAGAGGGATAGACAGGGACAGACAGACAGGAACGGAGAGAGATGAGAAGCATCAGTCACCAGTTTTTCATTGCGCGTTGCAACACCTTAGTTGTTCATTGATTGCTTTCTCATATGTTCCTTGACCGCAGGCCTTCAGCAGGCCAAGTAACCCCTTGCTGGAACCAGCAACCTTGGGTTCAAGCTGGTGAGCTTTTCCTCAAACCAGATGAGCCCACGCTCAAGCTGGTGACCTCGGACTCTCAAACCTGGGTCCTCTGCATCTCAGTCTGACGTTTTATCCACTGCGCCACCACCTGGTCAGGCTGTATCGTTTTTATTTTTACAAAATGGTGAAATGTACACTGCCAAGTAGAATTTTGATTGATTCATAACTAATGTAGCAATTGTACCGTAAAAGTAGTGATTATTGAGGTTAAGTCATCAGAAAACGGCCTTTTTAGTGGTTTGCCTTAGGTCTTCATCCTGTTTCAGGCCTGCTACAGATACACATCTATATGTATAATGAGTACTCATAAATATAATTCAAAAAAATAAAAAGGGATTATTTTTAACAGCTCTAACATATAGATGTGTGGCATGAAGTTTACTCATTTAAAGTATACAGTTACAATTAGGTAGGTTGTAGTATATTTACAAGTTCTACATCACTATAATCTAATTTTAGAATATAAATGGCTTGATTTTAGCCTGACCTATGGTGGCGCAGTGGATAAAACGTCGACCTGGGATTCTGAGGTTGTCTGTTCAAAACCCTGGACTTGACTGGTCAAGGCCCATATGAGAGTTGATGTTTCCTGCTCCTCCCTCTTCTCTCTCTCTCCTCTCTCTCTAAAACAATAAAATCTAAAAAAAAATTATTAAAAATTTATAAATGACTTGATTTTATACATAGTTGATTTTAAAACTTGGCCTTTTTTTGCTTAGGAATACATTATGGGCATCTATTCATGTCAGAACATTTAGATAGAACAGCATCGATTCTTTTTAACATCTTCACCACATATATAGATGTAATGTGAATTACTTGAATAGTTACTGATGAGCATCTAGATTGAGGTCATCTTTTGCTGTTATACTTGGTATTGCAAGGAACATTCTACATATTAAAAACTTGTGTATATATTCCTTTAATTGTATTACATTGTTCATCGTAATCCTTGTTACTCCAACCATTTTATTCCTTAGCATACAGTTTTTGAGGGGAATTACCTGTAAATGCCCAAGTTCACATTGCCACATTGCTAATAATTAACAGAACAAGTACTTGAATAATTTTTTTTCTTTTTTTTTTTTTTTTTTTTAATTTTTCTGAAGCTGGAAACTGGGGAGAGACAGTCAGACTCCCGCATGTACCCGACCGGGATCCACCCGGCACACCCACCAGGGGCGAAGCTCTGCCCATCAGGGGGCGTCGCTCTGCCGACCAGAGCCACTCTAGCGCCTGGGGCAGAGGCCAAGGAGCCATCCCCAGCGCCCGGGCCATCTTTGCTCCAATGGAGCCTTGGCTGCGGGAGGGGAAGAGAGAGACAGAGAGGAAGGAGGGGGTTGGAGAAGCAAATGGACGCTTCTCCTATGTGCCCTGGCCAGGAATCGAACCCGGGTCCCCCGCACGCCAGGCCGACGCTCTACCGCTGAGCCAACCGGCCAGGGCCTTTGTTTTTTCCATTGTAAGTCCTGTGCACTTTTTTGACAAACTAGAGTATATGATTAGAATTAGGGAAGAGCTAATGGTGTTTAGGGGACACGTGTTTATTTCATTTGTTCAACATGTATATTTATTGAGCATGCACTCTGTGCCAGGCTCTGATGTAGGTGTAGGTAGACAATGGTTAAGAGAGACAAATAAGATTCTTTTTACTCTTAAAGAGCTTTATTTCAGTGAGGGGAGACAATGAACAAGTAAACTAGTAAGGTAATTTTAGATAGTAGTAACTACTATCCAGAACAATAAAACAGAGTATTTAGGTGACTAGAGAAAGGGTCTTTGAGGACATAACAGGACTGAGGCCTTAGTGACAAGGAGGTAACTATGTCTGTCTGTCTATAGACATCTTCATGTAACATGAGTGGTGATTACATCTAATGAGAATAGAAATAGGCTCTCAGTAGAGGGTAATTAGCGGTGTTTCACATCCCAGTGATACCACTTACAAACTCTTTTACCCAGACTCTCTGAACTTGTTTTCTTACAAAGGAGAGAGAGTAAACCCACTGCACAGAGCTGTTCGGATGGTTTGTAAGAATGTAGGCAAAGTTGTGTAGCACTGGCTTGTGGCAGGCTTGCAACAGGCCAAGTCAGATTTCATGATTCTCCAAATAAAGAATATATTTCTAACAATTTTTGTAGATCCCAACTTGGATGGCTTTCTTCAGTTAGTGATTTCCCTATCAGTGGAGACATGTCAGTAGATTTTAGATGACTATTCTTCTGGTGTGTTGTAGAAGATATTCATGTATTCAGTGAGAAATTAGACAGTTTGGTTTAGAGGTCCTTTCCCAATCCTGTTGTTTTTGTTTTGTTTTCTTTCTTTTCTTTTTTTTTTTTTTTATCTAAGTTGGAAACGGGAGGCAGTCAGACAGACTCCGGCATGCGCCCAACCAGGATCAACCCGGCATCCACCTGGCACGCCCACCAGGGGTTGATGCTCTGCTCATCTGGGGCGCGCTCTGTTGTAACCAGAGCCATTCTAGCACCTGAGGCAGAGGCCATGGAGCCATCCTCAGCATCCTGGCCAACCCTGCTCCAGTGGAGCCTCGGCTGCGGGAGGGGAAGAGAGAGACAGAGAGGAAGGAGTAGGGGAGGGGTGGAGAAGCAGATGGGCACTTCTCCCGTGTGCCCCAGCCGAGAATTGAACCTGGGACTCCTGCACGCCAGGCCGACGCTCTACTACTGAGCCAACTGGCCAGGGCCTTTGTTTGTTTTCTTAATTTAAGCTTTTAATTTATTGTTGACGTGGTTTCAAGTGTTCCACTCCCCATCCAATTGTTAGTAAGTGTACTGTCGCTAGAGTCCCAGTCTACAATTGGGGAAATCTAAAATTGAAACTGGTGAAGTTGATATGAGTTTGCCCATTGAATTTTTTACTCAGTAACCCCTTTTATTTTATATACTTTGATACTTACTACAGCACTCTTAAAATTATTTTTTATCATAACCACTAGTTTAGATAATTTTATAGAGTAAGAAATAGGCACGGAGAGGTTATGTAACTTGTTCTTATCATACAGTAATCCATAATGGATCCTGAACTAGATATATAGCCTAGGTCTCTGCCTCCTAAATCTGGATTTTACCCCCTAATTCATGATACTGCTTTATCAGTTAATCACTTTATAGCTTTTATTTCTTTTTATGTTTTTTTAGGGTTAATTATTTCAATTGTAAAGAACTCTAAACATTCCTGGGGACTTCTGCAGAGGATCTTTTTCAGTTTTGCTCTAGAGAAGACTGAATCTATCAAGTGGCTCTCTTAAAGTCCTTTGTGTGGGTTATATATATAGATGTTTTCATGAAGAGAAGTGAAAAGCCAGAAGGATATAGACAAATGAGGCCTAAGACCTTTCCTGCCAGTAACTACACTGGCAGTAGTCGGCAAATGCTGCAAGAAATTCGGGAATCCCTTAGGAATTTATCCAAACCATCGGATGCCGCCAAGGCTGAGCATAACCTGAGTAAAATGTCAATTGAAGATCCTCGACAAGTCAGAAATCCACCCAAATTTGGGACTCATCATAAAGCCTTGCTGGAAATTCGAAACTCGCTACAACCATTTGCAAATGAAACAAGTCGGAGCACTTCAGAGGTTAATCAACAGATGCTTCAAGATTTGCAGGCTGCTGGATTTGATGAGGTAAGAACTTTTAAAAACAAAAGACAGGATTTTTCTTACTCTGTGTCATATTACATATTTTTGGTGACCTCCTGCCTAAATGGTTTCTAAATATAATGTATACATATTTGTATATTCTATCAGCAAAGAGTGTTCACAATTCTAGTAATTGTTAAAATAAAATAATTATTATTTTGTTTTCTCTGGCTTCTGGGATTTAAAAGGTTAGGCCGTGGGTTAGGAAGTGCAGCTGAAGAAAGCCCTGGGGAGGGCGGGCAGGGCCGCAGTGTGAGTGCGCTAGGAGCTCTGGGGAGGGGGGGGGGGGGGGCTGGGGCAGAACCGGCAGGCCTGAGGCCTGAGGCCCTGCCAGGTAAGTGATCTGTGTCCCAGAGCAGGAGCTAGAATCAGGGATTTCGTCAAGCAGTTGTAGTCACACCACTCAGGTCCAAGTGCTGAATTCACACAAACTACAAATTTACAGGTTGATCAGTCTTCAAGAATTTCATAGTTTTATTTTAATGAAATTTCTGTTCATGTTAATTTTGGCAAGGCTTAAATATTTACTTTCAGAACTCATTAAAAAGTTTTTCACAGCATATTTATTTAATCACATTTTGTTATTAATAAATTTTGTTATTTAGGTTATCAATACAGTTTATTTTCCATGATCATATACTTTATATGAACATTTTAGGTGGCAGAAATCTTTTTAGATAAAAATTGACTATGGAAAATATAGTTAAATGTGAATAATCAAGCATTAATTACATTTTCTTTTAAAATTATAGAATCTTTTCTCCTGATTATAAAAGTCATATCTATTTCCTGTTAAAAATTAAAGCATATTGTATGGCCAGTAGCTGCGGCCATTGTGGCCATGCACATGCAGGTGCTCATTGAATTCGGACAGATGGTCAAAAAACAGTAGAGCCAAAAACTGGTGGGCCATTCCTTTATTCAAGACTCGCACCGGCCTATGAGCAAACACACAGGGCTTCCGAAGCCATTGACACATGCTCACGTTCTCCGGTTGCACAACCAGGAGAATCTTCTCTGGTTTTTCCTAGACACAAAGGCCCCCCCAGTCTCAGCGGAGCTCACAAAAGCCCTCTCCTCTGTTTCCTATCTCCTTCTCTCTGCACAAACTTTGCAAAACCATGGCTTCCTTCTCCTTCTCCTCCTCTCTTCTTTTTCAATACTTTCTGGCAAGAAACCCTCTCCTCTAGCAGACATTAGCAAGACAATGGCCCTTCCCAAGCAGGAAGGTTATTTGCAATTGCTTGGGTCACATACCTGGCACTGCCCAGCGCCATTTTTTAACATTAAAAGTGAGCAAATGCAAAAAATAGAAATTTTACAAACTCATTTGCCCAACACATATGAAGAACTGAAAATCACATTTAGTTCCATAATACAAAAATACCCTTAAAATTCTTTCTCTATTGTTAATATTTTGGTGACCACATTTTCAGTTATTGCTATATTTAATTTTAAAAATGAGAATCTAAGTTTGCATTATAGAGATAAGTAAAGAATTTGATAAGGGAGATTTAGAAGAAAAAAGATTATTTTTTCTGACCTATTCATCCACTTGATTAGTACTATTTCCTATCATTTTTATGTATAAATATTGTAAAAATACTGAGTTTGTAAATAGAGCAAAAGGAGAGGAGAGGGCCTGGGATGTTTTCCTGTTTAATAGTTGGAGGGTTCAAGAAATGGCTTAATGGAGTCCAGAGCACTGTTCTTTCTCTCTAATCTCTTAGCCATAAGACAAAGAGTAAAGACACAGCTCTTATTCTTTTTATTTATTTATTTTTTTAAAGATTTTATTTATTCATTATAGAGAGGGGAGAGAGAGAAGGGGGGAGGAGCAGAAAGCATCAACTCCCATATGTGCCTTGACCAGGCAAACCCAGGGTTTTGAATCAGCGACCTCAGCATTTCCAGGTTGATGCTTTATCCACTGTGCCACCACAGGTCAGGCTTATTCTTTTTATATATTGCTAGCAAGAGTTTAGAAAATCACATGGAGCCGGACCAGGCAGTGGTGCAGTGGATAGAGCATCAGACTGGGATGCAGGGGACCCAGGTTCAAAACCCCAAGGTCGCCAGTTTGAGCACGGGCTCATCTGGTTTGAGCAAGGCTCACCAGCTTGAGCCCAAGGTCGCTGGCTTGAGCAAGGAGTCACTCGGTCTGCTGTAGCCTCCCGGTCAAAGCACATATGAGAAAGCAATCAATGAACAACTAAGGTGCCGCAACGAAGAATTGATGCTTCTCATCACTCTCCCTTCCTTCCTGTCTGTCCCTCTCTCTGTTGCCCTCTGTCTCCCTGTCTCTCTCGCTCTCTCTCTCTCTCTCTCTCACACACACACACACACACACACACACACACACACCACCCAACATGGATATAAAGGTTCTTAAGTGGTAATGTGTTAGGTAAGATAACTTTTTTTTGTTGTTGTTGACAGAGAGAGAGGGACAGATAGGGACAGACAGACCAGAAGGGAGAGATGAGAAGCATCAATTCCTTGTTGCGGCACCTTAGTTCATTGATTGCTTTCTCATATGTACCTTAACGGGGAGGGGCTACAGCAGACCAAGTGACCCCTTGCTCGAGCCAGCGACCTTGGGCTCAAGCTGGTGAGCTTTGCTCAAACCAGATAGATAAGCCCGCACTCAAGCTGGTGCCCTTGGGGGTCTTGATTTTGAGTCCTCTGTGTCCCAGTCCGATGCTCTATCCACTGCGCCACCGCCTGGTCAGGCAGGTAAGATAACTTAACTGCTGTAGATACATTTGTGTTTATGTGTGAATCCATCAATCTGGATAGTGAGTCATACCAAACATGTTCCATACCTTTAAAGAACTTAAAATTCTTTCTAATGTAGATAATTTTAAGACATTTAAGACATTGGTCAATGCCCTATTCTTTTATCTGTTGGCAATATAATTGCTTTGCATTACAAAGATATGTTAGCTCTATTACAATCACACATTTCAAAGTTGTCACCTTATATTAACCCCTTAAGCAAGGTTGTTTTACTGAAAGCATTTAGACGTTCATCAGTCCTCAATTGTCCAAATAATGAAGGTATGGTATTATTTATACCCATGGTGATGTAAAGAATACAGCAGTTTACTTCTATTACCTCTTTGAATCACTAATTCTGACAACTTTCTATTACAGTGCAGAATTCAAGATCCCAACTTGGGCCTGACCAGGCGGTGGTACAGTGGATAGAGCATCAGACTGGGATCTGGAGGACCCAGGTTCAAAACCCCAAGGTTGCCAGCTTGAACGCAGGCTCATCTGGTTTGAGCAAAGCTCACCAGCTTGAGCCCAAGGTTGCTAGCTTGAGCAAGGGGTCACTCGGTCTGCTGTAACCCTCTGGTCAAGGCACATATGAGAAAGCAATCAGTGAGAAACTAAGGTGCCACAATGAAGAATTGATGCTTCTCATCTTTCTCCCTTCCTGTCTGTCTATCTCTATCTGTCCCTCTCTCTGACTCTGTCACCAATAAAATAAAATTTAAATTTAAAAAATCCCAACTTGGGCCTGACCTGTGGTGGCGCAGTGGATAAAGCGTCGACCTGGAAATGCTGAGGTTGCCGGTTTGAAACCCTGGGCTTGCCTGGTCAAGGCACATATGGGAGTTGATGCTTCCTGCTCCTCCCCTCTTCTCTCTCTCTGTCTCTCTCTCGTCTCTCTCCTCTCTAAAAATGAATAAATAAATAAATAAAAAAATTAAAAAAAAAAAAATCCCAACTTGGTACTTCCAAGTTCTTACTCAGTTGTCACTTAATTATTTTTATCATTTCATAGGCTCTGATCTATTTGCTATGCCAGGTTAAGGCAGTTGCAGTTTGTTGCCTTTTTTTTTTTTTTTTTTTTTTTAGTGAGAGAAGGGAATGGGGGACAGACAGGAAGGAAGAGATATGAGAAGCATCAATTCTTTGTTGCAGTTTTAGTTGTTCATATGTGCCTTGACCAGGGGGCTCCAGCCAAGCCAGTGACCCCTTGCTCAAACCAGCGACCCTGGGCTTCAAGCCAGCAACCTTGGGCTTCAAGCCAGTGACCTTGGGCTTCAAGCCAACGACCTTGGGCTTCAAGCCAGTGACCATGGGGTCTTATCTGTGATCCCACGCTTAAGCCAATGACCCTGCATTCCAGCTGGATGAGCCCGCACCCAAGGTGTGACCTCAGGGGTTTTTTTGTTTGTTTTTTGTTTGTTTTTTACCTCAGGGTTTAACCTAGGTCCTCAGCATCCCAAGCCAATGCTCTACCCATTGTGCCACCTCCTGGTCAGGCAGTTGCAGTTTTTTGAGAAGGTGTTTCTGGTGCTGTGTAAAATTTAAAAAACCCTCAAATATTTCAAGATTGATTTAATCAAAGGAACAAATGTTAAATAAGATTGATGTATTCTTGGGACACATAAAATTATAATCCTTGCAGCATATTTTTGCTTTTAGGCATGAAAATCAAAAATACAGTTATGTGTTTTCTTGTCACATGAGACTTCTGTTCCAAAGTTACTGATTTGAGGGTGCTCTTTTCCACACTGACTAAAGCACCCCACTTAGGGAGCATTTGGCTGATATTGTTACTAATATAAAAATATTTTAACATATATAGAGTGGGGCAAAACAGATTTACAGTTGAGAGTACATGAAAACACGGAGTTTATTCTTATTTTATTATTGTATTTTTCATATGAACAACTGTAAATCTACTTTTGCCACAACCTATATATTAAAAAATAAAAGCCAGCATAATTATCACTAGCATCACAGGCTGAAATTCCAGTGCATTTTACCAGAATATGGCTCTCACAATATTGAAAAGATGGGTGGGTGCCAATTTTCTCAGCAACTAATTTGGCAGTGCTGTGTGATAATAGCATAAATACAGTTACAGTGCACTTGACTTAACCAGTTCTAAAGTTAAGCGCTCCCTGATGAATTTTTAATTTGGGTTGGTTTATGTTATTTAAATTTTTTTTTTTAATTTTATTTATTCATTTTAGAGAGGAGAGAGAGAGACAGAGAAAGAGAGAGAGAGAGAGAGGAGAGAGACGGGGGGGGGGGGGGGAGCAGGAAGCATTAACTCCCATATGTACCTTGACCAGGCAAGCCCAGGGTTTCAAACCAGCAACCTCAGCATTTCCAGGTCGACACTTTATCCACTGCGCCACCACAGGTCAGGCCTGTTATTTTAAATTTGTGCATAAAGTGAGATTTACTAATTCCTTTATATTTTGCTACAAATTTGCAAATTCTGATTGGCTAAAAAAGTGACCAATACAGTACCTTGTATTAGTTAAAGATTGGGTTTGGTTGCTATAACAGAAATCCAAATAATACTTGAAACAAAATAGTGACTCAATTTATATAGCTAGCATTGGTTTAGTCTCTTAAAAATTTCAGAACCAATGACTCTTGCTAGTTTCTGGAATTTTCCTTCTTGGTGCCCACATGCAGTGGAATAGATAGCATATCTATTGTCTAGGAAACAAGACATAGAAGGGACCAGTACCTAAAGCAGGGAAAGCAACATTCTTACCTTTGGGCAGAAATATGTGGCCAGTGTAGCTATAGGGAAAACTTCTACCTACTCAGTAACTTTTTCCAAAAAGGGAAAATGGATCTTGAGAAGGCAACAAGTCTCTGCCACAACCATTTTGAGTTGATCTCACACTGCTCCAGTCTTTTTCACTTAGGGGTATCATTTATCAGCCTGTTCACCCATTAGTCTTACTACAGCCCTTCCTCACTTAAAAATAGTTTGAAATACTAAATTCCTCTAGGACAAGTGGCCTGCTGCTTGAAGAATGCATATTGGTATGCTTTCTGTATGTTTGTGTATCGTAATTTATGTTTACATAATAACATAAAGGACAAGGAGCAGAACAGGGAAGACAGCTCACGTCTAAGCTCCCAGCACTGTGCTTATGTGCTTTTACATGTTTTCATGTCTTGTCCTCACATCAAGTCTGTATGTCTGTTACAGTGAAGAAAGTAAGCTCTGAAATGTCAAAGAACTTTTCAGAGTTCCCATAGTTTTCAAGTGGGATACATAAATCTACAATCAGGAGTCTATTTTTGTTTCTGAGCCGGAAAAGCAAAAGCTTAGTAATGTGGGGCTGCTGGAACTCAAAGTCAGTTCTGTTTGGTTTCACACTTTTTCCACCATACCTCTAGCTTCTTAAAGCCTTCATCACATAATCATGTATAACCTACAGGTTTTTCCTCTATCATTTGTCTTATATTTATGTCCTTGTAAATAAAGTTCTCTGAAAATGTAAGCTCAGGGAGGAGAGAAACGGAACTACATAGTTTTTTTACTAGTAAACACAGTGGCAAAGGTGCTAAATAAAATGCTTTAATATCAGTGAAATAAACCAGTCAAAGAAAGACAAGTACTGTATGATTTCAGTCATATGTGGAATCTAATGAACAAAATAAACCAAAAAACAAAATGGAAACAGACTCACAGATTTGGAGAACAGACTGACAGCTGTCAGAAAGAATGGGGGTTGAGGTCTGGGTGAAAAAAGCAAAGGTATTAAGCAAAGAAAAAAAACTGATCTACACAGACAGCAGTGTGGAGGTTGATTGCAGGAGGGAAAGGGGTGGGGGAGGAGCGGAAGGGCGAGGCGGACAGATGGTGGTGGAGGAGACTTGACTTGGGGTGGTGAGCACACAGTGCAGCATACAGATGATGCACTGTAGAATTGTGCACTTGAAACCTGTATAATCTTATTAACCAATGTCATCCGAATAAATTCACTAAAAATTATTTTTTTAAAGTTTTAACAATACAAAACTGTGGTTTTCAGTTTTTTGTTTTTTTTTTTTGCATTTTTCCGAAGCTGGAAACGGGGAGGCAGTCAGACAGACTACAGACTCCCGCATGCGCCCGACCGGGACCCACCCGGCATGCCCACCAGGGGGCAATGTTCTGCCCATCTGGGGCGTCACTCTGTTGCATCCAGAGCCATTCTAGCGCCTGAGGCAGAGGCCACAGAGCCATCCTCAGTGCCCGGGCCAACTTTGCTCCAGTGGAACCTTGGCTGCAGGAGGGGAAGAGAGAGACAGAGAGGAAGGAGAGGGGGAGGGGTGGAGAAGCAGATGGGCACTTCTCCTGTGTGCCCTGGCCAGGAATCGAACCCGGGACTCCCGCACGCCAGGCTGACGCTCTACCACTGAGCCAACTGGCCAGGGCCAGTTTTCAGCATTTTTAATGATACTGTTTTAACAATATAATAGTCTCTGTTCATGTAAAAATTAAACTAAAAATGAAAAATAATCAGAATTGTATTGCTGTGAAGTTTTGAGTATGTGAAACTTCATGTATCTGGAAGAAGCTAATCCTAGAAGCAAAAGATAATATGTGACATAGAGGTGAGAATATTAAACAGTTGAGTTGAAGGTTTGTTTTGTTTTCTCTAGTAACTAGAGAATGTATGGATTTTTACAGTAGTTCTACCTACAAGACATGGATAGTATGGTTTGGGGCCTTTTTCTTCCTATATGGAATTTTTTTAGTGGAACTCATAGTGTTCTTTCCCTCTTATTAATTATAAGATTTAAATTTGTTTTCAAATTTTATATCAGGAGATGGTTATACAAGCTCTTCAGAAAACTAATAACAGAAGTATCGAAGCTGCAATTGAATTCATTAGTAAAATGAGTTACCAAGATCCTCGGCGGGAACAGATGGTTACAGCGGCTGCCAGACCGATTAATGCCAGCTTGAAACCAGGTGATTTATCAAACTTCTCCCTTACTCTCTTATTTTATAGCATTGTTTTAAAATATAAGTATATCTCAGATCTTTAGAAGTTGTTAAAAGCATCACAATAAGTAAAAGTCTCAGATTAGGATAATAATGTGACAGTGTTACACTGCACCAGGATAAAGGAGAGGATGGCCCAAAGCTCCCTAGGTAATTCTCATAGGCAGCAGTCTGCACTGAGAACTACTTGATTGGTTATCTTGCAACTGAAATACTTCTTTTTAACCACAAATATCATTCAGACTAATTTTTCTTTTTATAAGTAAAACATGTTTATTTTAGAATGTTTAGAGCCCAGGAGTCCCCAAACTGCCAGCGCATGCGGCCCCCTGAGGCCATTTATCCGCCACGACCCCCCCCCACACTTCCAGAAGGGGCACCTCTTTCATTGGTGGTCAGTGAGAGGAGCACTGTATGTGGCGGCCCTCCAGCGGTCTGAGGGACAGTGAAGTGGCCCCCTGTGTAAAAAGTTTGGGGACCCCTGATTTAGACAGTAATGAGCAAAAAGAAGACATTATTAATACTCAGAAGATTTTTGTTTTTCTCAGTCTTTTTTCCTGTGTGAAACATGAGTGGTTTGGTACATGGTTGTTTGTTTCTTTCTTTATTTAGAAAATTAAATTTAACAGGGCGACATTGGTCAACAAGAGTACATAGATTCTGGGCAGACTCCTCCGCATCATCTGAACTGTCGATCATGTTGCATACCCATCACCCAAAGTCAAGTCATCCTCCGTCACTTTATATTTGTCCCTCTTTACACCCTCCCCCACCTCTCCCACCCCCTCTTCTACTTCTCCCTTGGAAACCACTGCACTCTTATCTATGGCCATGTGTTTCAAGTTTGTATCCCACCTATATGTGTGGAATCATACAGTTTTTAGCTTTTTCTGATTTATTTCATTCAGTATAATATCATCATGGTCCATTTATGTTGTTGTAAATGATATTGTGTCATTGTTTCTTATGGCTGAATAGTAGTCCATTGTGTGTGTGTGTGTGTGTGTGATATGTATATTTTAGTTCTTTTGTTTAAGCAGAAAAACGGGTGATACTGTAACCTATTTCATTCACTTAATATAACTTTCCTTATTATTAAATGGAATGATTTTAATAGCTGCATTAAAATAGATTTATCACGTACTTTATTTAACCATGCTCTCACTTTTTAACTTTGTCTTGTTTCCTTCTATTTGCCATTATAGATAGCCTTTCTGTAAATGCCCTTTTGCCTAAGTAGGTATTTGTATATTCCTGGTGATTTTGTTAAATTTTTAAAGACTTGCAAAAACTTAAGGTTTGTTTTAGATTCTGCTGTCAGGAAAGTGTTACCAACCTATATTCTCCTAATCAGTTTAATATGAGAATGCCTATATTTGTAAATCCTAGTTAGTACCGTTTTTGTATATGTAATGGCTATAAAACTACTGTCTTATTTTATTTTTTATTTTTGTATTTTTCTGAAGTGAGAAGTGGAGAGGCAGAGAGACAGACTCCTGCATGCAGCAAACTGGGATCCACCCGGCATGCCCACTAGGGTGTAATGCTCTGCCCATCTGGGGCCCCTGTTCCCTTGCAACCGGAGTCATTCTGGTGCCTGAGGTGGAGGCCATGGAGCCACCATCCTCAGCACCTGGGCCAACTTTGCTCCAGTGGAGCCTTGGCTGCAGGAGAGGAAGAGAGCGACAGAGAGAAAGGAGAAGGGAAAGGGTGGAGAAGCAGATGGGCACTTCTCCTGTGTACCCTGTCTGGGAATCGAACCCAGAACTTCCACACACCAGGCTGACGCTCTACCACTGAGCCAGCCGGCCAGGGCAATACTGTCTTATTTTAGATTCACATTTCTTTGATCATTGGTGAAGTTGAACATTTGTTTATAGGTTATTTTTAAATTGGCATTTTAATTCTTTGTTAATCTTCTGTTTGTCCTTTTTTTATTATTATAAGAGGCCTTATTCCTTTTTACCTTTCATTAAAGTTTTATTCATCAACTACTGTTTCAGGCAATTTGCTGGGCATTGGCTATACAGTTTTTGACCTTTTGTGAAACTGACATTCTAGAAAGGAAGATAAAATACTCAGATAAATACATGTAGCTTGTGTGAACGAAGAAGGGAGAGTTACATGATACTATGAATTCATATAATAGAGGGATTTTTTGACTTAGAGAGATGAGAGAAAATCTTCCTGTGAGACTAATAGTAGAGCTGATACCTGAAGAAAGACCAGGGAATGGGTTTAGTGAGGAAGAGTGTCCTTACTCATTGCCTGTTTGGCAAGTGCTGAGGTACTGAAAGTGGCTAGAGCACTGCAAACAGAAGTAGGAGATAGGACGAGACCTGACCATGCAGGGCGGTCTGTCCTGAGAGGAGCAGGGAGTTCTGGAGACAGTTCAGGCAGGGTGATGACAAGATTAGATTTATATTTTTTAAAAGGTGGCTGTAGGAGATGAAGAACAGCTTAGAGAGAGCAAGGCATGGTATCTGGATGGACTCGATAACAAGATACAGGAGTCCACAGGAAATGAAGGGGATCTGCACTGGAGTGGTGGCAGTGGAGAAGAGTGAATGCATTAAGAGAGATGGGAAGAGCAAAATTAACAAAGACTCGGCGAAGACTACATGTAGGTGATGAGACTGGAGAGGGATGCCTCTTAGGCTTGGTGTAAAAAATAGAGGGATGGTGATACACCACATTATGGAAGAATACTGAAAGAACAGGTTTTGGTGTAGAAAGATCATAAGTCTAGTTGTTGACTTAAACTTGAGTGTGGCTCATTGAGTTGTCCAAGTGAAGATATCAAATAGGAAGCCAGCTAGTTATATATAGTTCTTTTTTTTTTTTTTATTACAGAGGCAGAGATAGACAGGGACATACAGACAGGAATGGAGAGAGATGAGAAGCATCAATCATCAGTTTCTCGTTGCGCGTTGCGACTTCTTAGTTGTTCATTGATTGCTTTCTCACATGTGCCTTGACCGCGGGCCTTTAGCAGACCGAGTAACCCTGCTGGAGCCAGCGACTTTGGGTCTAAGCTGGTGAGCTCTTTGCCCAAGCCAGATGAGCCCGCACTCAAGCTGGCGACCTCGGGGTCTCGAACCTGGGTCCTTCCACATCCCAGTCCGACGCTCTATCCACTGCGCCACCACCTGGTCAGGCTATATATAGTTCTTATATTAGCCTTGCATATGAAATAGGTACAAGATGGACTAGAACCAAGCATATTGCTTCATAATTGATAGGAAAGGGTAAGTCTGCAAAGAAGACAGAAAATTTAACCAAAAAGGCAGTTAAAACCAGTAGGGTGTCTGGCGTCTTGAAAGCCCGCTGGAGAGAACGTTAGGGGAGGGCTGGAGGGGAAGACAGGTTGGTGTGGGCGAGAACTAGGGAATGCCTGTTCGCTTGAGTGATGGATCCATTAGTTTGCCAGAGCTGTTTCCACAAACACCACAGACTGGGCGGCCTAAATAACAGTTGTTCTCACAGTTCTGGAGGCCAGGAGTCTGAGATCAAGAAGACAGCAGATTTGGTTTCTCTCTCCATGGCTTGCAGATGACCACCTTCTCGCTGGGTCCTCACACAGTCAGCCCTCTGCGTGCACATGTGTCTGGTGCCTTCCTTTGTGTCCACATTCCCTCCTCTTATAAGGACCTGAGTCATATTTGCTTAAGTCTTACCCGATGACCTTATTTAACCTTAATTAACCTGTTTAACGGCCCTGTCTTCAAATACAGTCACATTCTGAGATACTGGGAGTTAGAACTTCCTGAATTTTAGGGGGACACAATTCAGCCCTTAACACATGAACTAATTGTTTTTCTTCAGTCACAGGAGCGTAATTCAGATTGGTGTGAGTTGAATAAATGGATGTATTTAAGAAATCAAGTATAGACAGTTCCTTGAGAAGTTTTTCTGTGACGATAGCGTGAAGATCTTAGCAAAAGCAGTGTTATCTGTGATGAGGGTCCTTTTATTTTAGTTAATTTTCATTGTATGAGTAATTTTATAAATTAGAGGGTCTTTTTATTTTTGTTAATTTTTATTGTATTAGTAATTTTATAAATTAGAGGGTCTTTTTATTTTTGTTAATTTTTATTTTATTAGTAATTTTATAAATTAGTAATTTTATAAAATACAATAATGGTGAATTAATAGGAAAATTAGTATTTTAAATGACGCACCAAATATAAGTCCAAATATTTCATTGTCACATTTTAATAGGCATAAAATTATTTTGTCTAATTTCTGTAAGTCTCTAAATTTTTATTCACCTTCCATACTTATCTCCAATGGGCCAGTTATCAGTTTGTGGACCAGCACCAAATAACACTCAAAGGAAGTAGTCTATACAGGGAGTGAAGGGAGAGCCTTATTTTTTTTTTAACAGAAGAGAAGGCAAATTTAAAAGATGAATTACAAGACTCCAGTTAAGTAAGAATGAAATTAAATAGTCAAGAGAGAAGGATTAAGTAAGGTTCTTGAGAAGCTAGGAGAAGAAAGGATTCAAAGCACAGGATGAGAGATTATTATATTAGCTTATACAGGAAGGGAAACAATCATTTTGTTCTAACAGGGGAAATGGTTCTGGGTTATGTAGGAAGATACGGGAATTCCTTTCTGATGCTTTCAGTTGTCTCTGAAGTAGGAAATCAGGTCATCTGCTAAGAGTGAGGGTGAAGAATGGGCAGGCAATCTGAGGAGACTGGCAATAGTCTTAGTGGAGACCGAAGAAAACAGTAGGATTTCCTGGTAGTTCTGAAGCCATTTATTTGATGATGTGGATCATGAATTATGATGGAATCAATCTGCTCCTTACATCACCTTCTCTAGCAGGAATCATCCATAACTGGGGTTTTCATAAACCAGTACAAAAGAAGATAGATAAAGGGAGTTCAGAATATTGTTGAACAGCTAATTTAAATCCTTAATCAGCATCTTCTTTCTCTGCATTTAGTGACTTCTCATTCCTTGCAAACCCCTCTCCATGGCTTCATTATTCTCAGACTTCATCTAGTACCATTATTCTCCTCACTTACTGCTCTCCAGACATACTGTCTTTTTTTGTTCTGGGAAAATACCAAGCTCCCATCTCAGGACTTTTGCTCATATGTCATGTCCTTGAAGCTTTTTATGACCACTGGCTCATCCCTTTCTATCCACCTGTTACTCTCTGTCATTGACACTGTTTTTATTTCCCTCATATGGCATTATCATGCCTGGATGTTATCTTATTTATTTACTTGTTAATTGTCTTCTCCCTTTAAGAATGTAGGTTCCATGGAGCCAGGGTTATTATCTTTTTTGAAAAAAAATATTTTTATTGAATTTATTGGAGTGACATTGGTTAACAAAATTATACGGGTTTCAGACTAAATCGGGCGCATTCAGGGTAGTATGGTAGCAGACAAAATTATACATGTTTCAGATGTACAATTCTATAATACATTATATATAGATTACATTGTGTGTTCATCGTCCCAAGTCAGGTTTCCCTCCTTCACTATCTACCCCCTCTCACCCCTCCTCCACCTCTCCCCTCATCCTTTCAGGGATATAATCCTGTTCTCCAGTGCACTTGGATAGCTTAGGACAGTGTGTGGCATATAAGTACTCAAAAAATGTTTGATGAATACGTAGAAATGAGGAGAGGAGAAAGGAAATACAGGGAGGGAAGGAGGGATGTACCATGGATTTAAATTGTTTAAAGTGTGCAATAAAGAAGAATGAGGATTAATGATGAGGTTAAAGAACATTTGCAGTAGGAGTAGTTGAACACGAGAAAGAGGAATTGTCTAAGGTATAAGCCAGTTATTTTGAAAAAGAAGCAGACATGATGGTCTCAGAATTAGAAATGTGATCCTGGGAGTGATATTTGAGGTGGAATGGAGAAACTGGGAGGTGAGGGTTATGGATGGTTTGTCCTTTAGATGTTGAAATTACAGAATGTTGGAAAGGCTTAGGGGAGATCAAAATTATGGGTGATTGAGGGCAAACAAGGAAGAGTTCATTAAATAAGAGAAATGAACATGGCCTCCCAGATAGCATGAGTTTCCTATAAGAGCTGGCTTTTTAAAAAGAGCATGAAGGACTGACCAGGCGGTGGTGCAGTGGATAGAGGGTCGGACTGGGATGCAAAGGACCCAGGTTCGAGACCCCGAGGTCACCAGCTTGAGCATGGGCTCATCTGGTTTGAGCAAAAGCTCACCAGCTTGGACCCAAGGTCACTGGCTCGAGCAAGGGGTTACTCGGTCTGCTGTAGCCCCACGGTCAAGGCACATATGAGAAAGCAATCAGTGAACAACTAAGGTGTCGCAACAAAAAACTGATGATTGATGTTTCTCACCTCTCTCCATTCCTGTCTATCTGTCCCTGTCTATCCCTCTCTCTGACTCTTTCTCTGTCCCTGTAAAATAAAATAAAATAAAATAAAATAAAATAAAATAAAATAAAATAAAATAAAAAGAGCATGAAGGAAAGCAATGATCTGAAAATATAAATAGCAAAGAGGTAGAATCCCACATTTTAGCGGATTTATTTTTAAAGATAATTGCAAAGGGCTGAAAGGAAAGTAGCATCAGCAGAAGGTAACCAGCTCTAGCTATAAGGAGGTGGTGGGAAAGCTTGGAAGAGGTTAGTGATATAGGAGCATTTTCTGGTTAAATTGCAGAGCATGTCTAGAGGGCAATTGTGGCAGCATTTGAGAGATGGGATAACAGCTTTATGGAAGGTACAGAACAGGCATGGCAATCTACTCTAGGGTTTTAGTGTCTTTTTTTTTGTCTTTTTTAAAGAGGGCCAAGAAGAGAGAGAGGGTGAGAAGCATCAACTCAGTTGTTTTCATTGTAGTTGTGCATTACTTGCTTCTGAGAGAGTGAGAAGCATCAACTTGTGTTTGCTTTCACCTTGAGTGTCCAGTATGTGCTTTAACTGGGGCCGTTACCAGTGTCCCCTTACTCAAGCCAGCGACCGTTGGGCTCAAAATCATGACCATTGGGATCGTGTGGACAACCCACCACCCAAGCCAGGACCTTCAGGTTTCAGACTGGCAACCTCAGCATTCTGGTTGTGTGTTCTCCCAGAATGATAACTTTTCAAAATTGTGTATATTCGTTTTTTGTTTGTTTTATTTTGATGGTACTGTTTTATGTGTTTAGGTCTGTTGGTATTTTACTGTATGTTCTCTACATTTGTCATGCTTGGGAAGACCTACAGAGGTACCCCAATATATTGAATGATCGCTTGCTTTTTCTTAGTATTTGTATGGCTTCTTCTTTAACATTTAAATGTTTCATTTTTCTGGAATGTATTAATATATATTACTGTTTTTTATACAAATGTATTTTATATATATAATGTATTGCATATCTTTTTCCAGATGTCTAGATTATTTTAAGTACTTTTCTCTTGTATTATATATTTTCTTGCCTATTTCATTTATTTGGGAATTCCATTAAAGAGTCTGTAAGCCTGACCTGTGGTGGCGCAGTGGATAAAGCGTCGACCTGGAAATGCTGAGGTCGCCGGTTCGAAACCCTGGTCAAGGCACATATGGGAGTTGATGCTTCCAGCTCCTCCCCCCTCCTCTCTCTCTCTCTGTCTCTCCTCTCTCTCCCTCTCTGTCTCTCTCTCTCCTCTCTAAAAATGAATAAATAAAATTAAAAAAAAAATTTTTTTAAAAAATAAAGTCTGTAAAATCGATACTTTAATTAGTGTTCAGCTGATTATGCCTTGCTGTCCTTTTTGTTTTAAAAACCATATTTAAATGTATTTAAAATTCTTGTATTTATCAAAATTACAAGTGGACACGTTTGGCTCACTAATGCCACTTCTAATAATTTATCTACTTAATATATGTATGAAATGAAATATGTACAGATTTCTTCATTGCTTTTTTCTGTAAAGCGAAAGACTAGAAACAATCCTACCATTCATCAGTAGGGGAAGTGATTAAATTAATTTGAGCATGTCCGTACAGTGAAAAATGTGATAGCATTTTTTTAAAGTGAGGAAACTGATGCAGAATCTTCAATTTTTTTAATGAAAAGAGCAAGGCACAACAGTATACATACATATATATACTACTTATTTGTGTACCCCTAAAACATTTTACTGATGAGATTGGATGCCTTAAAGGAAGGTAACTGGTTGGCCAAGGGAAAGAGGTGGGTATTCTTTTGTACCTTTTGAATTTTGAGTTATGAGACTATTACTAAGTCAAAAATAAGTAAAATTTAAAAAGGTAAAATGATGAGCCCTGGCTGGGTAGCTCAGTTGGTTCGGGTGTCATCTGATACTCCAAGGATGCAGGTCTAATCCTCGGTCAGGGCACGTACAGGAATCGACCAGTGAATGCATAAATAAGTGGAACAACAGATTGGTGTTTCTCACTCCATCTTTCTCAAATCAATAAATATTTTTTTCATTAAAAAATGAAAGGTAAAATAAAACCACTGAAATTTGATTTTTAGAATTCTTGAAGGAGAATTATCGTTCAGAAGTGTCATAATTCCAAGTTAAAATTTTCAAAAATAAAGTTAAAATGGTTTGTTTTTTTTTGTTCTCTGTTTTCCGATCATAGGAAATGTGCAGCAGTCAGTTCACCGCAGACAAAGCTGGAAAGGCTCGAAGGAATCCTTGGTTCCTCAGAGACATGGCCCTCCACTAGGCGATGGTGCCACCTACCGTTCTGAAAGCCCCAGTTCGCAGGCAGACGTAGGAAAACCTTTGTCAGGCTCCGGTATACCAGCATTTGCTCAAGCTCACCCTAGCAACGGACAGAGAGTGAACCCCCCCCCACCTCCTCAAGTAAGGAGTGTCACTCCTCCACCACCTCCCAGAGGTCAGACTCCTCCTCCAAGAGGTACAACTCCACCACCCCCTTCGTGGGAACCCAGCTCCCAAACAAAGCGCTATTCTGGGAATATGGACTATGTCATCTCCCGGATCTCTCCTGTCCCACCTGGAGCCTGGCAGGAGGGCTATCCTCCACCACCTTTGAACACATCCCCAATGAATCCCCCTAATCAGGGACAGAGAGGCATTAGTTCTGTTCCTGTTGGAAGACAACCCATCATCATGCAGAGTTCTAACAAATTTAACTTCCAACCAGGGAGACCTGGGATTCAGAATGGTAGTGGTCAGACTGATTTTATGATGCACCAAAATGTCCCTGCTGGTGCTGTGAATCGGCAGCCACCCCCTCCGTACCCTCTGAGCCCAGCTAATGGACAGAGCCCCTCTGCTTTACAGACAGGGGGACCTGCTGCTTCTTCGTCATATGCAAATGGGAATCTTCCTCAGTCTATGATGGTGCCAAATAGAAACAGCCATAATATGGATCTTTATAACATTAGTGTGCCTGGACTGCAGACCACTTGGCCTCAGTCGTCTTCAGCTCCAGCCCAGTCGTCCCCAAGCACTGGGCATGAAATCCCTACATGGCAGCCTAACATACCAGTCAGGTCAAATTCTTTTAATAACCCGTTAGGAAATAGAACAAGTCATTCCACTAATTCCCAGCCTTCAGCTACAACTGTCACTGCTATTACACCAGCTCCGATCCAGCAACCTGTGAAAAGCATACGTGTATTGAAACCAGAGCTGCAGACTGCTTTAGCACCTACTCACCCTTCTTGGATACCACAGCCAATTCAAACTGTTCCGCCCGGTCCTTTCTCTGAGAGTACCACTTCAAATGTGACCGTTATGCTGCCTGTTGCTGAAGCTCCAAACTATCAAGGTCCACCCCCGCCTTATCCAAAGCATCTGCTGCACCAAAACCCATCTGTTCCTCCGTATGAATCAGTCAGTAAATCCAACAAGGAGGATCAGCTGAACTTGCTGAAGGAAGATGAGGTTGAAAAAAGTTATGAAAATGTTGATAGTGGGGATAAAGAAAAGAAACAGATCACAACTTCACCTATCACCGTTAGGAAAAACAAGAAAGATGAAGAGCGAAGGGAATCTCGTATTCAAAGTTACTCTCCTCAGGCATTTAAATTCTTTATGGAGCAACATGTAGAAAATGTCCTCAAATCTCATCAGCAACGTCTAAATCGTAAAAAACAATTAGAGAATGAAATGATGCGGGTAAAACCTTTTAAAATGTCCATTTTTATACTTGATCATCTGTGTGCTTGGTGTTTATTTTAAAATATTGTGGTCCAGTATTTTTCTTTCTTTTTGTAGCTAAATATATTATCAATTACTTAAAAGTCAGTAAACATTATTTTATCGCATTTTATTTTAATATTTTAAGATTTACTCAGAATTTCCTGTAATAAAGTTCTTCTAATTAAGAAAAATATAATTTACAGTTGAGCTGTACATAATCCCTTTATGTGGAAATTGGAACAGGGTTATTTTTTAGGTTTTACATGTTACAACATTTTTAAATGAGCTAGATTATCTGGGTCTCCTCTTAAAACATTTATATTTACTTAGTAGTTTTGAACTTGTGAGTTTGTCAGGTTGGTCTTATTTCAAAGTGTCAAAGACATCTTCCTTCAGTTATTTACCCATGTAGTTTCATTTTTATAATGTACTAGAAAAGTGCTGAAATTATTAAATCAAAGTCCACTAAAACAGAGATCAGAATAAGTTTGATCTCTGTTGTGATTTCATATAGGTCTCTTCACTAGATAGTGTGCTGGTACTCTTATCATTATTATTTTTATAACATTTTTATAGTTTAGAAGTTTGACTCCTAATCTTAAATCTGTTGCTCAAATTCCAAGAGGCTTAAATTTGTAATGATATTTCCTCTCCCAACTTACAAAAGCTGTTCTTTTAAAATTATTTCTCTAAATCTGATATCACAATATTGTTATTCCTGCTATAAAGTGAATTTTGTTAGATAAATATCATGATAATCTGTATGACCTTATCCATATTTTAGCTCTTAGGATTTCTTACTAAAGTCTGTCTGTATGTATTTTCTTAGTTTATTTTTCCTTTTTCCTCTTCACTTTCACTAATAGCTGATTTAAACTTTTATGGTGTTGGAAGCTTTGCTGACTTCTGTAGCCTCCATTACTGTGTAGGCAAGTAAGATTTTAAGAGAAACAGTTCTACCCTAAGTCTGGCATGCCACCCTTCTCAAAAGATTTTGTATGCAAGTGCGCATCCTAACAGAAGCATGAGGTTGCTATATATTAACTAGTCTTGCATTTCTAGAATTGAATTTTACTTTTCAAATTAAATTCCTATTGTATTTAAACCCTTAAATTAGTTACTAGGCAGCTAAAAATAAACTGTTCCTTCCATCTAAATCCAGGAATTTCGTATCTACTTAGAATTTGGTTTTAGTTTTTATCTGTGTTTTGGTATCTTCCTAAGTCATATCAACTATTCTTTGAAATGTTCCAAGATACCTAAAAGATACCATGTAAACACACAAGTTGTCCCTTTTAAATAAGGTAGGAAAAACTGCATTTTGTGTTAATGATGGCTGCAAGTCCTACACTTATTCTAATGCCTTGAGAAAAATAAAAGGAAAGACTATTAATGAGTCTTTAGTTTAGAGAAGATAGTCTTCTGTTCTTAATATATCAGTTTTTTAGAATAAATGAACTTGGAATGAAAGAATTTCTTTTCATAAAGGCTAAAATGGGAGGAAGAATATTTGAAACGAGGTATTTTACAAAGCAGCATATAATGAAGGCAATCTAATTATGTAATTTGGGATGAACGTGCATGGAGGGATGGATGAGGGTGCATGTTAACAGATGTTTGGTTATTGCACACTGGGAACGTTTTTTGAGTGCATTAGAGAGGAGTAGAAAGCTGATGGTTGGTATCATCTTCTCCTTACTCTTCACAGCAGAATCTGCATATATACTCACCTTGTATATCCTATTAACTATCTCTTAAGCTGCACTTTTGATGATTTTCTCTGAAATATATACTTTAGATTTCTAACATGCTTTATTAAAAGTGATTATGCATTTAACCTTTAAATAAATGCCTGATTTTTTTTCCAAGCTATTTCTTAATATTCTGTATAGAAGATAATTTCTCATATAATATTTACCTTATTTGCCTAGGTTGGATTATCTCAAGATGCCCAGGATCAAATGAGAAAGATGCTTTGCCAAAAAGAATCTAATTACATCCGTCTTAAAAGGGCTAAAATGGACAAGTCTATGTTTGTGAAGATAAAGACACTAGGAATAGGAGCCTTTGGTGAAGTCTGTCTAGCAAGAAAAGTAGATACTAAGGCATTGTATGCAACAAAAACTCTTCGAAAGAAAGATGTTCTGCTTCGAAATCAGGTTGCTCATGTTAAAGCTGAGAGAGATATCCTGGCCGAAGCTGACAATGAATGGGTAGTTCGTCTATATTATTCATTCCAAGATAAGGACAATTTATACTTTGTAATGGACTACATTCCTGGGGGTGACATGATGAGCCTACTAATTAGAATGGGCATCTTTCCAGAAAATCTGGCACGATTCTACATAGCAGAACTTACCTGTGCAGTTGAAAGTGTTCATAAAATGGGTTTTATTCATAGAGATATTAAACCTGATAACATTTTGATTGATCGTGATGGTCATATTAAATTGACTGACTTCGGCCTCTGCACTGGCTTCAGATGGACACATGATTCTAAGTACTATCAGAGTGGTGAGTAAAATCAAAATATTTACACATGTTAATATGATTTATTAATGCAATAAAATAATAAGATGGTATTATCACTGGATGGGACCCAGAAGTCCTGGGTCATATCTTCACTGTTGGATAAGCATGGGTGAATCCTTCAGACATTTTAGATGTAAAAAATGAGTGTGTTAGGGTCAATTATCTCTAAATACAATTCACATTTTTGAGGTAACCACTATGTTTTGTTATGTTGAACTGTGACAGATACCATTTTAAAAATAATTGAAACCCCATTCCCACCATTTAGCTTAAAAACTAGATTATCAGTACATTTGAAACTCTTAATCACTTCCCCATCTTCTGTAGAAGTAACCATTATATTAAAACTTTGTAATTCTTTTCTCTGTATTTTCACCACATATTTATGTAACCCTAAACAATATATTATTTCATTTTGTTTACTCTAAAAGCTTTATTTAAATGTAATCATTCTATATGTATTCTTTTATGTTGACTTCTATGTTTGAGGTTCCTCTGTGTTAATTGTATATAACATTTATTTTCACTGTTATTTAGGATTCCATTGTAGGACTACTACACAACTTATTTAAACCTTCAGCATTATGCACATGGTTCTTTTAAATCCTCACATCATTATAAGGCAGGATAAAGAAATGAAGGCTTAGTTAGATGAAGTAACTTGCCCAAGGTCAGACAGAAAATAAGTGTAAGGGCTAGGCTTTGAACCCAGATTTGTCTGATTACAGGGCCCATGTTATTTCTACTACACCACAGTGCCTACCAAGATCCCTTCAAGCTCTAATGGAAGTGTAAGTCAATCTGACATTTGTTGAATACTTACTATGACTAGGTACTTTACATATATTTTAATTTAATGCTTACAGCAATCCTCTGAGGTAAGTAGTGTTAGCCTTCTGTACTTCTGTGAACACGAGTAGATTGACAATAAACGGATAAAACTGAGACACCCGAACCTACTTTAATGTTCAGCTTAATGTTAATGTAATGTAATACCTACAGATTCACTTGAATTACTTGGGATTCTTTTTAATTTATTGTGTTTACATAGATTCTAGTGTCCCCCCAAATGCATCCCCCTCCCCCGTATTCCCCTCAACAATCCCTTGCTCCTCCCCCAAAAGTTCCCTCCCCCTTCCCTTAAGGTTTAATTCCGTTCCTCAGTTCACACTGTTCCTTGGATTCCTCAAATGAGTGAGGTCATATATTTTTCTTTCTCTGCCTGGCTTATTTCACTTAACATAATAGTTTCCAGGTCCATCCATGTTGTTGCAAAAGTTAATATATCCTTTTTCATGGCCCCATAGTATTCCATTGTGAATATGTACCACAGCTTTTTAATCCACTGGTCCACTGACGGACACTTGGGCTGTTTCCAGATCTTTGCTATTGTGAACAATGCTGCCATAAACATGGGGGTGCATTTCTTTTTTTGAATCAGTGATATGGTGTTCCTGGGATATATTCCTAAAAGTGGGAGAGCTGGGTCTAAAGGCAGTTCCATTTTTAATTTTTTGAGGAATCGCCATACTGTTTTCCACAGTGGCTGCACCAGTCTGCATTCCCACCAGCAGTGCAGGAGGGTTCCCCCTTCTCCACATCCTCGCCAGCACTTATTCTGTGTGTTGTTTTGTTGATTAGCGCCATTCTGACCGGTGTGAGGTGGTATCTCGTGGTTTTAATTTGCATTTCTCGAATGATTAGTGATGTTGAACATTTTTTCATCTATTGACCATCTGTATGTCTTCTTTGGAGAGGTGTCTATTGATTTCTTTTTTTGATTGGATTGTTTGTCTTCCTGGTGTTAAGTTTTACAAGTTCTTTATAAATTTTGGTTATTAACCCTTTATCAGACATATTGTCGAATGTGTTCTCCCGTTGTGTGGTTTGTCTTCTTATTCTGTTCATATTGTCTTTAGCTGTACAAAAGCCTTTTATTTTGATATAGTCCCATTTGTTTATTCTGTCTTTTATTTCACTTGCCTATGGAGATAAATATATTGCTGCGAGAGATGTCGGTGAGCTTACTGCCTATGTTTTCTTCTAAGATGCTTATGGTTTCACAACTTACATTTAAGTCTTTTATCCATTTTTAGTTTATATTTTTGAATGGTGTAAGTTGGTGGTCTAGTTTCATTTTTTTTGCAGGTAGCTGTCCAATTTTCCCAACACCATTTGTTAAAGAGACTGTCTTTACTCTACTGTATGCTCTTACCTCCTTTGTCAAATATCAGTTGTCCATAAAGGTGTGGGTTTATTTCTGGGTTCTCTGTTCTGTTCCATTGATCTATATGCCTGTTCTTATGCCAGTACCAAGCTGTTTTGCGTACAGTGGCCTTGTAGTATAACTTGATATCAGGAAGTGTGATACCTCCCACTTTATTCTTCTTTTTCAAGATTGCTGAGGCTATTTGTGTTCTTTGATTTTATATAAATTTTTGGAATATGTGTTCTGTATCTTTGAAGTATGCCATTAGTATTTTAATAGTTATTGCATTGAATTTATAAATTCCTTTGGGTAATAAAAATTTATTTATTTTTTGTACTTTTCTGAAGCTGGAAACCGGGAGGCAGTCAGACTCCCGCATGCGCCCAACCGGGATTCACCTGGCACGCCCACCAGGGAGTGATGCTCTGCCCATCCGGGGCGTTGTTCTGTTGCGACCAGAGCCACTCTAGCGCCTCGGGGAGAGGCCAAGGAGCCATCCCCTGCTCCCGGGTCATCTTTTGCTCCAATGGAGCCTTGGCTGCGGGAGGGGAAGAGAGAGACAAAGAGGAAGGAGAGGGGGAGCGATGGAGAGGCAAATGGGCGCCTCTCCTGTGTGCCCTGGCTGGGAATCGAACCCAGGACTTCCGCACGCCAGGCCGACGCTCTACCATTAGCCAACCAGCCAGGGCCTATAGACATTTTAATGATGTTTATTCTTCCTATCCATAACACAATATATGCTTCCACTTGTTTGTCTCTTCCTTGATTCCTTTTATCAAGGTTTTATAATTTTCCGGGTACAAGGCTTTAATCTCCTTGGTTAAATTTACTTCTAAGTATTTTATTATTTTTTTTGCAATAGTGAAGGGGATTGTTTCTTTAATTTCTCTTTCTGACTGTTCATTGTTGGTGTATAAAAATGCCTCTGATTTCTGTGTATTAATTTTATACCCTGCCACCTTGCCAAATTAATTTATCAGGTCCAGTAGTTTTTTACTGAGACTTTTGGGTTTTCTATATACAGTATCATACCATCTGCAAATAATGGTAGTTTTACTAATTCCTTTCCAATTTGGATGCCTTTTATTTCTTCTTCTTGTCTGATTGCTGTAGCTAGAACTTCTAGTACTATGTTGAATAAGAGTGGATGGCCGGACCTGTGGTGGTGCAGTGGATAAAGTGTCAACCTGGAAACGCTGAGGTTGCTGGTTCAAAAAAACCCTGGGCTTGCCTGGTCAAGGCACATATGGGAGTTGATGCTTCCTGCTCCCCCCCCCCATAATGAATAAATAAAATCTTTAATAAAAAAAAAAAGAGTGGTGAAAAGAAGCACCCCTGCCTTGTTTCTGATCTTAAGGGGATTGCTTTTCATTTTTGCCCATTAATTATGATGTTGGCTGCGGGTTTCTCATAAATGGCCTTTATCACGTTGAGGTATGTTCCCTGTATTTCTACTTTGCTGAGAATTTTGATCATAAATGGGTGCTGGATTTTATCAAATGCTTTTTTTTTTTTAATTATTTTTATTTATTCATTTTTTAGAGGGGGGAGAGAGAGAGAAGGGGGGGAGGAGCAGGAAGCTTCAACTCCCATATGTGCCTTGACCAGGCAAGCCCAGGGTTTTGAACCAGCAACCTCAGCATTCCAGATCAATGCTTTTGCTTTTTCTGCATCTATTGACATTATCATGTGGTTTTTCTCCTTCCTTTTGTTTATGTGATGAATCACATTGATTGATTTACAAATATTGTACCATCCTTGCCTCCCCAGAATAAATCCCACGTGATCATGGTGTATGATGTTTTTCATGTATTGTTGGATCTGGTTTGCTAATATTTTGTTGAGGATTTTAGCATCCAAATTCATCAGAGATATTGGCCTATAATTTTCTTTCTTTGTGTTGTCTTTGCCTGCTTTTGGAATCAGAATTATGCTCGCCTCATAAAAGGAGCTTGGAAGTCTTCCTTCCTCTTGAATTTTTTGAAATAGCTTGAGAAGGATAAGAGTTAGTTCTTTGAATATTGGGTAGAATTCTTCAGTGAAGCCATCTGGCACAGGAATTTCATTTGATTGAGTTTTTTTTATAGCTGTTTCAATGTCATTTGTTCTAATCGGTCTGTTTAGGTTTTCTGAATCATCCAGATTGATTTTTGAAAGATTATGTTTCAAGAAATTTGGCCATTTCACCTTGGTTGTTTAATTTTTGGGCATACAATTCTTCATAGTATTTTCTTACAATATTTTGTATTTCTGTTGTGTCAGTTCTTTCTCCACTCTCATTTCTAATTTTATTTATTTGAGTCTCCTCTCTTTTTTTCTTGGTGAGTCTGGTTAAAGGTTCATCAATTTTGTTTATCCTTTCAAAGAACCAGCTCTTGGTTTGATTGATTCTCTGTATTGTTTCTTTAGCCTCTATGTCATTTATTTCTGCTCTGATCTTTATTATTTCTTTCCTTCTACTACCTCTGGGCTTTACTTGCTGTTCTTTTTCTAGTTCTTTTAGATGCAGGGTTAGGTTGTTTATTTGAGCTTTTTCTAGCTTCTTAAGGTATGTCTGTAGTGCTATGAACTTTTCTGTCATTACTGCTTTTGCTGTGTCTCATATAAATTTTGAGTTGTTGTATGCTCTTTATCATTTGCTTCCAGGAATTATTTTTCTTCTTTTATCTCATTATTAACCCATTAGTTAGTTAATAACATGCTATTAGTTTCCATGTGTTTGAGTATTTTTCAGTTTTTCTGTTGTGGTTGATTTCTAGTTTCATGGCAGTGTGATCAGAGAAAATGCTTTACATGATTTCAATCTTCTTAAATTTGTTGAGACCGCTTTTGTGCCCTAACATGTGGTCTATCTTAGAGAATGTACCATGTGCACTAGAAGAGAATGTATATTCTGCTGTTTTGGGAGAAAGGTTCTGAAGATATATATTAAATCCAGTTGATCTAGTGTGTCCTTCAAGTCTGCTGTTTCTTTGTTGATTTTCTTTCTTGAGGATCTATCTAGTAATGTTAGTGAGGTATTAAAATCCCCTACTATTATAATATTGCTGTTGATCTTGCTCTTTATCTCCATCAAATTCTGCTTTATATATTTAGGTGCTCAAATATTAGGTGCGTAGATATTTATAATGGTTATATCTTCCTGTTGGATTGCTCCCTTTATCATTATGTTGTGACCTTTATCTCTTACTATAGCCTTTGTTTTAAAGTCCATTTTGTCTGATATAAGTATTGCTACCCCAGCTTTTTTTCATTTCTATTTTCTGAAATATTTTTTTCCATCCTTTTACCTTCAGTCTATGTGTATCTTTTGTTTTGAGGTGTATCTCTTGTAGACAGCATATGTATGGGTTCTGTTTTCTTATCCACACAGCTACCCTGTCTTTTGATTGGATCATTTAATCCATTTACATTTAAGATTATTATTGATATGTAGTTGTTTATTGCCATTTTATTCTTTACAGCTATATTCCTCTTTTACTATATTCTTTTTTCCTTTGTTCTGTTTACAACAGGCCCCTTAATATTTCTTGTAGCATTGGTTCAGTTGTTATGAATTCCTTGAGATTCTTTTTGTCTGGGAAGCTTTTTATTTCTCCTTCGATTTCAAATGATAGCCTTGCTGGATAAAGTAGTCTTCATTGTAGGCTGTTTGAATTACTTTAAATATTTCTTGCCATGCCCTTCTGGCCTCAAGTGTTTCTGTTTCGAAGTTGGATGTCATCCTTTTGGGGGTTCCTTTGTAGGTGGTAGTCTTTTTTTCTCTAGCAGCTTTTAATATTTTCTCTTATCTCTTAGCTTTGGTATTTTAATTATGATATGTCTTGGTATAGATTTCTTTGGGTTTCTCTTTAATGGAACTCTCTGTGCTGCTTGAACTTGTGTGACTTTTTTCCTGCATCATTTTAGGGAAGTTTTCAGCTATGATTTGATTGAACAAGGTCTCTATCCCTTCAGGCACACCTGTGATACATATGTTGTTTCTTTTTAGATTGTCACAGAGCTCTTTTAGAGTTTCCTCAGATTTTTTTAGCCTCTTTTCTTTTTGCTACTCTGCCTCTGTGTTTTCATTTATCTTCTAAATCACTGATTTGATCTTCTGCTTCATCCAGCCTGCTTTTAATTGCTTCTAGTGTAGTGTTCGTTTCTAATATTGTATTTGTCGTTTCTGACTGGTTCTTCTTTATTATTTCAGTGTCCTTTGTGATGCTTATTTCTTTATGTGCTCATTGTGTGCATTGTTCTAAGATCTTTCAGCATTCTAATCATTTTAAATTCTGCATTCTGTCGTTTGCTTATTTCCATTTCAGTTCATTTTCTGGGTGTTTTTCTTGTTGATTCATTTGGATTTAACTTCTCTGTCTTCCCATTTTGTCTGTGTTGCCCTGGACTACCGTGGCCCGGGCCTGGCACAGATCAGTGGGGTTCACTGCCAATGACTGGTTCTTATTCACCTTTGGGAGCTACCCGTAATCCAGGTCTTGTGGCTGCCTCTGCTGGATCCAGGTACCCGTTGTAAATATCAGCTACACTCCTAGGCTTGCTTTTATCTACTCTTGGCTTGGGAGACATTCCTTTAAAAGTTCAAGTTCCCCTAAAATCCGTCTTCTGTTGCCTCTTATTGCTGGCAACAGAATTCACTGATTAGGGCTCAGTACTGTAATTCACTGATTAGGTATGGTATTCGATGTGGCTTACTCCTTAGCCTCAGGTGTCATTCTGTCCAGACATTTTATTATCTTTTTTTTGTTGTTCTTTTTCAGCACTCAGTTGGGTGTAGTCATAGGGTCCATTGGGCGTGGCCCATGCGCTCCTGTTCTGTGTTCTGCCTGGCCACCTCCGCTGTTGCCTGGGGCTTTTGGGCTCAGGTGTTGCTGGCACCAGCCTGCCTTCACCACAGCTCTAATAGGGCTCGCACGTGCCCGCGGGCCCATTTGGACTGCTTCCGTGGCTACCCCAGCCTGCATTGCCTCTGAGAGCTGGTGTGTGCCACGGGCACTTTTGCTCATGGGCTTGGACATCTGCCCCTGCTTCTACCCCCGTTCAGAACATCGGACCACTGCTGGGGCTGTCTTGGTAATCTCAGACCTCAGCAGCCACCTGGTACGTCTGCTCGGATCACTATCAAGGATGCCCCTGCTTTCAGTGCTGCTGAGGGCACGGCACTCTGAGTGGGTGTGCCCGCTGGCTGGATCCCCAGAGCAGCCCGTGGGACTAATGCTCTTGCTGGAGAGCTGGCTCCCTCCCGTGCATTCCCCCTCTGCTGAGGCTCAGGCCTCCGTGCCCCCCCCCCCCTCCACTGACAGCACGCCGTCCTCCAGGTTTGCCGTCCCCAGCGACTTCCGCCCTCATTGATGGGCTCTCGCACTCCTGTTCATTCCTCCTCCATTGACACTTGGGTTTCTGTCCCTGCTGGGATCACAGCCAAGGGCGCGCCCTTTCCACCCAATCCCCTTGCAGGTTTGCACACCGCCTCGACTTCTACCCTCGCTGACGGACTCTCGCACTCCCGTGCGTTCACGTTCACCCTCCGCTGACGCTTGGTCCTCCGCCCCCTCCCCCCCATCACCACAGAGGGTGTGCCACCTTGACTTCCGCCCTCACTGACAGGCTTGCATGCTCCCCAGTGGTCCCTCTTTGCTGATGCTCGGACCTCCGCCACCACTGAGCCCCCACCCCGCCCCTCTCCCGCAGGTTTGTGCAGGGCCTTGACTTCAGCCATTGGCTCCCCCCCTCGGGCAGGTTTGCGCGGCCTCGACTTCCGCTTGGCTGACGGGCTCACGCACTCTCATGCGTTCCCCCTCTGCTGAGGCTCGCACCAACGCCCCTGCCCCCGCTGGGATCATCTGTGAGGGTGCACCTCCCCACCCCCTGCCCCCGCAGGTTTGCATGCCGCCTTGACTTCCGCCATCATTGATGGGCTTGCAAGCTCCCCCGCTGTCCTCTTTGCTGAGCTCGGGTCTCCGCCCCCGCTGGGATCACCGCTGAGCCCACCCCTCCCCCACAGGTTTGTGCACGCCTTGACTTCCGCCCTCGCTGATGGGCTCACGCACTCCCCTGCATTCCCCTTCTACTGACGCTGGGTTCTCTGCCCCGCTGGGATCACTGCCGAGGGCACGCCTCCCCCCCACCCTCCGCCCCGCAGGTTTGCGCACCGCCTTGACTTCCGCCCTCTCTGACGGGCTTGCATGCTCCTGTTTCTCTTCCGCTGAGGTCCTCCGCCCCCTGCTGGGATCACTGCCGAGGGCGCACCCCCCCCCCCCAGGTTTGCGCACCGCCTTGACTTCCGCCCTCGTTGATGGGCTCACCACTCCCCCGTGTTCCTCTTCCGCTCACGCTGGGTCCTCCGCCCCCTGCTGGGATCACTGCCGAAGGCGCAGCCCCCCCCCCCCCCCAGGTTTGCGCACCACCTTGACTTCCGCCCTCGTTGATGGGCTCACCACTCCCCCGTGTTCCTCTTCGGCTCACGCTGGGTCCTCCGCCCCCGCTGGGATCAGTGCCGAGGGCGCCCCCCCCCCCCCCCCCCAGGTTTGCGCACCACCTTGACTTCCGCCCTCGGTGATGGGCTCACCACTCCCCCGTGTTCCTCTTCGGCTCACGCTGGGTCCTCCGCCCCCGCTGGGATCAGTGCCGAGGGCGCCCCCCCCCCCCCCCCCCCCCCCGCAGGTTTGCGCACCACCTTGACTTCCGCCCTCGGTGATGGGCTCACCACTCCTCCGTGTTCCTCTTCCGCTCACGCTGGGTCCTCCGCCCCCTGCTGGGATCACTGCCGAGGGCGGCCCCCCCCCCCCCCCCCCCCGCAGGTTTGCGCACCACCTTGAATTCCGCCCTCGTTGATGGGCTCACCACTCCCCCGTGTTCCTCTTCCTCTTCCGCTCACGCTGGGTCCTCCGCCCCCCTGGGATCAGTGCTGAGGGCACACCCCCCCGGTTTGCGCACCGTCTTGACTTCCGCCCTCGTTGATGGGCTCACCACTCCCCCGTGTTCCTCTTCCTCTTCCGCTCACGCTGGGTCCTCCGCCCCCCTGGGATCAGTGCTGAGGGCACACCCCCCGGTTTGCGCACCGTCTTGACTTCCGCCCTCGTTGATGGGCTCACCACTCCCCTGCGTTCCTCTTCCTCTTCCGCTCACGCTGGGTCCTCCGCCCCCCTGGGATCAGTGCTGAGGGCACACCCCCCGCAGGTTTGCGCACCGTCTTGACTTCCGCCCTCGTTGATGGGCTCACCACTCCCCTGCGTTCCTCTTCCGCTCACGCTGGGTCCTCTGCCCCCGCTGGGATCAGTGCCGGGGGCGCGCCGCCCCCCCCCCCCACAGGTTTGTGCACCGCCTTGACTTCCGCCCTCGCTGATGGGCTCACCACTCCCCTGCGTTCCCCTTCCGCTCACGCTCGGGCCTCTGCCCCCGCTGGAATCACTGCCGAGGGCGGTCCCCCCATTCCCCCCCCACCCCGCAGGTTTGTGCACTGCCTTGACTTCCGCCCTCGCTGACAGGCTTGCATGCTCCTGTTCCTCTTCCACTCATGCTCCGGCCTCCGTCCAGCTGGGATCACTACCGAGGGGCGCCTCCCCACCCTCTGCCCACCCTCCCCCGCAGGTTTGCGCCCCGCCTTGACTTCCGCCCTCGCTGATGGGCTCACGCAATCCCCTGCGTTCCCCTTCCGCTGACGCTCGGGCCTCCACCCCGCTGGGATCACTGCCGAGGGCGCGGCCCCCCCCCCCCCTGCAGGTTTGCACACCGCCTTGACTTCCGCCCTCGCTGATGGGCTCTCGCAATCCCCTGTGTTCCCCTTCCGCTGATGCTCGGGCCTCCGCCCCGCTGGGATCACTGCCGAGGGCGCGCCCCCCCTCCGCTCCCCGCAGGTTTGCACACCGCTTTGACTTCTGCCCTCGTTGAGGGGCTTGCATGCTCTTGTTTGTACCTCCTCCACTGATGTTGGGACCTTCACCCGCTGGGATCACTCCCGAGGGCCCGCCCCGGCAGGTTTGCAAGCCACCTTGACTTTCGCCCTCGCTGACAAGCTAGCACGCTCCCGTGGGTTCCCCCTCTGCTGATGCTTGGGTCTCCCTTTCCCCTGGAGTCACTGATGAGGGCGCGCCCCTCCCCCACATTCCCCCTCCACTGATACTGGGGCCTCTGCCCCTGCCAAGGGCGGGCCACTGAGCGAGGAGGGCTGTGTGTGAACCCGGACTTCCCCAGCGGTTCCCAGTTCTCGAATTTCCTCAGTGGCGCCCTGCTGCTTCCCACTTGCCTGCCCCTGGCGAGCACTCAGAGCACTCAGCGGTGTGGGGAGGCGGAGGTAGTTTAGATCTCTGCACTCCCCATTTGTGTCCCTATTATGGCACCTGGCTCTAAGTGCCCTTGTTCTAGCTAGGGTAGAGGAGTCTCAGTTGGATGGGGCACTTTCTTTCCTCGGCTGGTGATGCTGTTCTTAGGAAAAATGTTCACTTTAAATTTGGGGAGTGACTCAACCCAGGTGTTAGGATGTCTTCCTGGAGCTCCAGGAAAGTGGCTGTGAGCAAGGGTTTCCATGCAGTTCCTTTAATACGGAGCCTGGATCTGAGAGTCCTGCCTCCTGTTCTCAAACTGTGTCTAGGCTTTTTTCTCAGCCAAATATAGTCTTTTAGCCCCTTCCAGGCTCCAGGGCTCTCGGCTGGGATTCTGGTTTTGGGGATAAGGACCTACACCTCCCTGGACAGGCCTCCTGGTCTCGAAAGTCTCTCCCTGCTGCTGCTCACTCCCGGGAGTGGGGCAGCCCTTTCTGCGTCTCCACCTTTCCTACCAGTTTCAGTGTGGGTTCCTTGGCTGTAGAATCCTCTTAGTTTAGTCCAAAGTTTGTGTTTTGTGATGAGTGTTTTCAGATTTAAGTTGTAATCCATCTTGGTTCTGGAAGTGGGCGTTGGAGCATCTATGTACTCTGTGGCCATCTTGGAACTCCTCTTGGGATTCTTTTAAAAAATATGATTTTTAGGCTCTATTCTAGTATACCGATTGAAAAATCTTCACTGGAGGGTAGAAATTGTATTTTAATCAAACATCCCAGATAATTATTACCACTAGGTTAATTTTAGATATATTTCTGGGTGATTTCATCTAGTCATTTAAATACCACCCCTATGTCAGTGACTTTCAATCTCCCTCTCCATATATGGCCTCTCCCTTTCACGTGGATTTGTGGATTTCTAATAGGCTTCTCAAACTTAACATGACCAGTAAACAACTCTTCATTTCTCCCCCTTCTTATTTGTTCCCCATCCAGTCTTCCCCAGTTTCATAAATTATACCACCATCACCCACCTAGCTATCCTTGATTCTTTTTCCTCATACCCTCTACATTGAATCCATCAATAAGTTCTGCTGCCTGACCTGTGGTGGCACAGTGCGGCCCACTTTTGACACCCCAAGATTGCTGGCTTGAGCGCAGGTGTGCCAGCTTCAGTATGGGGTCATAGATATGATCCCATGGTTGTTGTCTTGAGCCCTAAGGTCTCTAGCTTGAAGCCCAAGGTCACTGGCTTGAGCAAGGGGTCATTGGCTAGGCTTCTGTCAAGGCAGGGATGAGAAGCAATCCACGAACAACTAAAAAGTGATGCAACTATAAGTTGATAATTCTCATCTCTCACTCGTCTGTTGCATACATACGCGCATGCACAAAATAGTAATAATTTTTCCTTACTTCACCTCTAAATATATCCTAGATCTGTTTGCATTTCTCCATCCAAGCTTAATCCTCACAGCCTCTTAACTAGTCTTTTTTCACTCTTGCCCTCCCTTATAATCTGTTTAATCATAAATCAAGTCTTGTCATTTTCTTGCTTCAAATTCTCAGGATCTTCCACTATTCTTGGAGTGAAAAGTAAACCATGTTTTGCTCACAAACTCATGTGCACTGGCTCCCACTCCATTTCCTACCATTCTCCTCTTTTCTAATCACACTGGTCTTCTGTTACTAGTGTGCTTCTGCATAGAATGCCTTGCCTGCTTTTCAAATGGTTGATTCCCATTCGCTTTTCACAAATGTCACCTCAGTGTGTCACATCACCCCAGTAGATTCTCAACGTGGGCTACATCGCTGTGTCTCATATATGTATCTGTTTTGTTTCTCCCCTGCAGAGAAGCTGCCTGCGAGAAAAACCCTGACTTTCTTACTTATCATTGTCATTATGGAATGAGTGAAACACTGATGTAATTTTTTTTGAAACTTTGTCCAGAGTAGTAATGGGAAGCAGTGTGAATACAGATTCTTAATCCTACCTACTCCTAACTTTGTCATCATTTCACATTGAATGCATTATTGAGTCTTGGGTTCTTATTATAAAACTTGTCCTATTGCTCCAGTTATATGGACATTATCAGTGGCTTGGTATACATTGTATCTTAGCTTGTTATAAGGGGAGAATTGTTAACTAAACCATGATGTCAAAAAATTAAACAGACTGTAGGTTTACTCCTGTTCTTGTTGCCTTTATTATTTTTTTATTTTTTTATTTAATTTACAGGTGACCATCCACGGCAAGATAGCATGGATTTCAGTAACGAATGGGGTGACCCCTCTAACTGTCGGTGCGGAGATAGACTGAAGCCACTGGAACGGAGAGCTGCACGCCAGCACCAGCGATGCCTAGCACATTCTTTGGTTGGGACTCCCAATTATATTGCACCTGAAGTGTTGTTACGAACAGGTAAACGTTTGTTTTATAAATAATCTCCAACTAATACTTCCTTAGAATAGGCCTTATTAAAAGTGTTCATTAGAAATTTGTGATTTAACATTCATTTTGATTGCAGTAATTCTGGGCACTTTTAAAAAGGGCTTATAAATAACAATTTTGGTATCTTATTTTAGGTTATACACAGTTATGTGACTGGTGGAGTGTTGGTGTAATTCTTTTTGAAATGTTGGTGGGACAACCTCCTTTCTTGGCACAAACACCATTAGAAACACAAATGAAGGTAAGGTATAGAATCCATACCAGAAAAATTGTCACAAAGTTCTTTACACTGTAGGTGTTTATTAGTTCTTTACATAGAGCATCTTATTCTGGAATTAAAGAATGAACTTGTAAGGATATAGGAGCCCACTAAGATCCCATGCTTGAATTCTGATCTCCATCATCCTATCACCACACTTATATTCTCCCTCTCTCATAAACTAGACTCGTATTTCATTCTCGTAGAACTCTTTCATACCTTTTGAAGATTTATTTCAATTTACTCTCAGTCTGTCACCTGTTGGCTCCTGAGTTTGTTTCTTTTCATGGACATTCTAGTCCCAAACTACAAGCAAACATCTATACAGTAGTTCCTCTTTATCTGCTGTTTTACTTTCTGCGGTTTCAGTTGCCTGCAGTCAACTGTTGTCTGAACATGTTAAATGGAAAATTTCAGAAATAAACAAATTATAAGTTTTGAATTGTACCCAATTCTGAGGAGCATAATAAAATTTTGTGCCGTCCTGTTCTGTTCCACCTGGAACATAAATCATCTCTTTGGCAAGCCTATCCAGGCTGCATTTGCTACCCACCTGTTAGCCACTTAGTCGTTTCAGTTATCAGACCCACAGTTGTATCTCAGTGCTTACATTCACATAACCCTTATTTTTCTTAATAAGGGCCCCCAATGCAAGAGCAGTGATGCTGGTGATTCACGTATGTTAAAGAGCAGCCTTAGGCCCTGGCTGGTTGGCTCAGCGGTAGAGCGTCGGCCTGGTGTGCGGGGGACCCGGGTTCGATTCCCGGCCAGGGCACGTGGGAGAGGCACCCATTTGCTTCCCCCCCCCCCTTCCTCTCTGTCTCTCTCTTCCCCTCCCGCAGCCAGGGCTCCATTGGAGCGGGGATGGCCCGGGTGCTGGGGATGGCTACTTGGCCTCTGCCCCAGGCGCTAGAGTGGCTCTGGTCGCAGCGGAGCAACACCCTGGAAGGGCAGAGCGTCGCCCCTGGTGGGCGTACCGGGTGGATCCCGGTCGGGCGCATGCGGGAGTCTGTCTGGCTGTCTCTACCCGTTACCAGCTTCAGAAAAAAAAAAACAAAAAAGCAGCCTTAAAGGGCTTCCTTTAAATAGAAAGATATGTCTGTATAGGAGAAGCCAGGACCGTGCATGGTTTCAGGCACCACTAGCTGTCCTTCTTCTTCCTTCTTCCAGCCCTCCCGTTTCAGACGCCTGGGTAACTCCTGATCTGTTTCTGTTGTTGTTCTGATTGTTTTTAACCATTCTTTGAGATTGTTTTGAGAAATTATCTGTTCTTTAATGCTCTCCACCAAGTTGTAACTACTTTGTCATTGCATTTAATCATTACTTAACAAAATTTCCTTTAGAATTTCTTTTACTACAGGATGACTGATAATGCGTTCTCTCAAGTTTGTTTCTCTAAAAGTGTCAAATTTGTTTGTCTAAAAGTGTCTTTTATTTTATCTTCATTTACTATATATGTATATAAGTGTGTGTATATATGTGAAAAATTGAATGCTTTTCTCCCTGAGCTCAAGAAAGTGCAAGGAGCCCTGGCCTGTTAGCTCAGTGGTAGAGCGTTGGCTCAGCGTGCGGTTGTCTCGGGTTTGATTGCGGTTCAGGGTACACATGAGAAGCAACCATCTGCTCCTCTCCCCCACTTTCTCCCTCTTCTTCTCCCACAGTCAGTAACTCGATTGCTTTGAGCATAGCCCTGGGCGCTGAGGATAGCTCTGCTGGTCCCAGCACAGCAGCCTTAGGTGCTAAAAATAGCTCAGTTTATTCAAGCATTGCCCCAAGAGGGAGGTTGCCAGGTGGACCCAAGTCAGGGCACAAGCCAGAGTCTGTCACACTATCTTCCCTCCTCTCACTTAAGAAAATAAATAAATGTAAGGAAGGTGAATTACCATGCAATTCATTTTTTAAAATTTACAAGTAGTTTGGGAAGTTGTTTTGGTATAAAACTTGGGAGAAAATTTTGGTTGTCTTATTTATCTTTTCCCTCAAAATTTTTAAAAATCTTCTTTAAAGGTTATCAACTGGCAAACATCTCTTCACATTCCACCGCAAGCTAAACTGAGTCCTGAAGCCTCTGACCTTATCATTAAACTCTGCCGAGGACCAGAAGACCGCTTGGGCAAGAATGGTGCTGATGAAATAAAAGCTCACCCGTTCTTTAAAACCATTGATTTCTCCAGTGACCTGAGACAACAGTCTGCTTCATACATTCCTAAAATCACACACCCAACAGATACATCAAATTTTGATCCTGTTGATCCTGATAAGTTATGGAGTGATGATAATGAGGAAGAAAATTTAAATGACACTCTTAACGGATGGTATAGAAATGGGAAGCACCCTGAACATGCATTCTATGAATTTACCTTCAGGAGGTTTTTTGATGACAATGGCTACCCGTATAATTATCCAAAGCCTATTGAATATGAATATATTAATTCACAAGGCTCAGATCAGCGGTCAGATGAAGATGACCAGCACACAGGCTCAGAGATAAAAAATCGTGATCTAGTGTATGTTTAACACACTGGGCAATAATTGTAATGAGGATTTGCAAAAAGGCCTGCAATGTAGGGGTTTTTGAGGCTCTGAGAGTAAAATTATGCAAATGCAGCAGAGTTGAGTGTGTGTGCTCTATGCACAGTATTTTATGTTCCTAAATTATGGAAAATTCTTTTAAAATGTTAATTTATTCCAGCCTTTTTAATCAGTAATTTAGAAAAAATTGTTATAAAGTAAATTATGAACTGAATATTATAGTCAATTCTTGGTACTTAAAGTACTGAAAATAAAAAAAATAGTGCTTTGTTCAAAAGGAGAAGCCTTAGTTATCTATTTGTACATATGCTAAATAATTTTAAAAGACAAAAGAGTTTTTGAAATTTTTTTGGAAAGACAGTTTGTTTTATCTTGCTTTAACCAAATATGAAATACACCAACACTTACAAAGCTTTTACCCCTTTTCCCATAACCTTGTTTTCGCTACAAAATAAGCTGTAGAAATGAAGCCATCGTGGTGGCGAGTGTTCCTAGGCTAATGATAATCTCTGTAATTCACGTTTTGGAACTAAAAAGTACAGGGTTGACAGGGTTGAAACAGGATATGTTTATCAGAAGGGAAAAATAGATAAGCTTTTTCTCCTTTTTCCTTCTGTGGAATATTTAATCTAGCATTTGTTTCTCAAGAATTATTGGCATTAAAAGAAGCAAAGCACTACCATTTTTCTTTCCATATTGGTATTTTTAATGCTGCTTCCAGGTGTTTTGGTTTTTTTTAACATTTTAAAAAATTTTTTTATTTGGGTTGATGTGTTATACATGATTACTGTCAAAAAGTTATTTCACAGAATTTTAGTCCTTGAATTTGTTTTTCTTGATACTTGTTTTGGAGATTTCTGTAGATCTTTGATTGCCACTCTGAGAAGACTTTTTAGGTCTCCTTCTTTATATTCAGAAAATAGTTTGCTATTGAAATTAAAACCACTAACAGAAGCATATTCTTCTGCAATCTATCTGGTTATCTTGGAAAAGACATTACCTTGCTGGAGAAGCCTGACCATATTTGTGAATACATATTGACATCAAGCCAGGAGGGCTCTTCCTTTTATCTTACTAACTACTTGTATGTTTTGTATCTATTTACTAAAAATTCCACCATTTGCTGTTTGTGCTGCTTCCACTTTTAAAGGGGAACAAAGCTGCCATGAATCAAAAAATTTTAAACTAAAAGCTAAGACTTTTCTGTTTTTACTTCAGATTTTTTTTTTTTAAGATTTATTTATTTTAGAGAGGAGAAGAGAGAAGGGGGGAGGATCCGGAAGCATCAACTCCCATATATGCCTTGACCAGAAAAGCCCAGCCAGGGTCTTAAACCAGCGACCTCAGCATTCTAGGTGAATGCTTTATTCACTGCACCACCACAGGTCAGGCTTACTTCAGATTTTAAAAATGATTTTCACAATCCTAAGCAGAGAGACTTTTTTCAGTTTTGTGTGAAACTTGTATTAGAAATTATTTGTGGGTGCTCACTAGAATAGTACTTTTTCTATATTGTGAAATTTTTATGACAATAATGTTACAGGCTTCCTCTTTCAGAACTGTGCTGCATATATGGATTGTTTATTGGCAAAGGAAAATCTGGCTATTTGGCAATGTTTTACCTATGGGCAGATTGATTGATGACAAAATTATTATTTAACTCTTAATTAAGGTGGCCATTAGTAATTAGGGAAAGTTACATAGTGGTCTTAGTCAAAAGGTTAAATAATATGTTTTTCGGCATTCCTATTATCATATAGTCTTAGGTTTCATGGAGACTTGTGGTCTTATACCAAAATACATTTAGTTTATCTTTAAAGATGGGGGAAAGGGCTCTATTCTTACATTAGTAAAGTCTGTATTTTCTTTTTCTTAAGCTCCAGTGATAAGGAACCTTATCAAAACTAGTTATGGAAAGAGACATAATTTTAGTGATCTTCAGACTTTCAGTGTTCTTTACATGAAAGCTAATAGAAATCATATATATAAGTAAAATTAAGTCAAAGCTGTCCCAGTTGCATTGGGGAGGGCAAAGATTTATGAGCTTACAATGCTTGCCCTTGATAGGCAGCCCTCTTGGAGCTCAGTTTATAAACCATTGTACAACCCACTGTGTAATGGGGGTCTTTAGGGATCATTGATCCTTTTGAAAATTGAATGAAGCCTGACCTGTGGTGGCGCAGTGGATAAAGCGTTGACCTGGAAATGCTAAGGTCTCCGGTTCGAAACCCTGGGCTTGCCTGGTCAAGGCACATATGGGAGTTGATGCTTCCAGCTCCTCCCCCCTTCTCTCTCTCTGTCTCTCCCTCTCCTCTCTAAAATGAATAAATAAATAAATAAATAAATAAATAAATAAATAAATAAAAGAAAATTGAATGAAATCTGTGGACTCTCTTCCCAGAAAATGGGTATCAACAAGTACACATAAAATTATGCAGTTTTAGGGGTTATTGGACAAGTTGAAACCTATCATAAACTTGCTTAAGGACTTCTGTAAGAACACTGATATATTACAGTAAATACTAAATACTAATTTGTGATGGAAAAGGTCTGTACCATGTGATAAGATGGCACATAAGATATTCCTATGAATGTCTCTCTTGCTGGTACAGCACTACGTTATTTTAAACACAGCATTTTGAGGGTACTGACATGTTTGGCTCTACAAGCTTCAGAAAGAAATATTTCCGAAGGCTTTCTAATGAGAGGATTGTAAGAAAATACACTATGAGATTATAGTCTTCACTTCGTGGAACCCTTGATTGGTTCTATAAAATTCTATGCAAAACAAATTAGTTCAAAAAATTTTAGCTGAGTACTCAAAATTTTAAGACATCCCTCTTGCTCTTGGACTTTCTCAGTCACATTTAAATTTCCATGCAGTTGTTTTACTTGTGCACTGTGGTGCAATATAGTACAAAACCAACTTTGTTACATTTATGTTGTAGGAAAACTAAGGTGCTGTCTCCTCCCTCTTGCTCCCCACAAAATCTGTGTGGCCCTTAATTCTCAGATGTAACAGACACTACAAATTTTGTATTCTTTTGAAATTTCCTCTGACAGTATAAGCTGTTTGTTTTTATCTGAAGCTGTGTACAAGCCTTTAGTAGCTATAGTTTTAATAGTTTGGACATACTTATTAGCAACTTATTCCCAAACTATATCCAGTTCTTTCAGAATAGAATCTGGTGCTTCCTGACCAAAAAGATAAGAACATCAAAAATCTATATGCCTTCAATGGAAGTGGAATGAAAACATTGGTTATACATGTTTTCTTTTTAAAAAATTTTCCCACTCATTAAAAACTTACTGTCTTTGTTACACTTACCTTTTTATGCATTATCAATAGTATTTATAAAATGTGTTCTATAATTATGTAATTGTAGATACTGTTATGTATTGTCCAGTGATGTCCGAAGGCAGGCCCTATTGCTGTATCTTTCCTACCTTATTTGTAATAGAAACTATAGAATGTATGACTAAGAAGTCACTTTGAGATTGACTTTTTAAAAAAAGTGATTACCTTCTGCTGTTGCAAAGTGCAAAACTGTGAGTGGAAATGTTTTATTCTGATTTAATAAGATGTTAGAAATTAGAAAATACAGTGGGAGGATTTTTAGATATTGCTGCTGCTGTTACCTAAGGTACTTTAGAAATTAATAAACAAAAATAAAAAGCCTTTTGTATTTAAAGTGAAACATTCAGCCTGTTTGTTTTAATCTAAAAAAAATAATAATTTGGGTCAATATATTGGTATAATTGTAAAGCCCCTTAATATATCCCTTTGTGGAAGGCACTATACCACAGTTTACTTTTATATTATATTGTGTATATAAGTTGTTTTGTATTAAAATGGAATCAATACAACACTACAATTTTATAATATAATGCTTTGTTAGGAAAGGAATTACAGCTTTGCAATAAAACTAAATTGTTTTCCATATTTTTGAATGTAGTAGGTATGAATAATCAGCCTGTGTTTTTAATGAATCTATTTGTATTTTCTCAATCATTTTATCTAGTGTAACATTTGCTGGGATAATAAAAAAAAGGAAAATTCAAATCTTTCAATTTTGTGTGAAAAGCTGATTTTTACTCCACTTCAGTATGTTGGTATTTTTATTCAAAAGTTTATTTTAATCTTATTCTCAAAAAATTTACAACTAAAAATTTGATGCATTGACATTAAATTATATAACTAATAATAATACCTAGTTAGGCTAAGGCAAATTGAACTATTAGTAAAACCCAGTAAAATATTTTCATGTTCTGCAACAAAAGTACAATAAATATTCCATGTTAAAGGCTTCTCTCAGATCAGCACAGATTTAAACCTTTTTAATTATTAATCTCTGTATTTAGCATCATTTGAGTCCCAATTTATGGTTTTTAAAATGTGAAGTTGTTGGCTAATCTGTTTTTATAAGCCTTTATTATATGAGCCCCTACCAGACAAAATATATTTATGTTGATGTTAACATCTTTAAATCAACTTTACATAGAAGAACAAGTGTTTAGGTTTTTTTTGTTTCTTTTATTTATTTATTATTAGAGAGTCAGAGGGATAGACAGGGACAGACAGACAGGAACAGAGAAATGAGAAGCATCAATCATTAGTTTTTCCTTGCGCGTTGCAACATCTTAGTTGTTCATTGATTGCTTTTTCATATGTGCCTTGACCATGGGCCTTCAGCAGTCCGAGTATCTCCATGCTCGAGCCAGCAACCTTATCTCCAAGCCGGTGAGCTTTTCTTTTTTTTAATCTTTTTTTTTTTTAGTTTTTATTTATTTATTTATTTATTCATTCATTCATTCATTCATTCACTTTAGAGAAGGGGGAGGAACAGGAAGCATCAACTCCCATATGTGCCTTAACTGGGCAAGTGCAGGGTTTCGAACCGGCGACCTCAGCGTTCCAGGTCGATGCTTTATCCCACTGTGCCACCACAGGTCAGGCCAAGCCGGTGAGCTTTTGCTCAAACCAGATGAGCCTGCGCGCAAGCTGGCGACCTCAGGGTCTTGAACCTGGGTCGCGACCTCAGGGTCTTGAACCTGGGTCCTCTGTATCCCAGTCCAACACTCTATCCACTGTACCACTGCCTGGTCAGGTTTGTTTTTGTTTTTACTTCAAGCATTACCATCATTCTTTTTTTTTTTTTTTTTTTTTTTTTCCATTTTTCTGGAGCTGGAAACGGTGAGGCAGTCAGACTCCCACATGTGCCCGACCGGGATCCACCCGGCACGCCCACCAGGGGGCGATGCTCTGCCCATCTGGGGCATCGCTCTGTTACAACCAGAGCCACTCTAGCGCCTGAGGCAGAGGCCACAGAGCCATCCTCAGCACCCAGGCCATCTTTGCTCCAATGGAGCCTCGGCTGCGGGAGGGGAAGAGAAAGAGAGGAAGGAGAGGGGGAGGGGTGGAGAAGCAGATGGGCGCTTCTCCTGTGTGCCCTGGCCGGGAATCGAACCCAGGACTCCTGCACGCCAGGCTGATGCTCTACCACTGAGCCAACCGGCCAGGGCCACCATCATTCTTTTTATCTTGTTTGCACTCCGTTGTAAAATTATATTTGGTAAGATATTATTTACAGTATTGATTTTATGGAAATTTGCATTATTTTAATTTTTTTTTTTTTACACAGAGACGGAGTCAGAGAGGGATAGATAGGGACAGACAGACAGGAACGGAGAAAGATGAAAAGCATCAATCATTCGTTGCGACACCTTAGTTGTTCATTGCTTTCTCATATGTGCCTTGACCGTGGGCCTTTAGCAGACCGAGGGCCTTCAGCAGACCGAATAAACTCTTGCTCAAGCCAGTGACCTTGGGTCCAAGCTGGTGAGCTTTGCTCAAACCAGATGAGCCCATGCTCAAGCTGGCGACCTTGGGGTCTCGAACCTGGCTCCTCCACATCCCAGTTTGATGCTCTATCCACTGCGCCATTGCCTGGTCAGGCTATGTTTTAAATATTTATTGATTTTATGGGGGTGGAGGGTGGAACAAGAAGTATCTACTCATAGTTGCTTCACTTTAGTTGTTCATTGATTATCATATATGCCTTACAGTAAGGGTCCCCAAACTTTTTACACAGGGGGCCAGTTCACTGTCCCTCAGACCATTGGAGGGCCAGACTATAAAAAAAACTATGAACAAATCCCTATGCGCACTGCACAGATCTTATTTTAAAGTAAAAAAAAACAAAACGGGAACAAATACAATATTTAAAATAAAGAACAAGTAAATTTAAATCAACCAACTGACCAGTATTTCAATGGGATTGTTGTTAGATTGATACTCTCATCTTTATTTTCCTGATTTTTAAAAATTTATTGATTTTAGCCTGACCAGGCGGTGGCGCAGTGGATAGAGCATCGGACTGGAATGCGGAGGACCCAGGTTTGAGACCTCAAGGTCCCCAGCTTGAGCGTGGGCTCATCTGGCTTGAGCAAAAAGCTCACCAGCTTGGACCCAACGTCACTGGCTCCAGCTAGGGGTTACTCAGTCTGCTGAAGGCCCAAGGTCAAGGCACATATGAGAAAGCAATCAATGAATAACTAAGGTGTTACAATGAAAAACTGATCACTGATGCTTCTCATCTCTCTCCGTTCCTGTCTGTCTGTCCCTATCTATCCCTCTCTCTGACTCTCTCTCTGTTCCTGTAAAAAAAAATAAATAAATGAAGAAAAAAAATTTATTGATTTTAGAGAGAGAGAGAAGAAAGGGAGAGAAATATCAATGAATGCATAAATGAATGGATTTGTTGTTACACTTATTTATGTATTCACTGGTTGATTCTTCTATATGCCCTGACGAGATCGAACCCACAACCTTGGCATTGTCTGGAGGATGCTCTAACCCAGTGGTCCCCAAACTTTTTACACAGGGGCCAGTTCACTGTCCCTCAGACCATTGGAGGGCTGGACTATAAAAAAAACTATGAACAAATCTCTATGTACAGTGCACATATCTTATTTTAAAGTAAAAAAACAAAATGGGAACAAATACAATATTTAAAATAAAGAACAAGTAAATTTAAATCAACAAACTGACCAGTATTTTAATGGGAACTATGGGCCTGCTTTTGGCTAATGAGATGGTCAATATCTGGTTCCATATTTGTCACTGCTAGCTGTAACAAGTGATATGACACGCTTCCAGAGCCGTGAGGCGTGCGTCCCGCATCATCGGAAGTAGTATTATACATGAGCAAGGCATCCGCATCCTGTGCTCCTCATACTGACCACCAGTGAAAGAGTTGCCCCTTCCGGAATTGCAGCAGGGCCGGATAAATGGCCTCAGGGGGCCACATGCGGCCTGTGGGCCATAGTTTGGGGACCCCTGCTCTAACCAACCAGTTGAGCTACCTGGCCAGGGTTCAATTGCTTTTTATTTCAAAAAGATATACTAATTATAATGTAATGTATTCCATTACAATAAAGATCATATCTATTATAGTAAAACTATTATTTTCTACTTAGTTGACAGTTTTACAAAACTTCAAGCTCCATAAAATGTTGTATTTTGCTGACTATTCTATACCCAATGCCTAGAAGTGTCTAGCCATAGTAGTTGCTCAATAAATATTTGGAGATGGAATTTGCCTTTAAGTCTGTTAAATTTCTGGGATGCCTTAAAATTGGATTTTTAATTATTATGTACTCTAAAGGAAAATGTATCAAATACCTCTTTTCCTTCTATAGGTGAAGGTACAGGTTGAAGACTGATAGCGAAAGAAGCAAAGTATTGTCGAGTATGTATCTGTAAATCTTAAAACAGCATGATTTAATTTGTTGTCTGGTTGTCTAAAAGCGACCAGAAAAAAAAAAAATGTCACCAGCAGCATATTGGAATATTTTTGTTGACCCACTCGCTATTTGATCCATGTTATGTCGTGACAAACACCAAATTCTGAGTATTTGGTTCCAAAACAGATTTTGTCATAAACGAATTGTTTGACCCTTGACACTCACCTGTAAAACAGACTCTGACTTCCTAACTTCTGAAGAACGTGGTGAAAATCAAATGGACAGGAGAGTAAGCTAACAACTTTAAACACAAGGTAAGGCCCTGGCGGAGCTGTTCAGTTAGGTCCTCCTGAACGCTAAGGTCTCCGCACATGCAAGCATCAACCAATGAACGCGTGAGTGAGTAGAACAACAAATCAATTTCTCTGTCTTCCCCCCACTCTCAAAAATCAATAAATTTTAAAAATTGAAAGTGATAGCCTGTCCTGTAGTGGCGCCATGGATAAAGCGACGACCTGGAATGCGGAGGTCACCGGTTCGAGGACGTGGGCTTGCTCGGTCAAGGCACATATGGGAGTTGATGCTTCCTGCTTCTCTTCTCTTTCTCCCCTCTCTAAAATGAGTAAATAAAAAAAATCTTTAAAAAGAAAATTGAAAGTGATAGTGAGGTACCCGATGGTACTAGTCTAAATAATTTCCATTCCAATTGAGGGCCACACCCTCCAGGGGTAGGGGTGCGCACTGCGCAGGCGCAAACCTGCCCGACCCGCCTCTGTCGGCCACACCTACTCCCGCGTCCGGCGCGCGCACGCCGCCCGGCGTCCTCGCTCCCGGTCGTTTCTCCGCGTGCGCGCTGGAGTGGCCGAGGCAACCTCCGGCACCGGAAGTGGCCTTGGCGAGTTTTCCTTTAAATTCTCTGTTAGCTGAAGCTTCTCAGGGGGCAGGTTCCTGTTGGACGCGGCACCGCTAGGACGGCGAGCGCAGAGCAGGGTGGTTGGAGCGGGGCAGGGCCCCCCTTGCCCCGGAGCTCCGCTCCGCGCTGTCCCTCTACCTGACGGTGGGCGGTTAACGAGGAGCCTGGGCCTCCACAGGTGAGTGTTCGCTTGCCTTGTGCTGCGGGGATCCCCGACCCCCACGACCGAGTCGGTGAGGGACGCCGGGGCCTGCGGGACGAGACCGCTGCGCATCCCGCCGGCAGCCTGCCCGTGCCTGCGCGGAGGTCTTAGGTCCTTGCTGTTGTTGACACCTGTGGCTTAGGCGACGGTCCCCTCACCCGAGGAATCCTGTTCAGGCGGAGACTTTGGGGAGCTCCCGCGGATCCCATCTCTAGGCCTGTGTCATTAGAGACGTTTCCAGTCAATAAAACATGTTTTTATTCTTTTCTTTTTGACGGATCCTCTCCCGCATCCGTCCACGCTCCCGCCCCCGAAATCCTCACCCGGAAAAACTCCGAATAGGTGTGTGTGATTGTTGGTATGTGCGATTGTTGAGGATCTTGTCTCTTATTTAGTTTATTCGGAGCGGAGGAAGGTCAAAGCCGCTTTTTGTTTAGAGCTGCTACTCTTTATAAAATTTGTGTCTCGTAACATTTGTTTCATATAGTATATGGTGACGAAGTTAGAGGTGAATAGAGATCTGTAAGTGCTTTACGGTGCGTAATCTCAAGCCCTTATTGAACCTATGGTACTTTTCTCTTTTCACTGCGAAGTGCCACTTTTCTATCAGTTACTAACTTCTAGCAGCATAGTGTAGCACCCTTCTTTTTTGAAAGCACTCATTTATGTCTTTGAAATCACACCTTTAGTCACTGCTGGAAACATTCCTTAATGTTTTAGAACGTGTTGCGGTAGATCTCTGCCACATTGTAACAATGACAGAACACTGTGTCAAGAACGATTCTTGCATTGTTCATAAATGTGTCATTTTGCAGCCCTATTGTCTGTAATCAGACAGTTTTCACAAAGAAGGGGCAATATTCTTTTCCTTGTATAAATATTAATAACTTGTGGCCTGTATTATGCCTTTAAAAAAAGGCAGTGCCCATCAACTTTTTAACATTCCTAGACAAGGAAAAATTATATAAAGTTCCTTTATGTCATCAGTTATTCAAGAAGCATGTACTAGACATACTGTGTAGTCAACAATGGATTCTGTATTTTATTTTGAAATTGGTATTACAATTCTGACAATGCTCAGGACTAGAGAATCATAGCATTTACTGTGTTAGCATTATTGAATTTCTGTTTACAGCAATGTTTTTTCTTAGCTACTTGACTTGTTAAAAAGATAGTGTATCAGGCCCTGGCTGGTTGGCTCAGTGGTAGAGCGTCGGCCTGGAGTGCAGGAGTCCTGGGTTTGATTCCCCGCCAGGGCACACAGGAGAAGCGCCCATCTGCTTCTCCACCCCTCCCCCTCTCCTTCCTCTCTGTCTCTGTCTTCCCCTCCCGCAGCCAAAGCTCCATTGGAGCAAAGTTGGCCTGGGCACTGAGGATGGCTCTATGGCCTCTGCCTCAGGCGCTAGAATGGCTCTAGTTGCAGCAGAGCGACCCCTTAGATGGGCAGAGCATCGCCCCCTGGTGGGCATGCCGGGGTGGATCCCGGTCAGGGGCATGCGGGAGTCTGTCTGACTGCCTCCCCGTTTCCAACTTCAGAAAAATACAAAAAAAAAAAAAAAAAAAAAAGATAGTGTATCAGATCAAAACAGTCAATGTTAATAACATGCTAAATAGATTTTGCTGTGGTGTAAAGCTAGGAGCCAGGGCCACTATCCCAGCAGCCTGGCCCATGCAGGTTCGCATTGGATTCGGACAGTTGGTAAAGAAACAACGGAGCCAAAAACTGATGGGCTGTCATCTTTAATTCTAGCTTGCACCCGGTGGGCAAGTAAAACACACACTGGGCTCCAAAACCCACTCACATTCAGTGCTCACAAAGCTACTGACTTATCCGAGTTTCCTAGAATCAAAGGTTTCTAGCTCACCAGACTTATTCACCTCTGTTCCCCATCTCCTTCCTTCTCTCTGCACAAACTCTGCACAAACTGGCTTCTCACTCAGCACTCCGCCATCTTGGCTGCTTCTCCTGGCCTACTCCACATGGCTTCCTTCTGCTCTCTGCTCTGCTCTCTCCTCTAATGATAATCTCAGGAGCTAAGAGCCCAAGCTCCCATTCTGTCCCCACTTTATAGTGTAGAAATCAAAACCTTTAATCCAATATACAAAATAGGGAAGTCTCTAATACAAAGTCACTTATCTGGGGCATGATGGGATTGTACCACCCCACATCAAAAAGGGTGGGGAAGGCTTAATCCCAAAACCAAGCCCCAGGCTTCAAGGATCCTACCTGCCCACAGCCCACCCCCAACACACATTAATATCACCTGGGTGGCCCTGGCCGGTTGGCTCAGCGGTAGAGCGTCGGCCTGGCGTGCGGGGGACTCGGGTTTGATTCCCAGCCAGGGCACATAAGAGAAACGCCCATTTGCTTCTCTACCCCCTCCCCTCCTTCCTCTCTGTCTCTCTCTTCCCCTCCCGCAGCCAAGGCTCCATTGGAGCAAAGATGACCCGGGCGCTGGGGATGGCTCCTTGGCCTCTGCCCCAGGCGCTAGAGTGGCTCTGGTCGCGGCAGAGCGACTCTGGGGGGGGGGGGCAGAGCATCGCCCCCTGGTGGGCAGAGTGTCGCCCCCTGGTGGGCAGAGCGTCGCCCCCTGGTGGGCGTGCCATGTGGATCCCGGTCAGTCGGGGGCATGCGGGAGTCTCTCTGACTGTCTCTCCCGGTTTCCAGCTTCGGAAAAAGTAAAAAAATAAAAATATAAATAAATAAATAATATCACCTGGGTGATAGCCTCCATGTGGGCAGCACTATTTTTAACAAAGTGAGCATAATATATTTTATCTGCCCAACATGTGGTCGTTATTGATATGGCTTTTAAATTACATTTAAATTGTTATATTCACAGATTTGTTTTTGCATTGTTTAGGGTAAATATAAAAATTTACTAAATACATATCAAATATTTGTATTCTTTTTCTGGGCAGGCTGTTTTTTGGTGCTATTTTTATAAAAAGATAACTTTTTTGTGCTTCTTGTGTATTTATCATATAATTTTAAGGGTAAGAAAAATGTATTCCATGCTGTAATTGGTCACAAGTCAGTCACTGCTTATTCATAATCATCAGTGACTGACTGTAAATTAGCATATGGTTGCTTTTGTATCCTAGAAATGAATACTTTTAAAATTGCTTAATATTGTATTGACATTTTTAAAATTACACTCATCTTGTTTACTGAAATGCCTTAGGAAAATGCATGATTGAGCTTCATCTGTTTTTATTTTATTTTATTTTTTTAATTAATTTATTTACTTATTCATTTTAGAGAGGAGAGGGAGAGACAGAGAGAGAGAGAGAGAGAGGAGAGACAGAGAGAGAGAAGGGGGGAGGAGCTGGAAGCATCAACTCCCATATATGCCTTGACCAGGCAAGCCCAGGGTTTCAAACCAGTGACCTCAGCATTTCCAGGTCGGCGCTTTATCCACTGTGCCACCACAGGTCAGGCTGTTTTTATTTTAAAACATCAGTTTTGCAGATATTTTTAACATTGATGCTGATTTTTTAGCTTGTGTTTAATCATCTATGCTTGTTTACTGTTACTAAGCAAAGAAAAATACACCTAGAATAAATAAAATTATATTCTTTTTACTAAACTACCAGGATTTCAAGGTCTCATTCTGTCTTATTTTGTCTTCAGTGTAATTCCTTGCAATTCAGTAGGTGCTCAGTAAGTATTTCTTGAATGAATGACCAATGCACATTAATGGTAAAAACTGCAATGTAAGTGGAATTCTGGCTAAGGTTCCTTTACAAATTAAGTGGGTAAAGTATCCTTTTTAGGTGTGAAATAGGAAAGGCTCTGTGTTGTTTTGAAAGAGAAGAGGAATCTTAAAATTCAAATATTTGGATTTGTTGCCTGTTGTTTTTTAGTGTCTTTTTTTTCCCTACATTTCTATATATTTAATTACTATAACATTATATTACTGTAACATTCTTCCCCTTGATCCTGGTGAGCTATAAGCTTTCTGGTTTCTGGTGCCTGTCCAGTAATGCTTGTTGTCTTCATGTTTTCAGAAAGGTAGATATTGGTGGGGAAAGAGAGGGAAGAGAGTTGGACACTGTATTTTATGAAACTGGGAATGCCCGCTCCAGGGAGAAGCCTCAAGGTTCCATTTAGTCTAATATGATAGAAGGCTCCAGTATCCATAGGCTTGATGGCATATTAGAGGAAATCATTGTGTCTGGAGAAGTCCATTGTCCCCTCAGGCTCAGGTTTGGGGGAGTTTCCTTAAGGCACTGCTGTCAGGTGTTTTGAGGAAGCAAGAGGGAAATGATTTCGTTGTAGAAGAGGCACCTTGGGTCAAAAATGGGCGGGAAACTCTGGGAGGTACAGACCTGAGATGGTTTACAGCAAGGAGAGGTAGTGCGTCCCAGTCCAAAAATTTTCAGTGTCTTTGATCACTCCTTTTCCCTAATCTTAGAGAAGAAAAGGACACTTTAAGACTCTTCATGGAAATACCATACCACATCAAATATTGTTTGCTAGAAAATTTGTGGTATTTGACTTTTTTTTTTTTTTTTTTTTTTTTTTGTGACAGGGAGAGACAGACAGGAAGGGAGAGAGATGAGAAGCATCAATTCTTCATTGTGGCACCTTAGTTGTTCAGTGATTGCTTTCTCATATGTGCCTTGACTGGGGGCTACAGCAGAGAGAGTGATTCCTTGCTCAAGCCAGTGACCTTGGGCTCAAGCCAGCAACCATGGGGTCATGTCTATGATACCACCGTAAGTCAGCCACCCTACGCTCAAGCAGGATGAGCCCATGCTCAAGCCGGCAACCTCAGGATTTTGAACCTGGGTCCTCTGTGTCCCAGTCTGATGCTCTATCCACTGCGCCACTGCCTGGTCAGGCTATTTGACTCTTACTTTAATTAAAATTTCATGGTGCATCTTATTTAGTTTTAAAAAATGGATTTAATCAATGAACAACTAAGGTGCCACAACTATGAGTTGATGCTTCTCATCTCTCACCCTTCCTTTCTGTTCCTCTCTCTCTTTTGCTTAAAATAAAAAAAAGGATTTAGTCATTAGCTAAATCATAAATACTCAGGCCATATAAGCAAAAGGGTGGTTCTGATAGAATAATATAAAGAAAAAGTTTACTGTGAGATAAAGCAGGCATTGCTACATAAGGTTTTTTCTTTAATAACCTTTATAACACAAGAGTCTAAATTTTTGGACAGTCTTTTTATACATCTTTTATTATTTGAACCCAGAGTTAGTGTTAAAGTTTGTAGTGGTTAAAATATGGTCTCTAGGCTTTTTCTGAAATATATTCATTTCTTTAAATATTGCCAGATTTGGTGCTGGGTAGACCCAGTTTCTTTCTGTCCTCCTGCAGTGGTATTTTAACAATGATAAAGATATGTTCTTGAAAGTTAGAGCATCTCATAAATTTACTCTATTGAGGCCCTGGCCGGTTGGCTCAGTGGTAGAGCGCCGGCCTGGCATGCAGGAGTACTGGGTTCGATTTCCTGCCAGAGCATACAGGAGAAGCGCTCATCTGCTTCTCCACGCCTCCCCCTCTCCTTCCTCTCTGTCTCTCTCTTCCCCTCCCGCAGCCAAGGCTCCATTGGAGCAAAGTTGGCCTGGGCGCTGAGGATGGCTCTATGGCCGCTGCCTCAGGAGCTAGAATGGCTCTGGTTGCAACAGAGTGATGCCCCAGATGGTCAAAGCATCGCCCCCTGGTGGGCATGCTGGGTGGATCCCAGTCGGGCGCATGTGGGAGTCTGTCTGACTGCCTCCCTGTTTCCAACTTCAGAAAAATACAAAAAAAATTTTTACTCTGTTGACATTCATTTGAAAAGAATGATGTCTTTGGCTTAGAGACTACAAAAAGAATAGGAAAAAATTTTTGTCTAACATTTAGTCATCCAAGCGTGTTTTTTTTAAAAAAATTTTTATTTATTCATTTTAGAGAGAGAGAGAGAGAGAAAGGGGGGGAGGAGCAGGAAGCTTCGACTCCCATATGTACTTTAGACCAGGCAAGTGCAGGGTATTGAACCGGCAACCTCAGCATTTCAGGTTGATGCTTTATCCACTGCGCCAACACAGGTCAGGCCCAAGCATGTTTTGATAACTATTTTCAGTAATCACATGTTTCTATGATAACCAGGAACTTTTCAGGTCATTTGTTAATGTGACTTTGGAGTGACTTTACATGTTTGTTAGGAAAAATGAATTCATTAGCTCCTAAAGAATTTTATCTGACTAGGAAGAAGTATTTGTAACACAGAGAACCTTCAAAGAAGGCCTGGAGTGATTTTTTTTTGTGCTTTAGGCCATTGAATCACGGCCCTCAAAAAAAAGAACCACTCATGCCTGACCTGTGGTGGAGCAGTGGATAAAGCGGCAACCTGGAAACGCTGAGGTTGCCGGTTCAAAACCCTGGGCTTGCCTGGTCAAGGCACATATGGGAATTGATGCTTCCTGCTCCTCCCCCCTTCTCTCTCTCTCTCTCTCCCCTCTCTATAATGAATAAATAAAATCTTAAAAAAAAAAATGTTAAAAAAAAGAACCACTCATATTAAAGTAACATTTAGATTTTTTTTTTTAATTGGGGAAAGGGAAGAAAGATCAGGAGAAAGTCTATTAAGAAAAAGAGGAAGGGCCCTGGCCGATTGGCTCAGTGGTAGAGCGTCGGCCTGGAGTGCGGAAGTCCCGGGTTCGATTCCCGGCCAGGGCACACAGGAGAAGCGCCCATCTGCTTCTCCACCCCTCCCCCTCTCCTTCCTCTCTGTCTCTCTCTTCCCCTCCCGCAGCCGAGGCTCCATTGGAGCAAAGATGGCCTGGGTCCTGGGGATGGCTCCTTGGCCTCTGCCTCAGGCGCTAGAATGGCTCTGGTTGCGACAGAGCGAGGCCCCGGAGGGGCAGAGCGTCGCCCCCTGGTGGGCGTGCCGGGTGGATCCCGGTCGGGCGCATGCGGAAGTCTGTCTGACTGTCTCTCCCCGTTTCCAGCTTCAGAAAAATTAAATAAAGAAAGAAAGAAAAAAAGAAAGAAAGAAAAAGAGGAAGGGAAAGAAAAGATGTGGGAGGCCTGATAACCAGGCTCATCCAGATCTACTCACTGTATTCTGTGCAGCTGGCCTCGTCTTCGTTCATTTCTCCTCAAGGATTTTATTTATTGCTTTTATACAGAGAGGGGAGCAAGAAGTATCAACTCATAATTGCTTCACTTTAGTTGTTCATTCAATGTTTGTTGTATGGGCCTTAGCCAGCAGACCCAGAGTTTCAAACCGTCATGCAACCTCTGCGTCTCAGGTTGATGCTCCATCCACTGCGCCACCACAGGCCAGCCAGCTATCCTCTTCTAAAACTGTTGCCCAGACTAGGTGTCACAATAGGGCATGTGTAATTTCAGAGCAGGGGCAATCACACAGCTCTGGGAGTGATGAGTTGAGGATCCACGAATGTGAGTGCTGAGGGTCAGGAACAGGACAAAGGTAAGAAATCTCAGTAAAGACAAAAACTTGGCAGCCTGATCAGGTGGTGGCGCAGTGGATAGAGCGTTGGACTGGGATGAGGAGGACCCAGGTTCGAGACCCTGAGGTTGCCTGCTTGAGCATGGGCTCATCTGGTTTGAACAAAGCTCACCAGCTTGGACCCAAGGTCACTGGCTCAAGCAAGGGGTTACTCGGTCTGCTGAAGGCCCGTGGTCAAGGCACATATGAGAAAACAATCAATGAACAGCTAAGGTGTCGCAACGAGAAACTGATGATTGATGCTTCTCGTCTCTCTCCGTTCCTGTCTGTCTGTCCCTATCTATCCCTTACTCTCTCTGTCCTGTAAAAAAAACAAAGACAAAAAACAAAAACAAAAAACTTGGCAGTATTCGTTCATTTAAAGATTAATTGAGCTTGACCAGGTGGTGGCACAGTGGATAGAGCGTCAGACTGGGATGCAGAGGACCCAGGTTCGAGACCCCGAGGTCACCAGCTTGAGCATGGGCTCATCTGGTTTGAGCAAAGCTCACCAGCTTGGACCCAAGGTCGCTGGCTTGAGCAGGGGGTTACTCAGTCAGCCAAAGGCCCGGGATCAAGGCACATATGAGAAAGCAATCAATGAACAAATAAGGTGTCAACGAAAAACTAATGATTGATGCTTCTCATGTCTCTCTATTCCTGTCTGTCTGTCCCTATCTATCCCTCTCTCTGACTCTCTGTCTCTGTAAAAAAAAAAAAAAAAAAGAAAGAAAGAAAGATTAATGAATGTCTGCTGCATGCCAAACATGGCTCTGGGCGCTGCAGATATATCAGTAAGTATTGTACAATAGTAGAGAGCCGTGATCCCTGATAGAATATTATCAAAGTGACTCCAGAGAGTTACTTTGGTCATGGAATTCTTTTTGTTTTGGATCTCACATGCCCAGTCTTGAGTTACTTACATATTTTAGTTCATAACTGTATTGCTTTGTAGCAAATTATCCTAAAACTTAGTGATTAAAACAACAAACATTTATTACTCATGGTTTCTTTGCTCAGGCTCTGGGCCTGGCTTAGCTGTGTCCTCTGATGTAGGGTTCTTCACAGGTTGTACTCCAGGTCTCAGGGCTGCAGTCTTTTCAAGGCGCAGCTGAGGGGAGTCTGCTTTCATACTCCCGGCACAAAGTGCTTGGCAGGATTCAGGTCCTCTAGACTGTTGGAATGAGGGCCTTTTATGTGATTGGAATTATCTTCTACTTAAAAGGTGGGTAAAATACACCCATAAAAAACCCTCTGACCTGACCAGGTGGTGGTGCAATGGAAAGAGCTTCAGACTGGGACATGGAGGACTTGGGTTCGAAACCCCGAGGTCGCCAGCTTGAGCACGGGCTCATCTGGTTTGAGCAAGGCTCACCAGTTTGAGCCCAAGGTCACTGACTTGAGCAAAGGGTCACTCGGTCTGCTGTAGCCCCCCAGTCAAGGCACTTATGAGAAAGCAATCAATAAACCACTAAGGAGCCTCAACAAAGAATTGATGCTTCTCTTCTCTCTCCCTTGCTTCCTTCCTGTCTGTCTGTCCATCTGTTCCTGTCTGTCTCTCTCTCTCTCTCTGTCACACACACACACACAAAAAGGAAATGCTTTTAAAAAAAAACCTTCTGGACCTGGAGGTTTTAAAAGGAGGGTCTTGTATTAAATTTTTTTTTTCCTTTTTTTTTTTTTGTATTTTTCTGAAGCTTGAAATGGGGAGAGACAGTCAGACAGACTCCCGCATGCACCCGACTGGGATCCACCTGGCACGCCCACCAGGGGCAATGCTCTGCCCACCAGGGGGCAATGCTCTGCCCACCAGGGGGCGATGCTCTGCCCCTCCGGGGTGTCGCTCTGCTGCGACCAGAGCCACTCTAGCGCCTGGGGCAGAGACCAAGGAGCCATCCCCAGCGCCCGGGCCATCTTTGCTCCAATGGAGCCTTGGCTGCGGGAGGGGAAAAGAGAGACAGAGAGGAAGGAGGGGGGGTGGAGAAGCAAATGGGCGCTTCTCCTATGTGCCCTGGCCGGGAATCGAACCCAGGTCCCCCACACGCCAGGCCGACGCTCTACCGCTGAGCCAACTGGCCAGGGCTTTCCTTTTTTTTTTTTTAGAGAGACAGGGAGAGAGATGAGAAGCATCAGTCTTCATTGTAACACCTTAGTTGTTCATTATGCTTTCTCATATGTGCCTTGAGTGGGGGGGAGGGCTTCAGCAGAGCCAGTGACCCCTTGCCCAAGCCAGCGACCTTGGATCCAAGCTGGTGAGCCTTGCTCAAACCAGATGAGCCGGCGCGCAAGCCGGTGACCTCGGGGTTTCTAACCTGGGCCCCCTGCATCCCAGTCCAACACTCTATCCACTGTGCCACTGCCTGGTCAGGCTAAACTTTGTGGCAGTAAGGGAAAAAGAAAAGAGTTCAGGCTGCACTTACAAGAGTGAGCAAGGATTGACCAGGACAGTGGAAGCAAAAAAGGTACAGCTAGAAAACGCTCACCTGACCTTGTTTACCTGTGGGCTGCCTTGGCTCTCCCAGACACAAAAATCCAATCACCATCTGTCATTTCCATTGTTTCTCAGAATTTTATGTTTGATTCTGGGGTCCATCAACTTCCTGTAAAGTAACTGTGGTTCTTTTAGGATTGGTTTTCAGGACGAGAACCAGCAGCTATTTTGGAATCCTGTATTGCCTTATATTTAGGAATTGAACCTTGTAACTGAGATTAAAGATGTCTGGGTTTGGAGATCTTAGTGTATATCCTAAGATCTAATATATGACATGCATTAGTCAAGTCTGACTGGGTAAAGGAGCAATAGTTATACCTTCAGCTGGTTATAGAATGAGAATGACCAAAGATTGGCAAAGGATAGAAGCCTGTGGTGGCTGGTGTGATTTTGATATCCCTATTTCTCCAGCTGATGTTGAGATCCCACCTCTCTAATCTCTGTCCTAAGGATCCGAGCACTCACTCTCATCTGCTCTAGTGTAACAGTGCTTGTTTTTAGCTACCCACCGTAAAGCCAGTAGCCACAGCCACCATCACAGCCTCCTGGCCCATGCAGGTTCGCATTAGATTCGGACAGACGGTAATGAAACAACAGAGCCAAGACCTGGTGGGCCATTACCTTTAATCCTAGCTTGCACCTGGAGGGCATGTAAAAACACACATTGGGCTCCAAAACCCACTCATTCAGTGCTCACAAAGCTACTGACTTATCTGAATTTCCTAGAATCAAAGGTGTCTACCTCACCAGCCTTATTCAACTCTGTTCCCCATCTCCTTCTCTCTGCACAAACTCTGCACTAACTTGCTTCTCTTTCAGCACTCCGCCATCTTGACTGCTTCTCCTCTCCTCCACGTGGCCCTTCTCTACTCTCCTGCAGCATGGGCTCCTCTTAGAATGTAATCCCTCTTCTCCCAGAACAACGTGATCTCTCTTCCTTTAAAACCTTTTGGTGCGAAAGCCCTCCCCCAACACACATTAATGCAATCACGCCCATCCCAAGCAATCACCTGGGCGACGGGCTTCCAGGTGTGCAGTGCCATCTTTAACAAAGTGAGCATAATGTATCTTATCTGCCTGTATGGCCAGTAGCCACGGCCACCATCACAACCGCCTGGCCCATGCAGGTTCACATTAGATTTGGACAGTGGGTAATGAAACAACGGAGCCAAGAACTGGTGGACCATTACCTTTAATCCTAGCTTGCAATTGGCGGGCAAGAAATACACATAGTGAGAAAACACTTCCCTTTCCATTCAGGGCTCCTAAAGCCACTGACTTATCCGAGTTTCCTAGAATCAAAAGTTTCTAGCTCAGCCCTGGCCGGTTTGCTCAGCGGTAGAGCGTCGGCCTAGCATGCGGAGGACCTGGGTTCGATTCCCGGCCAGGGCACATAGGAGAAGCGCCCATTTGCTTCTCCACCCCTCCGCTGCGCTTTCCTCTCTGTCTCTCTCTTCCCCTCCCGCAGCCAAGGCTCCATTGGAGCAAAGATGGCCCGGGCACTGGGCATGGCTCTGTGGCCTCTGCCTCAGGCGCTAGAGTGGCTCTGGTTGCAACATGGCGACGCCCAGGATGGGCAGAGCATCGCCCCCTGGGGGGCAGAGCACCGCCCCTGGTGGGCGTGCCAGGTGGATCCCGGTCGGGCGCATGCGGGAGTCTGTCTGACTGTCTCTCCCTGTTTCCAGCTTCAGAAAAATGAAAAAAAAAAAGTTTCTAGCTCACCAGCCTTATTCACCTCTGTTCCCCATCTCCTTCTCTCTGCACAAACTCTGCACAAACTGGCTTTTCTTTCAGCATTCTGCCATCTTGGTTGCTTCTCCTGGCCTCAACATGGCCTTTCTCTGCTCTCCTCCCTGCTCTCTGCCCTCTTCCTAGAATGCAATCACCCTTCTTTTTAAAACCTTTTGGCGTGAAAGCCTTCCCCAACACACATTAATACGATCACACCCATCCCAAGCAGGAAGGGCAACTAATGATATTATCTGGGCAACAGACTTCCACGTGGGCAGTGCCATCTTTAACAAATTGAGCATAATATATTTTATCTGCCCAACACTGCCCAACACCACCCACCAGCATTTCCTACTAATGTTGCTTCCTGTAATCTGATTCCAGGCTGTATGGCTATCATTACTTTCCCTTATCTATTTGACAGGATATCTTTCTAGTCTTATATCTAACACATAGTGAATCTATAGGTAACACATAGTGAATCTGATGGATATTTCTGGTTGGCCTGCCATCATCCTCTTTGTCCTGTCCATCTGCTAAACATTATACATTAAATTAAACCCAGAATATTTGCTTGGCATATTTTTCCACAGAAAACTTCATCCCAGAGTAAAGAATTTAAATATCCAACATGTAAGAGCCATTGCAGGCTCTCTTAGCCTTAAGTTTTTTTGCATGGCCTTAACCATAATAGGGTGGGGGAGGAAGATGTCTGGAAGTACATCTTCCAGTTTTACAAAACACCTCTGGCTAGATGAGATTAAGCTAGGGAGAGAGACCCCCGCCCCAGGCAGAGAAGTTATCTCTGTTCATCTATGAGACACACCTATTTGGATATCCCACTGACACACAAAAGGAGTAAAAAACGATGATCTTATTTTCCTCTATTTCTGCTCAGTTTTCCTGTGATCTTTCATGATTCTTTCATTTTTTAGTGCCCATGCTTGGGACTTCATTCATTTCCAACATCACACAAATTGCTAAGTACTCTCAGCAGTTCTTTCACCACTTTTCAAATTTGTTTTATGGTTTTATTTCCCCAAAGCCACAACCTGAATCTAAATCATTGCCCTCTCAAGAGCACACAGATCTCTGTGACCTGTGGTGGCACAGTGGATAAAGCGTCAACCTGGAATGCGGAGCCTGCTGGTTTGAAACCCGGGGCTTGACCCGTCAAGGCACATACAAAAAGCAACTACTGCAGATTGATGCTTCCTGCTTACCCCCCCTCCCTAAAATTAATAAAATCTTTAAAAAGAAAAAGCACTCAGATCTTCCTGACTTGGAACTATTACTTCCTGCTCCTCCCTTCTCTTTCTCTCTCCTCTCTCTAAAATCAATAAATAAACTCTTAAAAATACCCCCAAATGGACCTGACTTGTGGTGGCGCAGTGGATAAAGCATCGACCTGGAAATGCTGAGGTCACTGGTTCGAAACCCTGGGCTTGCCTGGTCAAGGCACATATGGGAGTGGATGCTTCCAGCTCCTCCCCACCTTCTCTCTCTGTCTCTCTCTCCTCTCTCTCCCTCTCTGTCTCTCTCTCTTTCTCTCTCCTCTCTAAAATGAATAAAAATAAATAAATTTAAAAAAAAACCAAAAATGGTATCTAACATTCTCCAGTTCTGCAGATATTCAGTAAGACTTATATGCCGTACACTGAGGATACATACAGTCTCAGACACACTTTTCAGATGCAAATCCTACTCTCAGAGAACTTCCTTTAGTAGAGATGAGACCTGTATAGGTAACCTGTAACTCAGAGTAGACAAGGGCCTTGAAGTGGAGTCCCAGGGAAGTGCCAGGGGACTTGAGAAGGGGGAGAGTTCATTTTGAACTGAGAAGTTCCGAGGTAGGCCCACTGGAACAAATGCCATCCGAGCTGGGCTTTGCCGCATAGGTAGAGTTTGGCTTGGGGAACTGAGAAACTCTGGTGGGTTGGAACTAGTATGAGCAAACATATAGGATGGAAGGTTGCAATGTGTGTGTGCTTAGGAGCTTCTGGAGGAGCCCTAGAAAGTATACAGACTTTAGAAAAACTCTTTGAAGTACTTATGTTTAATAAACATATAATATGAAATGTTTCTTTTTCCTTTCTTTTTAGCTTACAATTGAGCATGAGTCTTCTTATGATTAGTGAGAATGTAAAATTGGCTCGTGAATATGCGTTGCTTGGAAACTATGACTCCGCGATGGTCTATTATCAGGGAGTTCTTGACCAAATGAACAAATACCTGTACTCAGTCAAAGACACGTACCTCCAGCAGAAATGGCAACAGGTGAGAAGCGTCATCTGTGTATTTTAAATGCTTTCAGTACTTAGAAAATGTCAATAGATTGTCAATGCTTTTTGCAGTTACACATTGAGAATGTATTATTTATTACATGGATTTGTATATGTTACTTGAAACTTGATTTTTTTTTTGAAACTTGATTTATTATATTAGTAATAGTATATATTCACTATCACTATTATCAGTTTTACTCAATTATTCTGTTAGGATCTAATGACTTTTTATTCTGAATATTTTTAAATTTAATTTTTTTTTTATTATTAAGTGAGAGGCGGGGAGGCAGAGAAACAGACTCCTGCATGCACCTTGACTGGGATCCTCCCAGCAAGCCCCCAGATTTACATATAAATATACATATATATATAGAGAGAGAGTCAAGATTGCTTTTAAAGAATATCTTGGTTGTTTGTGAATGGAGCCTTTTATATTCTGAAGCCATATTTTTCAAACTGCAATCCACTAGTGAGTTATGAAATTAGTGGATTCTTAACAGCATTTAAAAAGTCAAATAGCATAAAAAACCCAGCAAAGTGAAACTTGCAAAAGTATTATTTTTTATCAAACTTTAAAGTTACAGCTAACTTTTCAATTGGTTATGCAATCTGAATAAGAACCGTAAGTCAGTAATATGGTTTAATTAGCCAGAATATTTAATTCATTTTATCAGAATTAATTTTGAAATTGAAAACAAAGAATTAATGAACCATTATTAAAATTTCAACACAGTATCTTGTAATTTACTGGATATCTGATGTCAAAATGGAGGTTTCTGACATCTCTAATAAATAGCCCTAGTTTAATCTTGGCAGTGATTTGTTAGCTATAAAAAGTTAGAGAGCTGTATTCGCCTTTCCAGGTTTGGCAGGAAATAAATGTGGAAGCTAAACACGTGAAAGATATCATGAAAACACTAGAGAGCTTTAAACTAGACAGCACTCCGTTGAAAGCTGCACAACATGAGCTTCCAGCTTCTGAGGGCGAAGTCTGGTCCATGCCCGTCCCTGTTGAACGAAGGTAAGTGGAGACCTTTCGAGACCCAGGCCAGCACAGGACGCTGACAGACAGGTCATATCCGAGAGGAACTGGTGCCGAGAGACAGGGATAGGAGGGGTTTTTTACTGATTGGCTTTTATAACTCTTAAATTGTGTATTATATGACTATGAGCCATTTCAGTAAATTACATTTTGGTGGGAATAAGCCAAAATATGCTTTTGTGCAGTGAGTTTAAGTGGCAGAGACACCGTTACCTTGTGGAAGGAGCATGGGGCTGGGAATTGACTGTCTGGGCTCTAGCTCTATCTTGGCCACTATCTTGGCCACTCTCAGTAGTTGTGGGAAAATCATGTAACCTTTCTAAGCTTAAGATTTTTCTTGTAAAGTGCAGGAGTCAAGATGAAAACTGGTTCTCCAACAAGCTGTAGCAGAATACTGCTGATCATCAAGCTATACTACTAGATTGAAAAATTGACTTTTTAATTCACAGGAAAAAAAAAGATAAAATGTCCTCAACTTTAGGTTTCTCTGACATTTTTTTTCCAGCTTCCTATTACATGGTGCTAGGAAGTGGACAATTAGTGAAAGTGATATTTACTGAAGTGCTCTAAAGAGCCTCTAGTGCAGGGGTCTCAAACTCGCGGCCCGCCAAACAATTTTGTGTGGCCCGCAGACTAATCCACGAAGTTCAAAATATTTTGGATAAAATTAAGTAAGCCCGTGGATTAGTCTGCGGGCCGCACAAAATTGTTCGGTGGACCGCGAGTTTGAGACCCCTGCTCTAGTGATTCCTTTCACTGCCTATTTTTTTAGCTGGCAAGTGTGCAGGTGGCTGTCACTTATCCAGTTTCCTCACATAGTCTGTATTGTGGGTTAAATATATGAATGTATCATAGCATTCTACAAAAGCATTTATAACTTGCAGGTTCCTTGTCCCCCTAACCAGTTTGAGAACCTTCCATTTAGACATTGCTCTCTTGACCAGGCGGTTGCACAGTGGATAGAGCATCGGACTGGGATGCAGAGGACCCAGATTTGAGACCCTGAGGTCGCCAGCTTGAGCGTGGGCTCATCTGGTTTGAGCAAGGCTCACCAGCTTGAGCCCAAGGTTGCTGGCTCGAGCAAGGGGTCACCCAGTCTGCTGTAGACCCCCCTCCAAAAGCACATATGAGAAAGCAATCAACAAACAACTAAAGTGCCTCAACAAAGAATTGATGCTTTTCATCTCTCTCCCATCTCTCTCCCTTCTTGTCTGTCCCTCTCTTTGACTCTCTCTGTCACAAAATAAATAAATGAAAAAAAAAGAAAGAAGTCGTTGCTCAAGTGTTTTTCAGTTTGACATTATCATTGTGAGGACTCACATTTTCAGCAGTGTCATAGACTACACGTGTTATTTTATTTATTTCTCAGAATAAGCTTTCCAAATGTTATATTTTCTATTATATTTCAGATAAGATAGGTGAGGTTACATAAGTTTTCTCCATTATTACAAAGCTGGTAACTGGTGGAGCTATGATTTGAACTCATATATTTGACTACAAAGTTGACGTTCTGCCATACCAGCCATTCTCAAACTCTAGCATACATAGCAATTTCCTGGAGACACTCATTAAAAATGTAAAAATTTAGTTGACTTCAGTATTTTTGCAAGCATTTCTTGAAGGTACTATTTCTTTTTTTTGTTGTTGCAGAGACAAAGAGAGTCAGAGAGAGGGACAAATAGGGACAGACAGAAAGGAAGGGAAAGAGATGTGAAACATCAATTCTTCGTTGCGGCTCCTTAATTGTTCATTGATTGATTTCTCATATGTGCCTTGACCGAGGGAGGGTGGGCTACAGCAGACTGAGTGACCCCTTGCTCAAGCCAGCGACCTTGGGTCCAAGCTGGTGAGCTTTGCTCAAACCAGATGAACCCGCGCTCAAGCTGGCGACCTCGGGGTCCCGAACCTGGGTCCTCCACATCCCAGTCTGACACTCTGTCCACTGCGCCACCACCTGGTCAGCTTGAAGGTACTATTTAGATTACGCATTTAGATAGCCGTGAAGATAGACTGCATTATGGAGCACATGACCTTCCGTCATTGGGGAAGGTCCGCCAGTATTAGTCTCTCCTTTTCTCCCCTCTAAGGAGTGAGGAAGTGCCTCATGATATAAGTAGAGAAAAATATGAGTGTATGTGTATGTGTATATAATGGTTCCAATTTTGTTTAAATGAAAGGCAATCAGAAAAGAGGCCATAGGGGATTAACTCAGGCAAAAAAAATTATACTTTATTATATTTTAGTGTCTTATTTTCTGTTATTATTTTAGTGAGGGAAAAATAAACGCATGTCTTAAAGGAGTGTGTCCACTTGGCTATCCAGGTTTGTAAATCTGAAATTGAACCCTCATTGTTCTGTGTGCACATTGGTTTGGCTTTATCATTCTCCCAGATTCTCATTCTCAACTTTCCACGTCTAGGACTGTCTAGCCCTGTGTCTCTTGGACTCTTTATTGTTACTGACTTAAGTTGGGCCCTCATCTGGTGCCTCGATAACACTTCTAACCTACAAATATTCCCTGCTTTCTGTGTTTTCTTCATCAGTGTATCTTGTTAAGTATTAGACTGATCTTTCTAAAACCTTTTTAGTGGCACTTAGCTAGCTAAAAGCCACGCCTCTTAAACTGGGGTTCAGATCGTCTACTTACTAAACCACTTACTGTTCAATATCATCTCTTAATGCTCATCATTATCTTTATACAGTGTGTCCGTAAAGTCATGGTGCACTTTTGACTGGTCACAGGAAAGTAACAAAAGATGATAGAACTGTGAAATCTGCACCAAATAAAAGGAAAACCCTCCCTGTTTCATACCTATTCAGTGCAGTTTGATGTGGGCTCACACACAGATTTTTTAGGGCTCCTTAGGAAGCTATCCCGTATGGCCTCTACAGACTCATCACTGACTGATGGCCTATCAGAACGGGGTTTCTCCACCAAACTGCCGGTTTCCTTCAACTGCTTATCCCACCGAGTAATGTTATTCCTATGTGGTGGCGCTTTGTTATAAACGCGCTGATATTCACGTTGCACTTTGGTCACAGATTCGAACTTAGCGAGCCACAGAACACACAGAACTTTCCTCTCTGCCATCCACATCTCGACTGGCATGTCTGTGGGCTACTCCGCTGTATACATGGTGTTACGGCATCATCTGCACATGCGCACATGCTGCCACATCATCCTACAGAAACTGGGAGGGTTTTCCTTTTATTTGGTGCAGATTTCACATTTCTATTGTCTTTTGTTGCTTTCCTGTGACCGGTCAAAAGTGCACCATGACTTTATGGACACACTATATTTCGTACCTCTGTGTTCCTTTAGATAGAGTAAGCTCATTTTAATTTTTGTTGTTGTTGTTGATTTTCTAGTCTACAGTTGCACCCTCTTGCTTAGTTCAACTTCTTTGTGTTTTTTTTAATTTAAATTTTTTAGATTTTATTTGTTGATTTTTAGAGAGAGGAGAGAAAGAGAGAGAAAGTGGGGAGAGAAGCGAGAAGCATCAACTCACAGTTGTTTCCTGTATGTGCCTTGACTGGGCAAGCCCAGGGTTTCAAACTGAACTCCTGTGTTTCCAGACCTAATTTATTTGATCTTCACAAGGCCATTGCCATAGCACCATGTTTGTTTTACACCTTCAAGTATATACCACTTCGTTTTGCATATCTTTTTTATTTTTCAGAGAGAGAGAGAGAGGGACAGACAGACGGGAAGGGAGAGAGATGAGAAGCATCAGTTCTTCATTGCAGCACCTTAGTTGTTCATTGATTGCTTTCTTATGTGTGCCTTGACTAGGGGGCTATATCCAAGCCAGTGACCCCTTGCTCACGTCAGTGACCTTGGACTTAAAGCCAGCAACCATGGGGTCATGTCTATGATCCCACACTCGAGCCAATGACCTTAGAGTTTTGAACCTGTCTCCTCAGCATCGCGGGCCGATGCTTTATCCACTGCGTCACTGCCTTATCAGGCTCGTCTTCTTTCTTAACCCTACTTGAGGTATTTGAGGATAGAACTCCTCTACCTCTTATTGTGTATTTTAATGGCTCCAACCAAGTCTAGCAGCATAGTAAGAGCCTGAAAAATACTTGAGAGGTCTGAATCCTGCCACAGAAATAAAAAGGAAAGGAGGTGATATGTGTAAATGCAAAGCACTTTGTCTATAGCTAGTGCATAGATCAGATTTGTAATGGGAAAATGGTTTAACTTTTGTGAATTAAAGCATGAGAACTGTGATACATTCTAAATAAAATGGTACTCAGTTGCATGGATAGTAGTGGATAAATGTGAATTCTACATCTGCACTGTATTCTGATTAATACTCTCTTCTCTGATGACTGCTTTCTTTTTAGTTTCCAAGACTCAGATTAATTCCTCAGTTCCTCCTTGATACACAACTGCTAATTTTCTTTCTAAGGAGAGGTGACAGTCACTGGCCTCTGCCATATAGCTGTCCTGCATTCTATTCCTCTCATTAAATCATCACACACAGCTATGTTAAATGTTAGCTGCTAGATTTCAGTGGCTTTAAGTTTATTCAGCCCTAGCTCATGTTCAGTTACTGCCTTCACTTCTTCAATTTATAGACTCTTACACACTATTTGTGTTCATCTGTATTTGGACCAACTCCAGGGGTTATGATTTTAATGGTGTTGTGTTTGATTAGACCCTCACCAGGTCCTAGAAAACGCCAGTCTTCTCAAAACAGTGACCCTAAACCACACAGTAATCGTCCAAGTACAACTGTCCGAGTTCACCGTCCCTCTTCATACAATCTTCACAATGACAGAGGGAAAGCTGTTCGTTGTCGGGAAAAGAAGGAACAGAATAAAGGAAGAGAGGAAAAGGTAAATGTTACTGATTTTCATAAATGAAAAGTTATTTACTAACTTAAAAGTAAAGACTGTGGCCCTGGCCGGTTGGCTCAGCAGTAGAGCATTGGCTTGACGTGTGGAAGTCCCAGGTTTGGTTCCCATCCGGGACACACAGGAGAAGCGCCCATCTGCTTCTCCACCCTTCCCCCTCTCCTTCCTCTCTGTCTCTCTCTTCCCCTCCCGCAGCCAAGGCTCCACTGGAGCAAAAAGTTGGCCTGAGTGCTGAGATGGCTCCATGGCCTCCGCCTCAGGCACTAGAATGGATCCAGCTGCAATGGAGCAATGCCCCAGATGGGCAGAGCATCACCCCCTGGTTGGTATGCTGGGTGGATCCCGGTCGTGTGCATGCAGAAGTCTGTCTGCCTGCCTCTCGGCTTCTCACTTCAGAAAAATGAAAAAAAAAGAAGAAGAAGAAGAAGACTGTACAGATTTTAATAATTTTAGTCATAAAAACTGCCAAACTGCCTGACCAGGTGGTGGCACAATGGATAGAGTGTCGGCCTGGGATACAGAAGACTCAGGTTCAAATCCCGAGGTCAACATCTTGAATGCAAGCTTACCAGCTTGAGCGTAGGGTTGCTGGCTTAAGTGTGGGATCATAGACATGACCCCATGGTTGTTGGCTTGAGTAAGAGGTCACTGGCTTGGCTGCAGCCCCCCCCCCCATCAAGGCACATACGAGAAAGCAATCAATGAACAACCAAGGTGCTGCAACAAAGAATTGATGCTTCTCATCTCTCTCCCTTCTTCTCTGTCTGTTCCTCTTTCTCTCTCTCATTAAAAAAAGCCAAAAACTGCCAAACTGCCTGACCCAGGTGGTGGCGCAGTGGATAGAGCGTCGGACTAGGATGCGGAGGACCCAGTTTTGGGACCCCGAGGTCACCAGCTTGAGCGCGGGCTCATTTGGTTTGAGCGAGGCTCACCAGCTTGAGCCCAAGATCGCTGGCTCGAGCAATGGGTCACTCGGTCTGCTTTAGCCCCCTGGTCAGGGCACATGTGGGAGATTAATCGCTGAACAATTGAGGAGCCACAACAAAGAATTGATGCTTCTCATCTCTCTCCCTTCCTGTCTGTCTGTCCGTCCCTCTCTTTGACTCTCTCTGTCTCTGCCACAAGGAAAAAACCCAAAAAACTGCCAAACTATAATAAAATTTTAGTTATGGTCCACCTAAGCTAGGATTTTTGCCACTTACTATTTAACCAATATTTTGGTTGGTTTTGTAATTTTATATCTTGATATAATTTTAGACTTTCAAATAAATTGTAGAAATGGTATAGTAAAAGCATTCTGTATATTCTTTACTAATTTTTACTAATTACTAATATTTGCCCCTTTTGCTTTAATATTTACTGTCTTTGTGCCCTGTGTTTCCTGAAGCATTGAGAATAAGTTGTGGGTATTATGTCCTTTTACCCTTAAATACTTTAGCGGATTTCCTGTGTAGTAGGACATTCTTTTACTTAAACATACTACAGTTAGAAAATGTGATAAATTTTATATTAATACAGTACTGTTATCTAAATCACAGAACTTAATAAAATTTGTGCAGTTATCTAATGTCGTTACAGCTTTTTCAGCCCTGTGCCAGGATCCAGTATAGAATCATGTTGCATTTGGTTCTTGTGTTCCTTTAGTCTGTTGTAATGTGAACATTTTCTCAGCCTTTGTCTTTTATGGCCTGGCCAATTGTTTTGTAGAATCTCTCTCAATTTGGGTTGTTCTGAGGTCTCCTCATGATTAGATCAAGGCTGTGCATTTTTCGCAGTGAGACCCCAGAGTGAAGCTTTAATCTTCTCCGTGTAGTATGTAAGGAGGGCCAGGGTGTGTGTTTGTTTTATTATTTATGATAAATTGGATTAGTTGGTTAGGGTAATGTCTGCCAGGTGTCTCCATTATAAACTTCCTCTTTTTCCCTGTATAATAATTTGTGGGAAGATATTTTGAGACATGCAAGTATCCTATTTCTCATCAAAATTTCATCTAGTTG